>NC_141350.1:54368295-54848295 GCF_057382095.1 Aulonocara sp. 'chitande type north' Nkhata Bay
ACGTGTTGCTGCCTGGAACTCCTCAAAGCAGGTCACATAACCTGTCAGTGCAGAGAAGCGTTCCAGTGGTATTACTGTAGGGTTAATCAAGAACCCTGACTAATGACCTTTTTTTGCCCCTGGGGGTTTAAAGAAGGAAAGTCTTCTGAGAACTCGTGTGACATGACTTCAGCAGGCTGAGCAGCTCAGTTACTGTTCGGTCTCCAGACTTACTACTGTTTCAAGTTCCAAAGATGGTATGGCCATGTTTCATAGAGTAAGTTTCCACATTGATAGTATGATGCCTGTCTTCCTAAGATCTCTGTACAATTGCATAGTGCTTCGTTCCAGACGTCTAAATCTGTCCAGGGTTGTGGGCAGTGACAGAGAACGTTATCTACAGTCAGGACAAGATTATCCCACGCATAATTCTTCTCTTTTATGCACAAGACAACAGAAATGGATGAAAATGAGCAACATACAGTTCAGATTTATTAACAGAGTTTGGCTCAAGCTTGCTGTATGTAAACAGTTACTGGGAAAAGGTTAAGATTGGAAGTATTGCTACTGGTTGCACCTGTAATTCACTGTCCAAACACTCTGTATGGATGTTTATAAAGCACTTGTATGTGTTTCATAGTTCTGCAGCATTCACTTGAGAGGCCAGCATGTTTATCAATGTATCTGGAGTATGCAGCTGTTAACATGACCTTTTTCAGTTTCCCATCAGTCTGATTTAGGGCTGCGAATAGCTGCTATTAATTAATCACTTCTTTCCTTGATTTTATTTATTATTTAATATTTTTGTTCTTGGGTGTTCCCAGAGTAGCTCTACATGATTCATATTTATCTGATATTGAGCCTTGGTCTAGTCCCTTACGTCGTCTTCTCTCTGAAACGAGTCTTTTTGTGAAGTCTCTTTTTTTAGTATGTTTTCCTTTTAAGGCCACCCTCGCTTTGAGCCAGTTGAGTTCGGATTGGTTGCCCCTCACTAACTAAAGATTTAAACAGCATGTGGGTTGGGCTTCTGTGCTCGTCCCTGGAGCCACGTTCCTGAGAAGACTCCATTATGGTTAATTACTCTTGCTATTACACAATAGTATAAATAGTAGTAGGTTCACTTCTACTGAGGAAGCAATCAAAATACTTAAATATGAATTTTATTTAACAAGTGTTAAAGCTTTGGAAAAAACAAACCCTAAATTTTAGACCATGGCCCAACATTCTGTGCTTCACTTGCTTTTAGAGGTGTTACAGATGACAGCTATCCAAAGCTACTGTCCACACAGTCTTGACTCACTGCTTCCTGAAGTATGAAATCTGTCAGCTTGTTAATCATTGTTTTCTTTGTCTTTATATATCCTGCTGCTTTTATGCCCTCTCATAATCATACATTCTGTTTCCTACTTTCTCATTTCTAACTATCCTGTTGGGTCAGCAGAATATGGATATTTCCAATTGTTCATTTTTTAATAGTGTTCTTCCCTGGCTGTTGTTGCCATAACAAATATCCTTTCTGCAGAAGGATACTAAATATTTCTTATCTTTAGAATTCATCCCCAACTCTGACACTTTTAATCAGTATTCCCCCTAGTATACGATGTGGATAGATTGCAGGGACTTGAGTCAATTAAGAAGAAAAATGACAACTTTTGCTATTCTCCCCACATACTGAAGTTGGCACTTTCTGACTTCAATAAAGAAAATATTTCATTTTTAGTCATTAAACAATCCTTAAGTGACTGAAATGGTTTTTGTAAAAGAACATTTGATAATGTTTCATTAGGAAAGAGGGTGCACAGAGAATTGTTTGTGTCTGCAGCTCACTTTGGCAATCTGGACATTTATAGCAAGCTTCAGCTCATTGTTCACTAGGGATGGGAATTGAGAACTGATTTTGTAGAGAACCGGTTCCCAGTAGTCCAATTTCTTGGAATGATTAGTCTGTCTATCAATCCTGCTTACTGGTTCCAGTTGTACTTGCAATACAATCAGCTGATTTCAGTTTATGTGCCGGAGGAGGAAAATAGTGGCGGAGTCTGCAGCGTGGATATGAACATTTCCTTTTTTTTTTTATTACACCAAGGACAAGAGTGCAGTGATAAAATAGAAACTGCACCAGGAAAGAAACAGTTGCTCAACGGCTGCTTATACTGCTAACACAACTTTGGCTCTTTGCAAGGACCTGCACAGACAGCATCCTAACACTAAGCTAGCCAAGAACCCAGAGTGATGTTAAAGCTGAGTGACTGCAAACTGCAGCCCAACAGCCAGACGCTGAAGGCAAGGCAAGTTTATTTGTATAGCACAATTCAACAACAAGGTGATTCAAAGTGCTTTACAGAGACATTAGAAACAAGAACAAATAAAAAGCATGATTTAAAATTGATTAAAACAAGCAAATAAACTAACTAATTAACAAACAAACAAACAAACAACAGTATATAAAATCAAAACAGATAAAATCAGAACAGTAGATAAAATCAGTAGTTAAATGTAAGTTTTGAAATTTAAGCTTAAAGTGTGGATTTGGTGCTTTATTCAAATGCAGCTGAGAACAGGTGAGTCTTCAACCTGGATTTAAATAAACTGAGTGTTTCAGCTGATCTGAGGCTTTCTGGGAGTTCAACAGGTAACAAATTGATGAGGCTGTAGCCTCCGTTTCTACCTGTTTCTGCAGTAGAAAACAAAGAGGGGAATACCTCCCACATACACAAACATTTGATTATAATGTCTTTATATGCTGCTTAGTGATGGTGGTGACTCTTGACACGGAGCCGTGTCCATGAGTATATGTATTACCATGAATGGTGTAATGTATGGGGCAGTCAAATCATTTACAACTAGCTTGTTAGTCAGCTGTGAAAACAAACAGCTCGTTCTCAGCACTTCCCTATGGAGCAGTAAAGTCTGAATGAACTTTGTTCAGATGAGGACTAACCATGTGTTAGACTAAGCAAATTTCATCACCGAGACGATTAAACAGCTGTAAGGGTGGTGTTTTTATGTCAACATGTATCATGTATGACATGAAAAGATGTGTCTATTTGGCTATTTGCTTTTAAAGAAAAAAAAATAATTCTTTATGCAAATAATAAAAAAATGCAGCCACTGAGACAAGTATGGAAATTGGTTTATTCTCACATCTTAGATACACTTTATAAATATTAGATAACCTTTCTGTCTGTTTAAACACACTTCATAGCCAAAGAATTTTTCTGCATACACTAGTGCTTCATGTGATATGCTTTCTACTACACCTCTGTCTACAAATGCAGTTTCCTCCACTGGCTTAGCCTTTAGTTTCATAGTTTGACTGTTTCAGCACTCAAATGAATTCATCAAAAGTCAGCTATTCTGATAAATGACTAATTATGAGTTTCAACACCACAGGGATAAGCTGCTTTTCTCTGATATGAGTTGACATTTTAGGAAGTGTTTTTCATAGTTTTCTGACTTTTATCAGCCACTTAATTAATCAAAAGGGTTCTATAAGGATTCTTTCTTGAATTATTACGCAGTTTTCTACTGGGGAAATGGTTGTCTGTCTCTCTTTGTTAGCCCTGCGACAGACTGGTGACCTGTCCAGGGTGCACCCTGCCTCTTACCCTGTTGTAGATTGTGCAATAGCAACTGACACTGCTTAGGGCTATAGCTGACTCTCAAAGCAATTCATTGTTTTATTTATATATTGATTTTAAAAAAAAAATCCCACAATTTAGTGTCTGTCCTCATACTTGTTACCCTGCAGCAAGTATTTTTTTTAGACAGCCAGTGAGTTTCAAGGTTGCCCTTTTTACCTTATGAAACTAATGGAAACCAGCTGCTAACTGCAAATTGCGTTATTTCCTTGGCTTAACAGTTTTTTCATGATGCGTGTAGTGAGTGAACTTTTAAAGTATTCTGCAGACAAGAACAGACAGGTAAAAATTAGTATGCAGTGTAGCTGGAGCTGGGTTGGGCTGTGCTGTGCTTGCTTAAGTAATGACTCAGCTGACACACACTGATGGCTTGGGTGCAGTAATTTTCAAGTTCTGCTTTGGATTGTGTAGTAGACACTTTAGGAAAGAAGTAGATGATCGTATGTGAAAAATTTGGATTCCTTAATAAAATTTAAATTGTCACGTTTTTGTATATGTTTCAAATTGAAATCTTAACTTTCAGCAGCTACGTCCACTTCCATCTCAACTTGCTGACACAATCCTTGTTTGTTTATTCTGTGAGGGCCTGTTCCTTGAAGTGAGGTCATCTGCTGCAGATTGCATCAGTGTTTGCTTGCGTATCAATATTTGCTTCAGATTCATGTTTAACTCCCTCTCTTTCTCTCACCAGCGAGTCTAACCCTCTAGTGTTTCCCTAAATAAGCAGTCGTTCATTTAAGCAGGCAGCCAGTCAGGGTGATTAGACGGACATCCAGTGTCAGTGTATACTTTGAGTCTAAGAGGATTAACAGAATCTGGTTAAGACTCTTTTCCTCCTACGACAGGCTGTCTCTCTCTCTCTCTGGGATCCATCGGTGATTTTTGACTTTTCTTTCGTGCCCTTTCATGTCTTTTGCAGTTTAATCCGTATTCCATGTCTTTAAGTCTGTTGCTACCCAAACAAAATGTCGCTTGGTCGGAATTTACCTGTAAGTTTGTGTACATCGTCTGAGGGAAGCAAGGTAAGACACTGATTGGATTGGGAAGTATTCAAATGTATTCTTCTGTGTTTTTATTCTTGGTTTGTTAAATTATATGAATTTGATCCTATTCATTTGTTAAACAAACAAGCTTGTTTGAACCTTATCATTGTGGAATTTGTTTTTTTTAACTCTACAGTATAGTAGATTTAGTTGTAAACACATCATTTTGTGTTATAACTTCATATTTGATGTTGATATAGTCTTTATATACAATTAATGAAGAGTATTTTATAGGAGTTTACAGTAGGCTGTAAATAAAATCCAAGTAAGAGTTAAACCTTATGTAACCAAACCAACTTTGAACTGCAAGCATATATTAAAGAGAGCCCTAGATAAGAGCAGGACTGATTGTCAAGGTGAAGTGTTAAGGTCAAATAAACACTAGCAAGGTCTGTTCCTCTTTCCTAAAAATATGCCTTTCTGCCTAAGTAGAAAAATAAATTCTTATCTGTAACATATGTTTGACAAAATTAAGCTGCTGCTGACTCTAGTTATCATCAAACACAACTCTGAAGACAGTACTTGTTCACTTGTCGTCTTATAGTATTTTTCTTGCCACAAAATCTCACATGGGCATAAGAGATTTACAGATGTTCCTGAGCCACAGGTATTGGATGCTGTGGTGGTAGATGGTCAGGAAGTACAGCAGGTCATCTCCTAATCAGAAAGTTCGTCGTTCAAGGCCTGGGTCCCCCACTATGTACACCAAAGTATCCTTGAGCAAGATAAAGAGATAGTGAATCCAGAGTTCCTCCCGATGCATTCATTGGAGTGTGAACATGCGTGATATGTGGGGCGATTGTGGCTCAAGAGTTGGGAGGTCGCCTTGTAATCGGAAGGTTGCCGGTTCGAGCCCGGCTTGGACAGTCTCGGTCGTTGTGTCCTTGGGCAAGACACTTCACCCGTTGCCTACTGGTGGTGGTCAGAGGGCCCGGTGGCGCCAGTGTCCGGCAGCCTCGCCTCCGTCAGTGCGCCCCAGGGTGGCTGTGGCTACAATGTAGCTGCCATCACCAGTGTGTGAATGTGTGCGTGAATGGGTGGATGACTGGATATGTAAAGCGCTTTGGGGTCCTTAGGGACTAGTAAAGCGCTATATAAATACAGGCCATTTACCATTTATATGAAAGTGCTTTGAGTGCTCAAAGTCCACTAATGTTTTTCTAAGACACTCTCCAAGAAAATATGACTTCCTTGGTGGAAGTAATAATGCATGGTGTGATTCTTTACAGTGCTGAAGCGCTTCGTATCTTAACACAGATGCTTGTATGAAACTGGAGAAGGAAATTACTATACTGTGTTTTTCTAAGTTTAGATTTTGTCAACACAGGAAACTGAATTCCCATGTGTAAGCATACAAAGGTCAAACAATCTAAACCAAAGTTATATATTGTTCAGTGTAAAGTGTCCATTTCAGGTAACTGAAATATACATTTGGAAAAGTGTTTTGCATTTGAGCTGTGAAAATTTTAGGCACCGTTATTCTTTTGTGTAAACATCAACATCCTAAGAGCAAAGACTGTGAGGGAAGAGAGTTTCAGGCCCGATTGGAATTTGGGAAGAGTTGAAGGCAGATGCTGGGTGATGAGGTCGGCCAGAACAGAGCTTGCTGTACTGCAGTTGACCCTGAGAAAGAAACGAACGAACATGTTCAGAGGTCCACTGAGTTCACTTCACAGAAATGTTTTGTATTAGCTACACACTATAATGAGACTATGTATTTGCTAAACTCTAGCAAAATTGACACCCTGAATTCCCCATCCGAACTCCTCTGGAAATAAAATGAGGTAATGTTACATTTGCTGAACATGCTGCTTGGTTCTTACCAAAATGATCATGTTGGTAATGGTTAAATTGAAAGAACATTTTAGAATGGCATGTTGGGTAAGCAGTCAGTCAAACAAACAAGGGTAACCTAATAATGTTGTGACTAATGTTCTGAAATCTCCTGGATCATCATGCGATGAAGCCCTTTTTTGACAGGGGGCACACAGGTTTAAACTTTAATCTTTTAGTGCAGTTTTGCATATGTATCTATCAGTTGTACAACTGAGTGCCTTTCCACAGCATTCTCCTTAAAAACAAAGCTAACACAAGTCAGAAGGAGACTGAATTTTCAAGAGCCCGCCAACTTGCCATGCCACTAAGGTGTGCCCTTCAATGAAAACTCACAATTTGTGCACAATACCATCATAAGGGCCTGATGGTTATAATCACCACTTTTGAGGTGGATGGAGTCAACCTGTGAGGAGTGCATCAGACTATAAATATTTATATATCCTGAATCCCCCTCTAGGTGGGACCAGGATATGTAAATATTTATGTATCCTGGTCCCACTCTAGGTGGGCATAATGGGCATATTAATCTGTTCAGGTTGGGACTGTCATCATGCCTGTGAAGTTTGGTAAAGACTGGGGCAGATTTCTTTGAGTTAGAGCAATTTTGTGCTTCATTTCGAAGCATCAAAATTCACCATGCCGCTGGGGTCATGCTCTTTGACAAAAACGTTTTCAAAGGAGCCTAAAGCCAACTCCTTAAGGGCTTCCTGGACAAATTAAGATTTTCAGCCACCTCAAAACAAACCCCAAAGTGTAAACCATGGCTTTTCCTGTACCCACTATGTAACGCTGTTGTCAAATATTGCAGTTAAAATGTGTTCAGGGGCGGAGCCTTATCACACGTGAGAACATTGGTCTGGATTTGACAATTTATGTGTGAATGAGAGCGATTATCGGGGATTAGACTTGCATTTAAACTACACTGACCAAAAATCAAAGTGTGTTGTATTTAGCCCACAATGTAAAATCAGTTTGATATTGCTGGTATAGATGTTAATAATTAATAATAGTAAAATTAATTTATGCTTTTGCCTAATAACCGTTTTAGTGGTGTGTACAGTACAGTCTCCACCTGAGCTCACCATCTTGGTGGCGCTCTGCCTTTTTGCTCTTCGTCTTGTTTGGGTAGATTTCCACATTAAACTCTGACATCATTGTTTCTGTTCTGCTTCTGTTCTGTTTTTTCTTAAAAAACTGGGGGCTTCATGGGCTTAATGTTGTAATATTTTTTTTATTTACACGTGGGCTCCTACATAAGTTTGTACTGCATATCTATTTTTAGGCTCAAATGTGGGTGAAATGCTCGTATGGTAAGCGCAACATTATAATAGAGTTCAAATGACTTGACTGGTTGTAGCCCTATCGGAGCTGAAGTCACTTCATTGTGTAAGATGACAAAATACCACCTGTGTTATCATGTTTATAATAAAACTGTATTAGAAGATGTAGATTGCGACTTCTAAAGCTGCCTTGTGTCATAGAGGCTCCAGCCATTTTCGGCAAAAGTTGTTTTTTTTGTTGATGAAAACTTACAGAATTGAAGGGGAAATTCTTTTTTGAGCTGTAACCATGTTCTGTGTGTGACTACAGCAAGTGAAAGGTGTTCTCAGTGGCTGCTGGATAGAAAACAATGGCAGAGAGAGCGCCTGGTAGAACACAGGATAGCACAAACTGAAAGGGGTAAAGTGTGTTGCCTCTTGATCTACTAGGTTTCTCTTCCTGTTTTACTGTAAATGTGTATTCAGGGTGTCTTAGTAACCAATGAAGACAGTAATAACAATTTGTTCCTACTTTTAAAGGGTTCCTTTCATCTAAGTGAAATGATAAACACGACTTCACCACAAAGCCTTCAAAGAGAATTAATGTCCTCCTTTGTGAATGTTTGCCAATTCTCCCTTTGTACAACTGATGCCTAACTTCAGTGTGGAAATCATCACTGAATCCACTTTGATAAGAGGGAACTATGCAAATTAGTGAAGAAGTTGATAAAATTAGTGGAAAAACATTAACACTGGTGTTTACGTGTTTGTACTTGTGTTTTCATAGCTACGCTTTGACGTCTAGTAATATACAAGTATGTGAACAACACAGTTTTTCTTGGCCTGGACTACTGGAAGATTCATTACTCCACCTCTGGGTTGGAGTTTTTGTTAGCACTCTTGCACCTTAGTCTTTATGTTTGTCAGTGTAATGTATGAAAGTCTTCCTACATTCTTTGTCATTTCTTTTTTAATGCTTGTGCACCTGTACAGAAAGGGTGTCCTTCCCACTTGCAGTGCCTTTAGTCTTTGTCGTGTTGTCCGGGAAAGGTTCATATCAGACCCAGAGGCTGTCCTGAATTTTAACTCTGTTTTCTGCACTGTCAGCCTGATTCACTGTTCAGTGAAACTGTTCCCTCTCAGCTGTGCACAGTTAATGCAAATGCTCATACTTTAATTTCTCTGCCAAGACAGCCATGTGTTTTTAGCACTGTTTGTAAGTCAGTATGGTTACACAGAAACCACCTGGCCAGATTTCATGAAATTTGAGAGGTGAAGTCAGGGCAAAGGAAGGAACCGTTATGCTTGTAATCATTTATTATACTGCAATTTAGAATTACAGTATGGTGCATTGGCCCTGGTAGAGGACTGAACTCTGATTGTTTTCTGTTACATTCTTTGACATCTGATCTGATTTTGTGTTCTTGGCTCATTGCTTTTCCTTATTGACCCTGAGTCTGTAATAACAACTTCATGTTAATTTGTTCTAACCTCACTTCTCACAGTGCTCTCAAATACATGCAAGATTAGATGTAGACCAGTGTGGGAGAACCACAACGGTCCGTACCAGTCAGAATCCTATGAGGAACCAGTTGTAACTAAGGGTGTGTTTTTATATGTAATAAATGTCTGTGGTGAAGCGATGAAGCTGAATTGTTTGTTCTGGTAGCTAGTTGCAAAGTAAATGATGGGTAGTATTTCTTCATAAGCCAAGTATATTGACAGTGTGCAAAGCTCCTCAGCCTGTGACCTGTTGTGTTTCCATGTTCACAGTCTGTGAATGTAGCCTGTTTGTAGATGGATGGTTCATGAAATCTCCTGCCAGTTATTTTTCTTTTTTTTTGAAAGTGCCTGCTCTTTTACAGCTTGTAGAGCAAAGCACATTGGCTCAGTGTTTACTGAGGTATCTCAAGTCCAAAGTCATATTACTGAATGTGAATGCAAATGGTTAATTTTAGCTGGCGATATGTTAAATGAGCTAAAAAACAGAGGAAACAGAACTCCAAATGAATACAAGTAATGCTGTAAATACTGTATAAATATCAATATTTTAGCATTAATTTATCTGAAAATCTGCTGTCAGGTTCTTAATATATTTGCCTCCAATACTGTTAAAAGTGTTAAAAGTGCAGGTGTTGCAAGGATTGATTATTAGTGTTACACGTTTTTAAGTTTGTTGAATGAAAGCTTAGTTTCAAGCAGTGGTTTGTAGACCACAGGGGTATCATGGTGCCAGATCGTGTAATCTCATAATACGATCAAGGTTACAGCGTTGTTTGGCAAGTATTGGACAGTAGTCTCAGTTGAAGTAAAAGTAGCACAACAGCCAATGATAATGAAAACATGTCAGTAAAAAAAATATGGTCTTTATACATGCAGGCTGAGATTGCCTCATTCTTTAGTTAGTAAACACAACCAGCATTGTGTTGTGTAGCCCACCTTCTTTGTTTTTGCTTTGGCAACAAAAGCCTATTGGTACTGTACACTCTGTGTAAGGCCGAGGGCGAACAGGATGATGGAGGAAGGAGGCTACAGGTCAGGTTTGATCCTGCTCTCCAGAGTTCAGCGAGGCTCTGCTGCAGGTAGAAAGGAATGATGGGTGAAAGGGCACTGCTTGCTGCCAAAACTGCAATGTGTCCACACAGAAAGGGAGCTGCAAATGGCTGGCTGCTGTGTCTCATAAAATGTATGCAGATGCTTTAGTCTTTTGGATTTTTATTTACTTGTACCTTTTTAATAAGCTATTGCGCAGAGTGGATGGGATATAATTTACGTAAATTAAAGATACATTGTCTGGGAAATAGTCACTGATAACTGATATGCTCAACAAGGAAAACAGAAAATATAAAACTTGTGCCAGCTTTGGCATTCCTCCACAAGTTTGCACTGCCTCAGATGGTGCATCATATGTGACATGAAGGAAAACGGTTAGAAGGATAACAAGTCTTACACATTTAAGCCTTTGTAGAGCGTTGGGTCGAAAATTGTCAGATGTACAATCTGCTATGTTATTAGTAGCTCTAGACCGACAGTGAGGATATCACTAGTGGTATCTGGTAGTGGGTTAAAAAGCATATTCTGTGGGTTAAGTAGCATCTTCTATCCTGTACTGGTTCACACGTAGCCTTGTTTCTTCTTCTTTTTTTTCTTTTTTTTTTTAAATTTCTTTCCCAAAAGATTCATTACACAATACTTCATGTTTGATTAGTCTCGTGAAAGGCAAATGTTTAGACTACAGTAGTAGGGTCAAAGTCTGAAGATCAGTGGTGTACAGTGAGTCAATAGCAAAATAAAGCAGAACATATAAATCCAAGTAATCTGCTAGTTATAGTTAATAGGGTCCAACTAACAGAAGAGAACTGCTACACTGCTTCTCGTTTAAAATAATTGATACATATGTACAATAGAAAAGGCCAGAATAAGTCAGAAAAACAGCCTTGAGTAAAAGATGACGCCTGGCAAAAGAAGTTATTGAGAAACAGAAGTTCTGCAAAATTGTACAACTTCCTTTTGCTGTAGAAGCACAAAGCAGTCACGTGGTTATTTTAATCGATTAAAGGACGTCCATCAGGTCATTGTACGTGTGCCACCTTTCATCGCTGGCATTCAGAAGTTAGGACTGAATGATGCAGGAGTTTTCACAAATTGTTTTACGGCATAACCGTAAGCTGCTTATTTATGCAGTGTCTGGTTATTATCTGTGTGCTTGAAAGTTGCATAACCATCTGTTCATGTGTGATTATTTTAAATGTATTTGGCTTTAAACACCTGGGCACTGTTACACCAGCTGTTAGGAAGGTCACAATTTGCTATATCATCACATTAGTTTTAGTCTTTACCAACTATTTCAACATCACTAAATTAGTGTTAATCATACTTAATTAGCTGCTACTTTTGTTTACATATATTAATTACTCTGAATTTTACACACACAAATGCTAGCTGTAATCAGGACAGCTCACTAAATTAGATTTGCAAGAATTTGCAATGTATTTAGTCCTGTGTTGATTGTCTGTGACATGTAGCACCATTGGAGGAAAACTGTCTCGCTTCACTGTGTACTGTACCACTGCACATGGTTGAAATTTCAATAAAGCCACTTAAATATCAGGATTCTTACCTACAGTTTTATTTTTTGTAGCAGACCCGTGAACAGAGAATTATAGCTTGTTGTAGATATTTATGAGGGAAATTGCAGTTACTCCTGAGTTACTCCTTTCAAGCTACTAGCTCCTGAATGACTGCGCGATTCCATTTATACAGAGAGTCAGCTCTACAGTCGCTTCTGATTTCTCCCTGGAACACCTGATTATTAGTATCTTTTGGGAAAAACATTACCATTCAGTATTAGAAACTAAACATGAGTGAACCAATATTAAACTGTAATCAGTATCAGACAGAAAAACCCAAGCATATCTAACTTAAGGATTAGTTTTTGTTTAATATGATCAGTGACTTCATTGTAAACAGCTTGCACAACACTACCTCTAAAACATATTTCTTCATGTACGCATGTTAATGATTTGCATCTTTTGCCCCTAAAACCATTTTAATGATGCCACAGATACTTCCTGTTTGCGCAGTTGTTTGCTTTTGATGGGCCTGTGTTTCAGATTGAGAAACAGTTTCCTAGCAACTATCTTGCACATTATTAAAGTGAGTGAGTCTGTTTTTAATGGTGCAACCTGATGTTGTAAATAAGGATTTAGCAGAGACTGTGCATCCAATCCACATAAAGCTGGTGCAGCCAAATCCTGAGCTTAACAGATGACTGAACCTTTTAGTCTTCAAAGGACATTCAGATAGGAAACTGGAGGTTGCAGTGAACTACAGGGTTCCTGCAATTATAGTGTGATGAAGATGCTTGAGACTGAGTACTGTGTATTGAGATTCAAGTTGAAATCCTTGTATTTTTCGCTCACTTAGCTTATGTAAAGCTTATTAGTATGTAGTGCTACCGTACAGTTTGCATTAAAGAATGAGTTGTTGTTATACATAATCAAAGTAATAATGGAATTGAGGCATATCTAGATAACTTGTAGGCAGTACAGTGGAGCTATACCAATAGCAAGGATGTCCTGGTTTGAGTCCATGGTCTTCCTGCGCCTGCTGGACTTCTCTTCGGCTACTCTGACATCCTCCCACAATCCAGATACATGCTTGTTAGGTTAGCTGGTGATTCTAAACTGTCTGTAGTTGTGTGGTTGTCTGTCTCTCTGTGTTGGCTCTGTGATAGACTGGTAGCCTAACCAGGATCGACTTAATCAGGACCAAAAAAATGTGTAAGTGTAACTCAAATATTGAAGTACAGATGAAAAGTCTTTGTCACGGTGTTTGTTTAATACACTCAGCATTACATGTGCTTACATTGTATAGCAAATTCATTCTGTGAATACACACAGTACATTTAAGCCAGGGGTGTCCAGCTCCAGGCCTCAATGGCTGGTGGCCTGCAGGTTTTAGATGTGTCCTTGATCCAACACAGCTGATTTAAATGGCTCAATTTCCTCCTCAACATGTCTTAAGGTTCTCGAGAGGCCTGGTTACGAACTAATCATTTGATTCAGGTGTGTGGACGCAGGGTGATATCTGATTTAAGCCATCCTTTTCCATGTACTGAACTCTGTGCCACCTTGGTATAAATGCAGTTGATGTGTGTGCTTATACACAGCTAAAAGTCTATGCGTTCTCCACTATGCGGCACGTGGTTTGCTGTTCATCATGTCTAGCAGTTCTACAACTCAGACTGATATGCACAGTGATATTTGCCCTCAGCACAAATACCATATTATGTTTTAACAGCGACCATTACTGTTGTAGAGCCTGGGCGTTTCAAAATCATGAGATCTTGATGGTACAGTCCTGTAAGGTCCTGTAAACTGTCCTGTTACTGTGTGCTTATTGTTAATAATGTGTTTTAGTACCAGTGGGTAACTTTATTGTTAAGTTTATGTATTTAGCATTTCAAAAGTACAGCTATTATTTGCTTATGCTTTTTCTTTCTTTTTACTATATAGCTGTTGCCTTAGACTTCTGTATTTACTGTGAGCTCATGTCACCCTACAGAGGGTTCGTTTTCATTGTCCTTCATAGATTTAGGATCATGAATCATCCCACAGAGAAGCAAAGGGCACTTCCTTCCACAGAGTGCTCTGAGCCTTGTATGTCTTTGTATTCTCAGGGAGGGCCTCTTCCTAGGTTTTATTTGTTCTGAGCTTCATACAAGTTATTATCTCCTGAGAATACAATGGACTTCTGTAATGTGTTGTGCTTGTATCATGAGGAGTGTTAGCAATGGGTTTGTCATATTTCTTGACATAAACAGTTGGGCATTTTTCTTTTAAACATTTCTCATGAATTATGAATAATGAAAGCACACTGAGTACTTAGGGCGTGCTTACATGACAGTCTTTCACATTCAGTATTCTTGAACTAAGAATGACATTTGGAATTAATCAGATGTTGCTACAAGCTTTTTGCTGAACGTTTCTGTTCTGGAAAACACTCTGGCAATTCCCTTTCAAAATTGTCTGAGAAGTCCAAGCCTGTCCTTGGGTTTGCCTGATGTATTTAGACTCTGCAGGTCTCCTTCAGCAAAGAGTCTTTAATGACCAGAAGTAAATTGACACACACACATTCATACAGGATGTGTGTGAGATGGATACTTGCCCTATACTCGATGGGGTAAGTATCTCGCCCGAGATACTATCCAAGCATCCAGAATGGGGCAGATGGGATCAAACTGCCAACCTTTTGATTAGTAGGTGACCTACTCTACCACGTGAGCTACAGCCACCTCAAGATAGAAAATTATTCTTAAAAAGCAACATACTATTACTGCATTACTGATTAAATGCTGAAAAATATTATACAAGCTAAATTCTTTTTTTCATTATATAAAAGTTTATTTTGGATTTTTGCACTTGTATTGCTTTGCCTCCAAGAAAGTTTGCTAAACTTAATTCTTCAATTCTTTGTGCCTTTGTTCTTTTCCTAGTTTGATAACATCCTCTACCCACCCTACACATACCTCAGGAAGTCCAGTAACCCAGAGCTGACACATGGGTTAAGTCCTGCACTCAAATTTAAACGACATCTCAGTGAGGATGGAAGAAACATTAGAAGGAGGAGCCTTGGAGGTGGACTCACAGGTAATGTTTTTTTTAAAGTTCTCACTAGTTTGATTTACACTGAAAGATTGACATCATCTATGAGCAAGTGCTGCCAGATCCTAGCAAAGATGAAAACGTCTTTGGTTCTGGAAAGTTTTCTCCTTTGGGGCTGCCTTTTTGGTTGTTCCTGTATTCCCATAATATTATGACTCATAGTCTGGGTACACAAATAATAAACATATGACATACACTCTTTAAAACCACTTAAGAGGAGAGTTTGTGTATTTTTGTTCAGCCTGATTTCCTTCACTGTAATTAAGTTTTCTCTGTGTAACCAAAACATTAATAAAAACTCCACATGAAGGATCCAGTAAGCAAACATAAAAGTCCCTCATCAAATCACTTAATAATTCCCAACTCAGTGAAATGTACCTTCATGTGTAATTTTCACCACTTCCCACTGCTTGAAAATGTATTCAGAGTGGTTGACCCCAGAGACAGAGGCAACACTTAATCATTCAAACATAGTTGGCTGAGCCATCATGAATAGGTCTTTAATCCAGAACATGTTTTCCCTCTTATCATTAGTGATTAGCAGCTATGGAGATGTTTTTGCTTTCAATTATTAGTGGCTTTATAGTACAGTGGAATTTAATTTATGGTGTTAAGAGCATTGAAAAGTGACTTTAAAATGTATTTCCAGAAGCTGCCTTGGTTAATAATCAGGATAATCCACAGATCCTACTGTGAACAATTTTCAGTGTTAGTGTGTGCCTGTGTGTTACTCTGAGAGAGCATTGCCCGAGGAATTCAACAAAAGTTTCACCCTTTTACAGGAAGAAATTTGAGAATGCATCAGTGATGCATCAGTTGCTAAAGCCAAAACGATTACATCATCATCTGCAGACACCACAGATCCGTCTTAAATACCACCAAACTGGACACCTTGCGAAACTGTAAAACATAACAGCATCGTTATGGAATTATGCGCAGGCTATTTGCTGGCATTATGTGTGGTTTTACAGAACATTTTTTTCTCACAATGAACGGTGAGTTCAAAAATGTTTGGTATCATGTGGCATGTGGTTGGAAAAGGGTGAAGTCATACACTTTAGAGAAGCACTCGGGCCTTTTAACCATTTGAATACATGCAGAAATAGCTGTACTGGAATAGCTGTTGTACATTTAAACACAAGAAAGCTATTTGAAAAATATTTGGCATTAGAAGCAAAGTCTCCATCACTGCGGACCGGTGGCAGCAGATAGCTGCACCTCCCAGAGCCTGGTTCAGTGGTTTCTTTCTCCAGACATTTCTTCCTGTTAGAAGGGAGTTTTTCCTTCTCTCTGTCGCCAAGTGTTTGGTCATTTCATTGTTTTCTCTTTATTATTGAAGGGTCTTTACCTTAAAATATAAAGCACCTTAAGGTGACTGTTGTTGTGTTATATACATACAATATAAATACAATACAAGTGTGAAATAAATAACCTTAATTCCTCACTCTGAGACCGACATTCATTATTTTATGTGAAGGACAATATCACGCTTGACTATAACACTGCCATGGCCCATTTTCACCCATAGCAAATCTTTTAGTCAGGCTCAAATATTTAGTCAGTGCATACCCCTGTGGAAGTAAAATCATAGAAACGGCATACTGTCACTCTCAGAGAGAGCGCTATGGAAAATAAAATGCAACAAACAGCTTCAAGTTTCAGTATCTGTCTGGATATATCAGTGGGTGAACTGTTAGAGATGGAGACAGGTGTCAGATAAATGGAAAACCACTGTATGTTCTGTTATGCTCTGAGGGGCACTTTGCTCATATTTTGGATCTACTTGGAATTAAGAGTTGCTGCTAACAAGTACAAAGTCATTCTCAGTGAGTACCTTTATTCTATAATGTATCATCTGGGATTACAGTAGCTTTATCCAAATGGGATCAGGTGTCGCTCACTCATCAAGACACACAATGAATGTCTTCTAAAAGAATGGTGTTTCATCCTTACACTAGGCCAGTTTAAGTGGTGGTCAGCACCACTTTTTATTAATATGTTTTGTTTTGGGGTTTTTTGTGCTCACTGGCCTTGTTTGCTTCGATTCAGTAATTGGAAGCCCCTTGACTTTGAACAGCTTATTTTTTCCCTCGTGACGTATTTATGGAGACCCAGCTCGCTAATTGAAATGCTAACCTTTTAACATTCAGTAGAAAATTGTTTTCATCAGGTGCAGCTTTGAATAAAAGGATTAGCCTTTACTAATAGGGCTGCATAAAACATAAGGCTAAACAAACTGCACACAGCAAGTTCTCTTTTCCTGACTAGAACAAGATGAGTGTGATGTTTTGGTTTCTTACTCAAAATGTATTTTTCTTGGGTTTTGCTATAGATTATTTGTGCTTGCAGCCTGCAGGGTACTGACTGCTTTTGAAAAGTTGTTGAATACTGTGTGCTTCAGTGATGTATACACCAGAAATTTAGTATCAAAATGGAAAAGTTTTTGAAATCAGTGAGTCTTTAGGTTAACAGCACAACTGCAGACCCAACATGCCTGGGTCAGGGCAGTACTTGCAATCTTTACAGAAATCCATATCATATACTAGGTTTTAAGACTAGTATAGTCAAATCTTTGTGTTCATATAAAAGCTACGGTCAGCTTTGAATATACTTAATACAGAAGTGCTTGAGATATAAACAGGATGAGGAGTGTTTCTGTCCTGGTAATGTGAACATTGTGACTAAACAGTGTAGCTTAATCGCTTAAATTTAGACAAGTTGGACTAAATTGAATTTGAAGGTTAAACAGGTTACCTCTTTTACCCTTCAAGGTTCTGGAAGCATGCATGAACATAGCAATAAGTTAGCTTTAAACAGTGTGTTAAACTGAAGCAGTGTGTGTGTGTAGAGACTCTAATTTGTTTCAGTGTATTACACATGATGGTTCGAAGAGGTGTGGTTGAAAGATCTAGGAAATGACCTTTCAAATACCTGTTCAAAATCTAAATAAAACTGCCCCCCCCCGACACCCCTGTTTCTGAAAGTGTTGACTAGTGTGTGACAGATTTCCTTTGTGCTGGGATGTGATGGGCTCTAGTGAGGAAAACTTTTGCTGGTAAGGAAGGAAGGACTTTAATTTTCCCTCCTCATCCTGTTTGGTCTCCCCTCTGTTCTCTTGGTTTTGAAGCAGTGATCACAGTGCAACTGTCAGGATTACAGCAGCACAATAGGCAGATATGAGCAGATAGTCTTATTTATTACAAAGCGGTTGTCTGACTAAAGCCTAAAACGGATATTCATAATTAGTCTGCTATGGAAAAGAAATGTGACAAAACAAAAAACAGCTTATTTTTCCCTTTAATTTTCTGTAGAACCTTGAGAAGAAAGATGAGACTACTGCACCAGTACTATCTTTATTGCCCAACAACAATAAAAGCTGACATTTCACTGTGTCTACTTTAAAGGTTATTTAAGGGTCAGGTCTGCTGATTTACTCCCACATGGGAGTGAAATCAACAACTGGGTTTCAGAGAACAACAGTTAGAGATATATAATGAACCACAGTGGTTAGCAAAATATTGAAAAGTAAAATAATATGTTGTCATGAACATAACAGAAATGTCTACTGTATGTAACTGATCTAATTAATTCTGTAAATGTTCCAAATTTCTGAACATTGCATTGCACGCTTGTAACGGGAGAGTAATGCCATAATGCAATTACTGCCTATCCTAGATTATACAGTGGTCCACTTCTGATACATCAGATTGCATAATCATAATTGTATTGCATTACTCACCAGCATGCAATTAAGATAAAACATTTGAGAGAAATGTCACAGACACAATGTTACACGTACCTGGTTATAGGGCAGGTAATTGCTACTCGCATGTATACATCTGGTGTTGTGCCCAGCAACAGCTATAGCTGTAGTTGGGCACAACAGAGACATTTAACTAGTGAGGGTATTAAAGCTGAGACTAAAAATAATAGAATCCATGTACTATTATGATGATAGATTTTTATGTTTTTGCTTAAAATAAGATTGCTTTAATCATTTTGATAATCATCATCAGTAGCGCTCATAAAGCTCATTTAGAAAAGTGTTTGATCTCAACAGAAAAGCAAATTTGTTGAATTTATGTAATTAACATGAAATTAATTGGGAATGTTGAATAAGACTGAGTTATTAATGGCACCGTAGCTCATTAATTTAAATGGAAAATCTTTAGAGGCCTTTTCAGCTCCTCTTACACTCGTTGTTTTATCTAATGTCAACATGTGTTTTTCTTTCCAGAAAACAGGAACAGTGTTACGTGACTCAGAGCTTTTTAGCAGGAGTGTAGGTTTTCAAACTGAAAATGAAATTAAAACGTCTTCTGGACATAGATGCATCTTAAATAGCATTATTGTTTGAATTCAGATTTTGCTGTTAGCAATGCAGTGAATTGACAAACTTCCCTTTTTAGCTTATCTTGAGCAAAACATACCTGATAAATGGAGGCCTGCCTTAGGCTAAATGTTTTTGACATACCTCCTCCCTTTCTGTTTTGTGCTCAGCCTTCTTATCTTGCCTTCCTTCTCACTGTTCTTCTGTTTATTCTGTAAACTGAACATTACACTTTTGGATACAAACGAGACATTTTTTTTCAAATTCATGAAAATCCAGTTTCACAGTGAAGTCCACTAATTTAAATGGTGAGCCTCTGAATTAGCCTTCATCTTTGCCCTGCCTTTGTGTGCTGAAGATTTATGATAGAAGATGGGAGATAAAAGTGGGTGAGAGGTAAAAGTAGAATTGCTGCCATCTAGCTGCCATATTCAGCTTTGCAAAGAATATTGTTGTGCAGGAGTGCTGTTATTTTTAAAACTTAAAAGGCAACCCATTTGTTTACTTTTAGTAAACTGTGGTGGCACTGTTAGTTAGTTTCCCCCCCCCCCTTCTTAATCTAAATCCTCGACATCCCGCCTGGCTGTTGGAAATTCAGCTCAGCACGTTCAACAAGAGCAGAAAGATTTTCTTGTCTTTCCTGTTACTCGACATTTGACCTGTAGTCTCCCTGTTTTCTTCCTGTGGTCATGGATTATCAGGCTGTGTAAAGGATTCTGGCTTTAGATTTAGACACAATTGTATAAATTTATTTTTATTTTTTTTTAAACCAGTCCCTGTTAAGAAGTTTTGTGCTTACCTGGTTGAGCAGAAGCCTCTTTAGGCTCCGTGTGTGTCACTCCTGTCCGACTCTCACCCTGCTTTCCAGTCCACTCTGTAACTATTCTGTGCATTAAATGCCAAATGTTATTCTTACAAAAAGTTATGAGAGTAAATTATTAATTAAAAACAAATGAGTGCATAACAATGGTCAAAAGGTTGCTTTGAGGGCCTGTAACTCAGAATACTGATAGTATGAGTGATTAGGAAATGCTTGTGAATGAGCTGGTGTAGTTGGACCTCGTTTAACCGTTTCACCTGTGTTGGGTTGTTTTACTTAAAACTGAGGTAAAAATCTGAGATGAAAGATAAAAAGATGCTTCAAGTTTTGTCTTCTAATTTTTTTTGAAATTATATCAAACAACATTGAATCTTAGCAAGATGGGCGCTTTTACATTGTTGTCCAAACTTATCAAACTAGTCATTTATTTTCTGTAGTTCTCAAATATAATTAATTCAAATTTTCACTGTGCTTGTGTTCAGTGTTTTCTCTCCTGTTTTGTTTTGCAGGCAAATATCTTCTGCTACCCACTAACCTTCAGCAGACAGCTGGCCAGGCATCATCTGAGACGTCTAACCTGGTTCGAATGCGTTCCCTGAACCTTGGAAAGTCAGACCCCTCCCTCACCTCCAGCCTGGTGAGTAATTCATTATGTCAGCCACTGTGAAATCTGTTACCCTGATTCAGGCAGACACAAAAGCCGTTGTTTTGTAAATTTCACTAAACCAGTTGTTCCATAATATTGGACCCCCCGCCCCTCGCATATAAGCACTGCATAGAAGACACTCTGCATATAAGTAGTGTCTGAATATCAGTTAAATATATTAGATACAGTAAGAGGGTTTTTCTTATATTTTCCTCCTGCAGGCAGTCAGAAATAAACATGGTAGCACATATGTCATTAAATGTTCCCGTCAGCCAAACCTTCCCTAAATCCTACTAAAATTTAAAGTATGTTTTAACAAAAACTTTGAAATGACAAAATTATAAATCCAATCAATCCAAAATCAAATTAATCGCAAATAATTGAACATCTTTCTTCTTAATACATAAAGCTAGCTTGCTATTTGTTTTTGCAAGTGTATAATACTTCAAAAAATAAAACAACAGCAAAAACCAAAAAAGGTATAATTAGTTGCTTACTAGTGTGAGCCAATATCAAGATTTTCAGGTAAGTGTACCTCCTGCTGTCAGTGACTGAGACTAACAGTTTTTTCATGGGTTTTATTTTTAGTTTCATGTATTTCCACTAACTTGTGGTCCAGCGAATGACCTGTATGTTTTTCTTAATGACTGTATCCTGTCACTACTGACAGATAATGAAACGCCTAACTGCGTTGTTTGTTCTGTAAATGTTTCTATTTCTGTTTATAAACCGGTTTACATTTCTGCATTTTCTGTTGATACAGTATATGACGGACTGCACATCAGCAACATCAGTATTAATATTGATCAGAGATATCGTACCAGATGCACGAAGGCAATTTTAAACTGGTGCATATCTGTGTAGTTTAAAGTCTAAACATTAAAAAAAGGGGATGATGTTGATTGAGGTCCAGGTGCATCAGTGCTTTGACATAAATTGCGTCATGAAGACAGACCTGACCTTCACTGTGCTCCCGCTCGGTTCTTTCAGATGACACTGATAGATACTCTGATGCCGTATTGTGATCTTATTATCTCAGGACCAAGATGCAATCAAAGGAAGAGGGTAATCTAATGCTGTTAACCTATGAGTCATTTCTGTGTGTGCTTGCAATCGGTTACAGAAAAGGTTAATGTAATAAAAAAAAAAGTAAGGTGTATGTTTGTATGCACAGGTGTGTCTCTGCTTACTTACCGTGAAAGCACATTTTTGCTAACTGATGCTCAGTGATCACAGTGTGTTCACCCTAAAACAGGCACTTGAGGGTGTCTGTTTTTCAAACGACTCATTATTTCATGTTGACAGTGTTTACATTAATAACAGTGCTGCAGTCAAACTGATGGACTATTTTGTCAAATAGACATATGTTATGTAGTTTGATAAACAATTTTTTTTTTTTTTTTAAATATTCTGCTGTTTTTAATCTTAACAAATTTTGTCTTGGTACAAGTCAGGTATTAAAATAGCCGGCCTGCTTCCTTACACTTGGGGGCGCTAGTGTGTTTTCACTATGTGGAACTTAAATACATGTGCCCTTGTGCTTGTAAAAGCTTCACATTTTCCTTTTGGTTATTGTGCTCTGTACATGATTTGCTGTAACTTAATTCTCGTGTGAAGATGTCCTTCAGCTAATGTGTTCAATCAGTTTGACATCTGTGACTTTTATGTTATGTGTTATTGTAACACAGCCAGTGGCGTGTCTAGAAAATTTTTGTTGGGGGGGCCAGGTAGGGGCACAGATTTGGAGAAGGGTGGCAGATTTAATTGGCAGATAATGTTTAAAAAAAAAATTCTACCAACCCTTAACCATAATTCAATAATCCTATAAACCTAATAACCAAATGCACTTTTAACTCTTATTAGAATGAGATTTTAACCACTACGGTGCAAAGTTTTTAGATACTGCGTTGATAAAGTACAAGAGATACAGTACAATCAGTGTTTTGTCAGTGCTTACTCAGCATTCAAGGACATCAATATTTGCATAGTATTTTTACTGACATATAGTGCACATATGTTTTGGGCAAAAACATTTTTGAAAATTAAAATACGAACATTTGTAACAAACAATTGACAAATTAGCCATTCCAATGTAAAACTTTATCTGCCTGTTAAAAAAAGAAGATAATCTTCTCACAAACTGGTGTTTGATTTTGAAACAGGAAAAAAGTGGGGAAACAACTGAAAAGACTAATATTTGAATAAAACCTGAAAGCAAGTAAATACTTTCTATGCTGCCTTATGGTAAACTTTGGTAATATTGATAAAGAACAACACTGGCTGATGATGAAATACAGTCAGCTGGCATGGTGACACTGCCAGTATTAACCTGCAGGGCTGGACTGGGACAAAAAAAATTGGGCTTTTTTACTACAGACCGACCCACCAGGTATTAAAGCCATAAAGCCTTTGAATGAAAACAAATGCTGTTGTGACAGTGATGTACAGTCTTGTTGGTATATGTATGATTTCTATACATTTTACGTCAGATAAAAACTTTGGTTGTAAGATTTAGATAATTATTTAATAAAAACTAGGTATTTTAAATGAGAATAAGAAAGAAAAGTATTTCTTTGTGCCCACCTTTCCCTGTTAATGCCCTACCTGGCCCCCCTGGCAAAACTTTGCTAGACCCGCCCCTGCAGTTACCAGCTGTCAGCTACATAAAAAAGGATCCTGGTGTTATTTATCTCTCAGAAACAGTTGATAACTTCCCTTCAACTCATTCATGTCACCTAAAAGGTAAACCTGTTTCTCCATCACCTGTTCAGCTCTGATGATCCAGTAAGGACATCTCCTGGTTTCATCTTCATGTTTCCCTCTCACCACATATCTAAACAGACATCATGACCAGCAGCTTTACAGCTGTGGCTCCAGCAAACATCAGCTGATACTAGAAATTAATATTAAATACATTCTAACAACAGCTGATCAAGCTTAAACGTGCTGCTGTTGTTTAGCGCAATATCCGCTGGTTTCCTCTTTCTGGCGCAAAGTGGGCGATAAACAAACAAGAGAGAAAAGCCGATCAGCTGATCATTGATCAGTTTCACGATTGAAGTAGCAACAGGAGAGGGAGGGGGAGAGAATGAGAGAAGAAGAGGCAGCTGTGCAGCATAAAGACAGAATAAATCCACCTTTGTGTCTTTTTTCCATTCTAGCTAAAGTTCGGGACAAACTGCGTCTCTTCTCAGCTCAATACGAAACTCGTAATATTTTCTCTGAATGAGGGACCATTCCATTTTTTAAGGAGCCGTTGGCAACTCTACTAACCTTATGAATAAAATAAAGTTCACTATCAGTAACATCATAGCACCCACCCAGCTGTATAAAAACTCCGTCAAACTGGCTAGAACGCAGTATGAGTTATTGCAACTGACAGTAAAAAGTCAGCAACATGAAAATAAACTCCACCTAAACTTAGTTTATATCTGACCCAGATAGACTGCAGGTCATAACTTCTTACCTGAAGTTCAGTTCACCTGACACTCGGACTGGCGGCTGCTTCGGGTCTCTCCTCCTGCCTCCCCTTCCCTCATCCACCTGTTGCCTCTGTGGAAGCCCCGTCATAGCCACCACCAAACAACGGAGTTATTTCTACACATCGACCTGCATCTGGCCAATCCACCACCTCTCATTGTTCATGCCATTACAAAAAAAATAAAAAAAATAAGTCACTGGGGATATGCCCGGTATGCCCGATGGCCAGTCCAGCTATGTTAACCTGCAACCAAATCTGCAGCTCCATACAGCAATGTTACGACTTAGATTATATCTTATAACTCATAACTCTTATGTTAGCTGCCTTCAGTAGCATACTGTCAGAAATATTCGAGGGCTGCAATAATTCTTTAAGTGTTATTTTTTCCTTGGGATTCTAATTTCACCGAAGTTTACTAAACTCAACAAACTTAATATTACTTACCGGGACATTTATTCTGTCCTCATTTTCTTTCACCGAAAAATTGTTTCCTGCAGTGCCATCTTTCGCGCTTGGCTCTCCTACCTTTGCTAACGTGATGCACATAGCGCAGAAGCGATGCTGCATTCACTTACACTCGGATATCTGAGCGTCACCGTGAAAACATAATCGGACATTTGATATTTGATTGAATTTTATTGTTTTGCCTTTGGGGTGGCACCTGGGGTGGCCAGTCTGGTTTGGGGGGTGGCCTGTGCCCCCCCAGGCCACCCCGCTGGACACGCCATTGAACACAGCCCTTGTACACATTGAGCATTAGGTCAAATACTTGGTTAAACTATCATTGACAAAAATCTTTCTGTCTCGGCAGATTTGTATTAGGCTACTAAGACACAGTGCCACATTTATCAGGTTCTGTTTATCCAGTGTGTTAACATAAAAGTGCATTTGTGTCATTGTGAGCCCAGATGGAGTCAAAAGTCAATTTTGTGCACTCATAGCACAGTCTATAAGGCCATGAGGTCCTAAGAGGCTAACGTACAATATTTTCAAGCGATAGTTTTGTGTGTGTTGTTTTTTTTTTTTTTTTTTTTTTTGAATGTTATTTGTAGGATCTCCCAGGACATGTTTAAGGTCAGTGAAAGGTTGTGGCCTTGGTTCAACCTCTGAAAATTATTAGAGTGTAACCAAACGTCTTTTGTTCCTTTAGCTTGATGAAACGTGGTGCCTCCCATACAAATGTAATATGGGAAGAACAATGTTAAGTGGTTGAGTGTTGAGTCCCGTGATCGAGCTGTGACAGACTTTCATAATGTGTTTCAAAAAGCTGCTGCTGTATAGTGCTGTTTATATTTGTAACTTGAAAATGACACTGGACAAGTATTGTAAATTATTTAGCACTCATGAAAATTAATGTGCATCATTTGTTGTTAATGACTTTACAAAAAACGTATCGCCCTTTTTCAACTGCAAATTATGTTTTTAAAGTCAAACTGTCAATACTGCTTTTATCAAATGAGATAAACTATTTAAATTTTCTTAGCTTAGCTCTCCTTTTAAAGATAGTAGAATTTAATGTTCCAGTGCTTTATGGTTTTATTAACATTATCTCAGGATAGTGACGCATGAGATGAGCCCTCTTGTTTGTAGTATTTTAATTTATTTAATAAAATATTGATAATGATTATCACCATGCAAAATATTACGATATTATGCTATATTGATTTTTTCCTCTATCCCCTTATATTTACTGGTTAAAACATAGAATTTTAAGTTCAGACAAATGTCTTAAAATCTGTCTAACAAAGACTTGATTATTCTTAAACGTGTACGTCTTTACAACTCCATCTTCTTTTTGTATGTACACAACGTATGGCCAGGTGTTATCGTTGTTCCTTTAGGAACAAAGATTGTGCCATTCTCTTCTGCTGATTCTTATTCTTAACACTGTTTGCATGACTCTGGTGACTCAGTGCTTAACGGCAGGAGAAAATGAAATACTGGTGACCGCTGCCCGGATACGGTGTTGTGTGGACACAAGCTGAATGGCTGATGTGTGCTGAATGGCTATATCTTAACAGTATCTTTTGAAGTCGGCTGCACTGACACCTCAGGGGTTCATCTACAGCCACTGTATTAGCCTGCCTTCAGAATGAGCTTAGAAAACATGTTGAATTGGCTGACCTTGAGAGAGGAGCAAAATGGATGAATATCTTAGCTTCTTGTCGATCATGCTTTTTCTTGGTTTTCTTCTTACAGTTTTAATTGATTAAATTTTGGTAATTTCACACTTTTTTGTAAATGAATATTTCCCTGCTTTGGAGGATAACTTTGCCTGAATACCGTTTTAGGGTAAAAACTCTTAAACAGTTTACTTAAACATGAAACGATTATTCCTGTCACTTAGACCTTGCAGGCAGAATGACATTTGTCATAGTCATGGTTATGATCGGGAAGCCCTCCAGTCCTCGGCTATAATCACAATGAATGAATGGAGGCCTGCCAGAATACAAACTCTGTTATAGTCTGTCATTGTGGTCAGTTGTAACCCTGGTTAGATTTGGCAGATGCATTCTTGTCTGAACAGACTTGCTGCCAGAATTGGATGCTTTCTTGTTAGTTTAAAATGGTCCTCTGCCAACTGTAGGTGGTTTTCCATGACTACCACAAAGGTAGTTTTCATTACTTTGTACTCTGGCAGGGGTTTTGTATAAATATGTTTATCAGGAAATGGCATTAAAACTGTACAAGATACAGTTAACATATCACTAAAGACATAATTCTACAATGCCTGTGGTTAGACAGCTCATTGGTTTCTTTTCTGGATCTTCATTGGATAATTTCCTTTTTGCAGACATTTCCAATGTGCAGAGGATTCATCCAATGACAGTCTAGGGACTTTGTTCATCTTCTGACTTTTGCTCTGCCGGCATCAATGGGTTGATATTGTTTAGTGGTTTGAGTCAAATGTCTGCTTGATGGATTTCCATTTTGGTAAGTTTGACTTGTATTTAGTGTAATCAAACCCCATACGAACAGGAGCTAGCACCTCATCTGAAATTGTTTACAAAGAATACAGTACAAACGTGAAAGAATACCCAAGCAAATGCAAATATACAAACATACTAAACTAAGATATTATTTAACTTGCCAAGAATCAGCATGTTATTTCTTGCTCACATTAGAAGTTAGCTAAAGGCAGGCTCCATGTTAATACTCCTATCCTATACTTAGGTTTTGTTTTTTTTGTTTTTTTTACTTCGTCTCCATCTATTTGTTTTCTATCTGTGCAAAAAAGCACCTTCTTTGCACAGATGACCTCAAGATCTCACAGCAATGTTTTACCCCTTTACCTCACTGGATTGCTGTTATTGGTCTTTGCCTTTTCTGTCCATCATGGTTTTCCATCATTCCCCTGAGTGTGCATGGTTTTTTGAGTAGCGTGGCCCATCTCTCTTGACTGTGATGCTCTTTGGCAGAAAATCAATACCTCACGTCTGGTGTGATATGGAGATAAGACTGTCATAATCCTGATGTTGTGCCTTTGTGGACTCTCGTCAGTCACTGATGTCCTTTACTGATATCATTGTAGTTGGAGTAGTTTGTGTTTGCAAAGGAAGGAAATGCAGTTTATGTCAAGGCACACAAGGAAGAGTTGTGCCATAAATAGAAAATTACAGATGTTATTGTCCATTGTAAACCAGATGCTGAGATGTTTGTACTTCCTTTTTTTGAGGACATTGAGCGACGTATTGCTTTCTCTACCTTTCTACCCAAACCATCACAGCTGGTATGTGCGGTGATGGTTTGGGTTACCTCAACTCTCTTACTGACCAAAATCTACACTAAACCTGAATATAAATAACCAACCAACCGCCCAAATTAAGCTAAGGGAGAACCCAGCTACCCTTCGAAGGAAAACGGATTTCCACAGCTTATATCTGCGACCTCATTCTTTTGGTCACTACCCAGAGTTCATGACCATAGGTGAGAGTAGGAACGTAGATTGACCTTTAAACCGTTAAATTTCATCTTATGAAGGGATTTGTATTTGTATTTACATGGTCACTCAGTATTGTCCAAATTAAATAAAATAGAGAGGAATTGAGTGGCTTCTGTTTCTTGTTGGTCACCTTTTCCCCTTGTTTTAAAGGTTTAAGGCTTACTTAATTCATTCACAGGTTGTCAGTTTTGGGCCTTAGTATGGCTGACACTGATTTGTATGGAGGGAATACACTCTTTCTAGTCTTACTGCTTTCTTCACATGCCATGTCCCTCCTCTGCCTGCCTTATATCTGCAGGTTACCTATTGGTCTGATAAGCCCGGGCAGAGCAGAGGCTGTGGGTCACTCAATCAGCACTCTCAGTGCCAGCTCTCCCTTTTTTCTCCAAAGGTAGTGAAAACAACCTCAGCTGTCCACCTGCCAGGAGGAAATGAGTCACAGACAACCCCTGGACTTTTCCCAGAGGCTTTTCTGTAGCCCTGCTCTGAGGCCATTGGCTCAAACTGTCTGCCTCAAAACCTCAAAACCCCTAAACCCATGTCAAAGCAGCTTTACTTCGTCTGATTTTATTTTCTGAAAGCTGTCCACAATGGGCTTTTTGATTTCTATTTATTTTAGAATTTTATAAGTGACAATTTAGGCATTTATATTCGCATCTATACTGTGTCAATGACACAGTGTAATAAGTAGATAATAGAAATGTTCTTTTTGAGAAACGGTTTCACATAATGTTTAGATTGGTGTCTTCAGAGTTTTTATATAACTATAAACTATAACTGTACATGTGTACTTTAAACCAGTATTTGGCATTTTCCTTTCCATAATTTGAATTTGCAATTGAAGTCCTTGGACAGGACCTATGAAAATCAGAATTATTGCCTGATGTTATTTGTCTGATCTCTTCACTTTCTTCTTCTTGTGCACCTCTGGGCCACTTCCACTTTTGTTCTCATCTTTTGAAATTGCTTCTAAGAACACTTAGTGCATTTCTTGGACTCTTCTTCTTGAGAGAGAGAGAAAGAGAGACTGAATTTCTCAACTTGGTCAAATCAACTCTTTTATTTCAGTGTCATTGTGTGCAAGAGAATAAACAATGGCATGCAACAAGTCTTTGGTTTGTTTTCATAGAATGTTCTCAGACGTCTCAGGGCGTTACAGTAGAATTCTAGGTAGAATGAGCATGCTCCTGGATGAAGTTGTGATCTGATGTGCTGAATTTGGGCTCAAGCTATGGACTCTTCCCTTGAAAACTCTAAAGAAGAGAAAAAAGGGCTCACAGAGGGAACTGAAAAAAGCAGAAGCACAAAAAGTGGTGCAGAGGTGCACAAGACAGCTGTCACAGCTGGAGAAGGTGCAAGGGAATTTCAGACAGGTGACCCATTATGTCAACTTTTACATGAGATTACCTTTAAAACTAAGAGTTGCTTTTGAGAGCAGCGTTTAGAGACAACGTGGTTGTCTTTTAATGGAACATTATTGGCCACTTAATTCTGGTGTACTATGTAATACTTGTTGCTTGGACAGAAAAATATGCTAAGCAACAAGTTTAACATCCAGTATGATGGAAAGCAGTGTAAATGTGCTTGTGAAGATAAATTAAAGATGAGAGTTGCTCCTTGTATTTATCAAAATTAGGGCTGGGCTATATCATACCGTTCACGGTAATACCGGTGTAATGTTGGGCAATGATAAGAAAATGAAATATCGCGATAGAATATGGGTAAAACGCGCGTGCGCAGTGCCTTTGTTTACATATGCACATGGTGGTGACGCAGAATGAGAAGAGGGAAAGCGGATTGTTGAATGAAACGGATGAACCAGAATTGGTTTGTAAAAATGCTGCAGCTTCAGTGGTGTGGAACTGGTTTGGCTTTCATCCCTCAGATATACAACAAAGCTATATTTTTGGTAGCGCATGCTAGCGGGCCGTCGTTATTACCGTGTTTTTTGGAAAATACGGCACACTTAAAATCAATGCTTTGATTTTTCTGAAAATCTACAGTGTGCCTAAAACCCCGTGTGCCTTATGTATGAATTCTGGTTGTGTTTACTGACCTCGAAGCGATCTTATGTACACAGCGCTCGAAAATCTGTCGCACCGCTTGATGGGTTGTCGGAGCATTACGGCTATCGTAGGCAGGAGCCTGGCGGAGTCATACGTACTGTGCTTCAACATAATATTGTGTGTGTATAACCTCTTTAAGTTTTGTGGATATTCTACATGGTTATGCTGAGGATATGTTGGCCGGTTTCCACTGGAAATGCCTTTTGGGTAAACTGTCAGCAAGGAATTTGCATTTGCACTGTTAATTTTTTATATAACTTTAATGCACTTAAAAAAGCTGCTTGTGTAAGTGAAAATATATCGATTTTTTGGGGTTTTTTTTGCACTAATAAAGTTGTGGAGTTGTAAAGTATTTTCTCTAGTGTCAATTATATTGTCAGTTATATTGTTATCGCAAATTTTCGAATGTATATCGTGATAAATATTTTTAGTCATATCGCCCTGCTCTAATCAAAATATTTGCTAATTGTCTGTCAGGTGTTGTCATTGGGTGTTGCTTAATTGTTTTGACATTCATAGCTGCTGAGGTTGTTTCAGTGGCTGTGTACGATAGAAAAATCTGGGCTTTGTGCACTAAATAAGACAAATGACCCCTCCCTTGTGTTTCTGCTGCCCTTCATCTTCATGTGGAATTTTCTTAATTGTTCCTTCAAGCAGTCACAGACTGAGCAGCGGCTTGAGACATAACAGGATTCTTTAATTCCCGCAGGTAATCTGGAGGCCATTGTTCAAGCTGAAAAAGTTGACTACTGTAATCCTTGTCCTCTGAGCTATTATGGGGTTTATTCAAAAACAACCTGATTACCCGAGCACAGACCTGGACTTTTTGGTCTCTTCCTTATCAGCACAGTAATACAAATGACTGCTGCCCCCCAGCCCCTGCACCAGTTCATCAGCTTTCTGTTGTACAGGTTTCAAGATGAGAAAAAGTTGATGTAGTGGTCACCTGTGCGACAATCCCTTGCACCTTCTCCACCAGCTGTGGTAGCCATCATTCCAGGCGTTAGTCTCTAAGATGAATCTTTTGAGCTTGGCTGGAGATGAGGAGAATGGAAGGGGCCCACTTAATATTCACAGAGCAGTACCACAGTGAATGGAAATGAGTGAGAGAGGGTGATAAAGAGGAGGGGGGCCACGAAAAACACAGACTGAAACAGAATGCAAAATTGCAAGATCAAATTGGCAGCGTGGTACATGGAAACAACTTATTTTACAAATGCTAATAATTCAGGATGGCGTGGAGACATGGAGTTAGTGAGTGTGAAGATCTGTGATCACTTACCGACTGCCTCAAAACTCATTTCTTTGGAGCTGTACCAGTGCATGAAATTGCTGGAAATTGACACTGGATATATGTAGCAGGTTGTGCTGGCTGATTTCTGTATTGGGTTCTTTAGAATGAAGAATGCATTGCATGCGTGCGAATTGGCTTGCATTTTTGCATTTGTAACATTTTCACATCTAGTTTAAAATGGTGTAGTGCAGCAACAGTATACTTTACAATGAGGCTGGTTGTAATTTTCCCTTTTTTTTTTTTCTTTTTTTTTTTTCCCCCCTCTCTTTCCCCTCCCTTGATGCATTGCTTTTCTGTAGCCCTCTCCTTTTCTTTCACACCAGCTGCAGTGTCAGCTATCATGTTTGTTTTTTGGTCAATGGCCTAACCTTCAGGTGAGTAATCACTGACTGCAATAAGACCAGTGAGGACAGTTAGTCCTACATACTGCAGCCAGGATGCCAGATTCATTGTTGAGTTTGGAGCAGAACAATGCTGGAAAGGATATCCTCTCATTTTCATGGTCATCTAGGGTGCCCAAAAAGGATGGCTGCTCAGAGAAATGAGTCTTGGGGCTCCCATATGCCCCTGGCACCCACCATACCTCCCATTCACTCCCACCAGTCGCTACGCTAAATTAGAACTGCCCATCTTCTCTCTGACTCTCCCCTCACGCTCTCTCTCCCTCTCTTTCTTTCTCTCCCATTTTCTTGCTCTGTCTCTCTCCTTCACTCCTGAAGTTGGAGAGCTGAGGAACAAGGGGAGGTGTCAGCTGACTGCCCCCCTCCAATCAGATAAGTTCTGATGGAAGTGTTTAGCAGCTGCTAAGATCAGATTTAGCCTGAGGGAGGGAGGGTGCAGGGAGGCGAGTCAGTGCAGCATGGCTGTGCACCGGTAAGGAGGTATGATAAGTCGGGGCTCTGTACCATGGACGAGCCCAGCATTCTGAGGAGACGGGGGCTACAGGTAGGAAAGCAAATCAAGCTATGCCTACATGTGCTGCTGTGTCTGTTGGGACTTTTTCCCTGGATCTGCATGTTGTTTGTGAGGCTTCTGCATTGGTTGCTCTTTTAACAGAGCACATTCAGGACTTTGAGACCTTTCTGCTTTAACACTTGGCATATTGATGCATGCTTGTGTGTGAGAGAATCTCTTGGCAGGACTGTCTGCACATAATTCACCATAGCAGTTGGTAATCCTTGTGTCTTTTTTTCTCTGTAAAGATTTGTAAATAATGGTTCACGTGGCTGTGTTTTCATCCAAGCTGTGTTACTTCTTAAACAACAAATCAATTCATTTTCACATTTTATTTGTGTTAGCTGTTTGAAAGGGGAAACAAGAGCTACATGTACTTGGTGAAAGATTGATTACTGTATGTTTTGAGAGGGGGTTTCTTGTGGATTATTGCATTGCAATTGCACACACCTGCTGCTATATATATATTTTTAGTATTTATTTTAGCACTATTTATATTATTATATTACTATTTATTACTTTATTGTTAGGGCTGTTTTTGTTGTGCATCTGCACCTTATTGTTGTCAATGTCTACGCATGGGACAGTGTGAAACGTAATTTCAATTCCTTTGTATGGCAAGTACATTTGAAGAAATTGACAAATAAAAGTATTCTATTCTATTCTATTATTGACTTTCTATGATAATCGAGCTCATATTGAGGCTTTTTCCTTGTTGTCAGAAATCATGATTGAGGTGTGAGCAGAGATCAGGACAATAGTCAAAACAAATGATGTATTTTAGTAAATTATGTTTGCCAACACTGCAATACCATAAGATAAAAATGAAAAAGTAAAGACATAGGGGATGCATGTGTGTTTTATAGCATATGTCATATCATTTTTAATCAAAGACCTTTTAAGCTTTGTTCATTTCTTCCACCAACCCCACAAACACTGCAGCAGCTGCTATATTTTTTATCTTTAATTAGGCTTAATTTATAATTTTGCTTACTGTAGCTAGAGTCAGGTACAGAGTAATTGGGAAACATTAAAAAAGAAAACTGCTTTTTTAAAACTTGTACATGTGTTTTGATTTACAAACTCTGTGTAATCCATGGTAATTATGCTGTTCCATGGCTGATGAATTTAACCAGTAAAACTGCTTTCATAATGTGACATAAAAAAAACATACTGAGAATATTTTGCAATTTTTCCTCCTTAAAAAATTTAATTTATTTAGCTTTTGAGGAAGCCTTAAGAAAGAATCTCTAAGATTTGACTTTTATACTCACAAAATTGGTGTCAATGTGTTGCTCAGTGATTATGGATCTTTTTGAAAGTTAGACAGCAGAAATACTGATGTTTAATTTAAACGAAAAAATTTTCAAGGTCTTAATGAGTTTCTGTGGAGAAACCAATAATACTTTGTTTAATTTTTCAAAAAGCTTCCCAACAGTAATTTTGTGCACAGTTGCCCTAATCTCTCTGTTCCTTTGTGGCAAACCCCTACCACCTCCCCCCTTCTTCCACACAAGCCTTCTTTATGTTCCCTCACATGCACCAGCTACACCAAACACAGTGGACTGTGGGTTAGGCTGCGGTGGCACTCTAGCTTTCACATTCAAAAGGAAACACGGAAGTTTGTCCGCGCTGCAGTTTCCCCATTCATTCCCAGACAAGGAAGGGATGACATCATTCCTTGATTGTTGAGTGTAAAAACAGGACTTCAGAGGTTCAGAGTTGGCCAGATCTTGCTAATTCTGTTTTCAGTAGTTTGAATTTATTAAAAATGTAATTTAAAAAAATTAATAATTCTGAATTTAATGATTCTTTTTATTTTACACAGCATGTTTCTGGCCCCACACACACCAAAGGACACACAGTGGACCTTGTTTTTACCTTCGGATTAACCATTGATTGTTCCGAGGACACTTTTATTTCGGACCATTGTTGTATTCTTTTTAACTCGTCTTTCCATCTGTCTCTCTTCTGTTTAGCTGACATGTGATTAGCTCTCACACCTTAAATTCCTCTACTGCTGCTAAATTTTCTGATGTTTTTAATTTAGTTTTACTTTCCTATAACAGTTAGATTTATTAACAAATCTTTTTAATAATCATTGTCTTTCTATCTTAGATAATTTTTGTTCTGTGAAAACCAGACTAGCTTGTGTCTCAGTTGTCCCCCAGGATAAATGACAGCATTCGCCGTTTAAAGCGTTCCAGCCGTAAAGTTGAGCGTTTGTGGAGGAAAACTTGTTTAAATGTTCATCTCCTTCATTTAAAGGACTTTTAGTTTCTCTTTAGTTTCTTTTTCAGTTCGAGATGTGAGGGCTGCCTATTTCTCAGACCTAGTCTCAAAGAGCAGAGGTAACCGTGCTCTTTGAGAAGGTACTATTTGTCCGGTATCCCTTTTAAATGTAGACCTTAAAATAATCTGCAAAACTCAATCTCAAAGAGATTAGAGAAAATAACCCCCCTCTTAATTCATCCTGAACAAACTGGTTTCATAAAAGGTAGGCACTCATCAACAAATACAGATTACTTAATTTGATAGACTACTCATACAGTAAAAACCTTAAAACTACAATATTTTCTTTAGATGCAGAAAAAGCATTTGACAGAGTTAACTGGAAATTTCTATTTGCAACTTTACACAAATTTGGTTTTGGATCCTCTTTCATTAACTGGTTAAAAATATTATACAATTCCCCAACAGCTTCTGTCAGAACAAATGACCAGACATCCTCTAGCTTCTGTCTCCTGAGGGGCACCAGGCAGGGATGCCCACTCTCCCCTTCACTATTTGCAATTTTTATTGAACCACTAGCAGCAGCAATTAGACAGAATTCAGTAATTAAGGGCATAAAATGCAAGAACGTGGAACATAAAATCAGCCTTTATGCGGATGATGTGTTACTCTTTCTCCAAAACTCACAAACCAATATCTCTGGGGTGATTGAATTGATAAACTCTTTTGCAAGAATATCAGATTACTCAATTAACTGGTCAAAATCTACAGTCCTACCGATTAATTGCTCCCTCCATAATTCCTCTTCTACACCACTGCAATCGGGAAATATAAAATATTTAGGTATTAATGTTTCTCCCAAGCTTGCAGATCTAACTAAATTAAACCATATCCCACTTTTAAAGAAGGTAGAAGATGATCTGGCTAGATGGAAATGTCTACCCATATCACTCATGGGAAGGGTTGCCGCTATAAAAATGATGGTCTTACCAAAAATAAATTATTTATTCTCAATGATCCCAACTAAACCGCCACAAGATTGGTTCGGATCTCTAGATTCATTCATGTCCAAATTCCTTTGGAAAAATAAACCCCCACGTATAAGCTTAAAAACACTACAAAAGACCAAGGATAGAGGAGGATTAGAACTACCTAACTTTCAGCACTACTTCTTAGCCAACAGGCTTCAGTTTATCTCAGGATGGCTAAAACATACCCTCTTAGATGAACCTTGGCTAGATGTAGAACAAGCACTTTGCAATAATCTAGAGATCTCAGACCTACCATTTATCAGCTCAAACATCCAACGACATGAATGCTTTAAAAGCATCAACATCAGCTCTTCTCTGACAGCATGGTGGGAGTTTCTAAAATTGACGGAGTCTTTATTAATCCCATGCAAACGTACACCTATCTGGAACAATAATAATAAAAAAAGAGATTTAAACCGGGTCAAGTTGAACTACAAACACTACAAACAAGTGTGGTTCAATTTCTTACTCTTAAAACCCCAAAATTACTTTCTAAAATATACAGAATGCTTTCTAAGACAGATGAATCAATATCACTTCCTATTGCAAAATGGGAAGCGGATTTATCAGTTAACTTAGACCTAAACTTCTGGTCTCAGATTTGCTTAAAAACCTTTCATTTAATTAGAAATCCCAGTCCTTAATTAATTCAATATAAAATACTACATAGAGTGCACTATACAGGTCATCGGATGTTCAAGATGGGCTTTACATCTACCAACAACTGCTCACACTGTCAAACCAATTCACCGGACTGCAAAGTGAGGGGTGTGTCTGTGCGCAGCTTGTAGAAGTGAGGGGTGTGTCTGTGCGCAGCTTGTAGAAGTGAGGGGTGTGTCTGTGCGCAGCTTGTAGAAGTGAGAGGTGTGTCTGTGCCGCAGCTTGTAGAAGTGAGGGGTGTGTCATTACGCAGGTTGTAGAAGTGAGGGGTGTGTCTGTGCGCAGCTTGTAGAAGTGAGGGGTGTGTCTGTGCGCAGCTTGTAGAAGTGAGGGGTGTGTCATTACGCAGGTTGTAGAAGTGAGGGGTGTGTCATTACGCAGGTTGTAGAAGTGAGAGGTGTGTCTGTGCGCAGCTTGTAGAAGTGAGGGGTGGTGTCATTACGCAGGTTGTAGAAGTGAGGGGTGTGTCTGTGCGCAGCTTGTAGAAGTGAGGGGTGTGTCTGTGCGCAGCTTGTAGAAGTGAGGGGTGGTGTCATTACGCAGGTTGTAGAAGTGAGGGGTGTGTCATTACGCAGCTTGTAGAAGTGAGGGGTGGTGTCATTGCACAGCTTTTAGAAGTGAGGGGTGTGTCATTACGCAGGTTGTAGAAGTGAGGGGTGTGTCATTGCACAGCTTTTAGAAGTGAGGGGTGTGTCTGTATTGTGTTACCTGTCCATAGCTCTCCTGGTAGTTTCCATGTCTATATAGCTGCCATGTTTCTTGCCTTACATAAAATTTGCTGGAATTCTCTTGATTTTATTGATGTCTATAGCAGCCACACTTGCCCTTCATCTTGATTAGGATCATTCTTTCAGAAGCTCTGGCATTGCATTGTGAGTTTTACTGTACTTCTGACATCCATCTAACACCACCTCATAATAAAAGGGCCCAGTAGAAATGCAGTGACATTGTGTGCCTCCAAAGAGACGTTTGTGTGAAGTGGTGTGAGCCAGCTGGTGAGATGTAGCCTGGCCAACAAATTATGACCGTGCCGAAGCAGAAAGTCCATTTGCTTTCACATTTTGTGCATTTCATTAAAGCTTACCCATGAATCCTTTTTATATTAACATAGCTATGGATAGACATTATACTCCATGAGAGCAGTAAACACTGAAATATTTTTTTCCCTTTATTTGCTAATTTCTCAAAAGCAGAAGTACTTTAGTGAAGTGCCAAAGAGAAAGCTCTTATGATGTTTTGCTAGAAGACGCAAACAGCTTCTCTGCTAAAGTGTCCTTGTGCTAGAGTACTTGCGTTTCGCTATGAATGAAGTCACATTAAGAAATTTTTTTCCCCCTTTAAACAAGAACAACCACATAAAATCATTACTGAGAAATAGCATTTGAGGAAGTATAACTCCAAATGAGCAGTTAGGAGACATACTGTACAGTAATTTATCAGGGAGAAATTTTGTCATGGTGACCTGAAAACTTTATCTTTTAAACTTTTGTTCTGAAAGGCACAATTTCTCTAAAGGTTTGTGGTTTATAACAATTTTTCAGTCCTTTCATTTCTTGCTTTAATATATATCATGTAGCATTAGCCTCTACTTTTACATTTTTCCAATGCCCTTACAGTAGGCCTACCTACTGTTTAAACTCAGCTCATGTCTTTTGTTATTTTTGCTTGCCAGTCCTTTCTCATCTCCAGCTGTTCATACCGTCTTTTGTCTGAGTTTGTACATCACGTCCATCATCTGTGTTTGCTCCTATCAAACATCAACAAACCATTCCACTTTAAATATTGAAGGGAGCAATGAGCTATATGCAAATCCCAGTTACAAATGTGACATGGACACTTTGGGCATCTTTTTAAACAATCTGAAAGGCAGTAACAATGACAGCAGCAATTAAACTTGTGAACAAAGAAATGTTCTTATTATATTATATCAGTAACTTTAACTTTTATGTTTTAAATTAAGCACTGTTAGCAGATTAGCACGCACAGATCTCTGTGTTGTTTTGAATATACAGGGTGGGCCATTTATATGGATACACCATAATAAAATACTTGTAAATAACTCATGAAAGAATAAAGTTACGTTGAAACCAAGCACACCATTGTTTTTCTTGTGACATTACCAATAAGTTTGGTGTGTCACATGGCCCTCTTCCTATTGGGGAAAAAAAACAAAAGTTGTATCCAAGATGGCCGACTTCTAAATGGCCACCATGGTCACCACCCATCTTGAGGAGTTTGCCCCCTCACATATACTAATGTGCCACAAACAGGACTTTAATATCACCAACCATTCCCATTTTATTACGGTGTATCCATATAAACGGCCCACCCTGTATTTCTGTCACAGTTTTTCACTGAAACAGCCGCGACAGCTTTAAATGATCGTTTTCTGTTCCTAAATTGGTCAACTTGTTATTTTACATATTTAAATATGGTAAATAAAACTTACTTCTACAAATTCTAAACTTTCGATTGATATGCAAGTCACTTTTACTAAACACATATTTGTAGGTGTTTCTTTTAGCTTTTTTTTTTTTTTTTTTTTTTAAATGAGAAGTGCCTGAACATGTTAATTGTACAGTACAGTAAAACAGCTTTAAGTTGTCCCTCCACCAACCCTGATTTGGATATTTGGACCGATTTCACAGACACAGGAACGTTACACAAAAAATAGTACATTACACATTACTTGTTATGTTTCTTAAAAGTAATGCAGTACGTTGTTCAATTATTTGTTGGACAGAGTAATTACTGTGTAGATTCTGTTCTGTGTAGATTATCTCACGTTCTGCAATATGCTTGCTTTCAACTTCTTAAATGCGCTGAGTGTAATAGGTTGATTAGATACTATGTTAAAGAGGAGTTGAGCAGGTGTCCCTAATGAATTGGTGTTAAGGTTTCACTGTTATCAGATTGAAAAGAACTCCTTGCTCAAAACAATGGTGGTCATCAAATTAAAAGAACATTAAGCTGGGTATCTGTCTTGTAATGAGGCGTTTCATTCTTACAGCATTGGATGAGGCAGTGGGTTAAGCATTTATGACACCTAACATCCTGCTACAAGCAAAACTACGAGGATGCCAACAGATTTAATCAGCAAAGCTTTCTAACAGTAGATGCACTTCACTATGAATCTCCTCCTACTGGCGCAGAAATCGATGTCTTTCAGAGTGAGCTAAGCGTCATGGTAGAAATTATTACTGAGATTGTAGACCTGGTTTTACTGATGTAAAGCCAGCTGCTCAGATTTCATTTCTTTGGTCAAACATCAAGTTTATTATTTAATGTCGTTGTTTAACGTAGCGTCTTTTGTTTGCTCGTCAGGGGCGGTGAATGCACTTTAAGGTCTTGTATGTAGTCCTTCCTACACCACGTTTGGAGCTCTTTGATCTTTCCTGATCTCCAGATTCACTTGAGGTCTCTGACTTTGAAGCAGCGTTTTGCAATGATGAAGGTAAAATTTAGTTTTGAGTAAAACCTTTGATTAGGATTTTTTTGCCACTCTGAAGACCAACTCTTTGTTTCATGTATGTTATGAATAAAACAACTGAACTGTGAACAAATAATCTATCCTCCGTTCATTAATTTTTATTTTTTTTATAGAGAATTTGACCAACAAACGTCAAACAAAATTGTGCTTTGTGTTCGATTAAAAAGAGGACTAGTTATGAACCTCAAATCACATTTCTCCCCCACTTAACATGACTTATAAAGCCTGTGCAGCATGCCCATTAACAGTTCCACTGAACGCATGGTGATCAAAGTATTTTTTTTTTCTGTTTCTGTGAACTTTTCTCAGTTTTGTGCAGTGCTTAAGAGTGTGCACACATGTACAGGGGGTTGTATCTAATAATTACTTTTAACATAGCTCTCATTTTATCAGTCTGAAAAATGTTGAAAAGAGGGGAAAAAAACAGGAGCAGGAGCTTGCTTTTGTTCAACCAACTGTATGAAACTTATGTCTTTTAGTATTTTGAAGACAATCTGAAGTTTAAAATTATCACATAGGAGTCACTCCTATGGTACCACTGGTAAATAGTTATCTTAAAAAAAAAAAAAAAAACCACACTAAAAGCTTGCTTTTTCTAACTGATTATATTACTGAATGGGCTGCTGAACTTTGTCTTCTGTATGCCTTCCTGTTGTTGTTTGACTCATGTGTTAGGCTTGGCAAACAATGCCCGTTCATCCATCCATTTTCTCAGCCGGCTGGCTATCTGTGGTTGCAGCCAGCAAGATGATGGTGGGATTTATTACGTAGTACATGGTAAACTTTAAGTCAGCATAGTGAATGTCTTCCTCACTAGCAACATGACTCGTAGCCCACAGCTGCAATTTGCTGAGAGTTTCTGCAGCTGAAACAGTATTGGTATTTTTTCTAAAGTAGTCTAGATCTGAGCAGCAATCCTGAGTGATCATTCTGGCATGCTATAGCAGCCTCCAGATGTGATAAGTATTCAGGAGACTAGGCTTCATTTCCCCCGATTCCACTCAGGGTTTGATTTGATGACATTATGACTTGATACAAGAATGGGAATTTCCTTGCTAGTCAGCAGAAAACTACAGTTAAAATAAGTACACTTTTGATCTTGAGGTGTAGGGAAAATCCAAAATAAATCAAGGGGAATTATTAATGAAGCATTACACATAGGCCTTTTTACAAGAGTATCACCACCACTTTGATGTGGTGTCTTAGATATGAAATGTTGTTGCTAGAAGGCATTCATTGACATTCACTCTGTGGAACAAAACCAACTTTTAGGTTCATCGTGTCACAAATGTTATCTTTCAGTACCAAATATGTTACTGTATAAACAGCTGAGTACATGTACAGGATCCACTTTCATTGCTCATTTGTTAGATTGCCACTTCATCATGGCGTTACACTCTGATCTTATTTGCTATGAAAGGAAATTTAAAAATAATTTTTAAATGTAAATTTTACAATTTTAAAAAATAAATTAAAATGCATGTAATGAAAGTAATCATTCAATAATTTAGTTGAAAATTAACTTTAGAAATTACTCATAAATTACTTATAAAAAGTAAGACTGCTAAATGGTAAAATGAAGGGTTTTTGCGGTTGTTTGTTCAAATGTCTCCTGCCAGTCAATCATTGTTTTTATTCTACCTGATCTGGCTGGGGTTTGTGTGACTTCCATGTTATGACTTTAACAATGACAGGCTCCTGTGTGACTCTGACCACACCCAGAGAAATATCTGTAAGGGAAATCTAAGAGGTGAGGTCTACTGGTGCAATGATGAAGTGGGGCAAAAAAGTGAAGAATTTCCACGATGACAGCTAACACAATTGAAACTGGGGGAACAGAAAATCTATTTGCCTATTTTTTAGACTGGTTGGTTTTGTCCTTAAAATGAGTTTGAAGTTGTGCAGGTTTACACAAAGACCGATTTATCTTAGGCCTAAAAGTTAGCCAGGCTACAGGCTAACTAAAAGCCAGTTTCCATGGTAACAATCTATAAAAACCCGCTCTCCAGTGGCACCAAATAACAAAAAGGACAAAAGCATTTCTCATACATTCTGGTTTGTTATTTAAGTCTATTCAAGGAAACTTGAGTATGAGTAGAGGTACTGAGCTTTGCCATGTTATGAATTAACAATACTAGTGGAATTTATGACAAATAACTAATATTGTCTTTGGTTTTGTCCATCTGTCACTTTGAGATCTACATATGTTCCTGCTTGGTTTGCAAAATTGTGTCCCCACTCCTGGGAGATCCCTCAGACTTCTGTGTCTGGACAGGAGCAGGGTCAAAGATATTTTTCAAAAGCAACTGTCTCCTCATCTCTCAGTAAGAAATTCTTAGCTGCAACTTTATTCCAGCTTTGTGTGACCACTTATCAAGCTTACCAATGTTGGGGTAAGTGAATCCAGATATAACTGAAAGAAATCTTCAATATTTTGAACTCACTTCATAATACAAGGCTTGAGTTCTCCATTTAGCCGTTGTCGAGTTTATATTCAGAAATTCCTGGATTGATTGCTTATATGTTCCATGAAGATGTGTTTTCTGCATTTGCTTGAATCTGGCATTAAGTAGAGCTCTGTTCACTTCATTATTCAGCTATTTCTTCAGTGTTAGGTCAGTATATCAGTTAGCACCAGTGGTCCATTGCCATTATAAGCCATGCATGTCTATACATCATCCTCCTTCCAGTGTGTTTTACACATATTCAGTGCTTTCAGATCTCAAGCTATTGCAGGCCTTTGCAATACTTTATTAAAGAGCTATTTCATTAAATACGACTCTTAACTGATACAGTCTCTCTAACGCACTGAGACAATCATATTGCTGAAAAATGTGAAATAAAAACATTCTAAAAAGTCGGATGTGATTTCATTAAATGTTAAGAGTTGTAACTTTCTATATTTCTGCAAGCTCAGAGTTTCATAAGCTTTTTAAAGATCCTGTTTTGTGGAATAAGAGTGTCAATGTCAATTCTCAGTTCGTGTTAGATCAGCGCTGCTTTTTTTATACAAGAAAATGTGATTTTGACAAAAGCCGAACATTGGTTTGAGGTAGAACTCGTCTCACTATGGTTTCATTAAAACCGCATTCAGTGCTATCTGAAAGCGTTTGTTGATAGTAATGGAGCCCTTTCTCTGCACAGCTTTGCTTACTCAGAAAGGTGTCAAAAGCATGAAGAAATGAGACATTTATTTTTACCTATGTAAATATGTTCCTGAGGCATGAATGAATACATTCATGTTACAGACTTCACACATTGAGTTGGTGTTCTATGATTGGTGGCTTTTCCATCACTGTAAGTCATTCACTGCCTGGTAATTAGTGTTGTGTTCGCGTCGGTCATGTCTCTCAAGGAAACACTGTGCCCTTGGTCTTCAGTAGGCACCGGGGGAAACCAGACATTAAGCCCTAATTGATAGCAAAGGGAGAGTGGGGCTTAGCATCTTTTCTGCTGACTGTAGCAGCCGATACATATCAACTCAATGTCCTACGCTGTGTGAGACAAAGGACCTGCTCTTATCAGGCTGTTGTTATTAGACAATAAAACATTTTATTATCCTATCTTTGGGATTTGTAGCCCCAAAACAAAATGCAGCCAAACCTGGTTATTTATCTAATTTTAAACATTGAAACTACACTGAAAGATTTGAGGCAATCAGAGCTGAAACTGCACACAGAATTATTCTGAGGGCAATAAAACACCTGAGTTCTTTGCAGGAGTGTGTGAACAAACTGTCCTATTAATTCTATGGGGGATATAATCAGAATCAGAATCAGAATCAGAATACTTTATTGATCCCTGGGGGAAATTATTTTTGTTACAGTGCTCCATTTTAAACCAACATTAAGACAAGACAGACAATACGCTAACTAAGAATAGTACAATATATACATATATATACATACATACATACATAAGTCACTTATAGATAAATATTTGGAAAAGAAACATGTGTAGTTGTAGCAGCAAACAGTGTGTTAAGTGGATGCGTTGTACAGGGAGATGGCCACAGGCAGGAATGATTTCCTGTGTCGTTCAGTGGTGCTTTTCGGTAATCTCAGTCTCTCACTGAACGAGCTCCTGTGACTGACCAACATGTCATGGAGTGGGTGGGAGGTGTTATCCAACATTGTCTTTATCTTGGACAGCATCCGCCTCTCCGACACCACCTTGAGGGAGTCCAGCTCCATCCCCACAACATTGCTGGCCTTACGGATCAGTTTATTAAGTCTGTTGGCATCTGCGACCCTCAGCCTGCTCCCCCAGCATGCAACAGCATAGAGGATCGCACTGGCCACCACAGACTCATAGAAAATCCTCAGCATTTTCTGGCAGATGTTGAAGGACCTCAGTCGCCTCAAAAAATAGAGACGACTCTGGCCCTTCCTGTAAAGTGCTGTGGTGTTTTTAGCCCAGTCCAGTTTATTGTCAATGTGTACTCCAAGGTATTTATAGTCCTCCACAATGTCAACACTGACCCCCTGGATTGAAACAGGGGTCAAGTGTTTCCTGGTCTTCCTGAAGTCCACGATCAGTTCCTTGGTCTTTGCCACGTTGAGCTGCAGATGATTCTGCTCACACCACGTGACAAAGGAGTCGACCACAGCCCGGTACTCTGTCTCATCATCCCTGCTGATGCATCCAACCACCGCAGAGTCATCAGAAAACTTCTGAAGATGGCAGGTCTCTGTGCAGTGGCTGAAGTCTGTGGTGTAGAGGGTGAAGAGGAAGGGGGAGAGGACAGTCCCCTGTGGTGCCCCTGTGTTGCTAATCACCTTGTCAGACACACACTGTGGGAGACGTACATATTGTGGTCTTCCTGTCAGGTAATCAACAATCCAGGACACCAGAGAAGCATCCACCTGCATCGCTGCTAACTTATCACCCAGGAGGGTCGGCCTGATGGTGTTGAAAGCACTGGAAAAGTCAAAAAACATGACCCTCACAGTGCTCGCCGGCTGGTCCAGATGGGTGTAGACACGATTGAGCAGGTAGATGATGGCGTCCTCTGTTCCGAGACGAGGCTGATAAGCGAACTGAAGGGGATCCAGATGTGGTCTTACTATGGGTCGCAGCTGGTCCAGGATGAGCCTTTCCAGGGTCTTCATGATGTGGGAGGTCAGTGCCACGGGCCTGTAATCCTGGGGGCCACTGGGACGAGGCGTCTTTGGTACAGGGACGAGGCATGATGTCTTCCACATCACCGGGACCCTCTGCAGACTCAGACTCAGCATAAACAGTTTATGAAAGACTCCACACAGCTGGGGGGCACAGGCCTTGAGGACAAGGGGACTCACTCCGTCTGGTCCAGCAGACTTGCCTGAGTGAAGTCTCCTCATTTGCATCTCAACCTGGTATTGAGTGAAGGTGATGGGTGGGGGAGGGGTGTCAGGAATCTCACAGGAGGCAACATGTGAAGAGAGAGGCTGGCACAGTAATGATCTGTACACTGGGATTGTCTGTCATTGTCTCATGTTGGTCCTTGACTTGCATGGCTGTTCATGTGGTACTCGTACAACAGATGTTATAGCAGCAGCAGTGGCTTCATTTGTAGCCTGCTGTATTTGGAGCATTTTCCTGAAACATGCAATTTAATTTCTCTAAAGGAGCTGAATATTTGTAGCAGCTGATTGTATTACAGGTTAATGCACTGAAGGTGGTGTTTAGGTGTGACTTGTCAACAAAGCAAGAGGGCAGCAAGCCTGATATTCTTTTTTTGAAGCTTCAATTGCAGTTTTTTTCTCTACCGATGGTGTCAGCAGTTGCCGTTGATTCAGGGGATTTGCAGCTCCACATAAAAAATGCAAACATTTTGTTGCTGTAAAAATGTAGTTTAGTAAGGTTTCATTTTCCTTGACTGCTCTAGAACTAAAATATTGTAACATTATAGGTCTTACTTTCTGATTTAAGAAAAAAAAAAAGCACCCAATTTTAGGGACCATTCACTCCAGTGAAGCTGCCTTAGTACTCCAAATATGGAACATAGAAATTTCCAAGTGCAACACTACATCTTATTAAAAATGCTTCCTTCAAAGCTCAAGACTGACAGCTTGGCTTTGTCCATCAGTTATGCTCCAGAAGAAATGCACATCATCTTGTCAGAAAAATAAGGAAAGTGGCAGCACTCTCTGGAATTGTTAAAATCCTTGGGACTAATTGTACTCTTAGATACGGACAAATATGTATATATAACTTCAGTTGTGGACAAGTTCAACACATTATTCCCAGAGGCACAGTCATAATACTTCTAAAAAATTGAAATGGACCTCAGTCAATCCAAGACAAATAACCAAACAAAGTTTGACAGTGGTGTTCACTTCGCCAGTTATGTTTCTGTGGGGAAAAATAAAAAAATCACCTCACTGAAGCACCATAACACACATGCTCAGGAAAATTGTGCCTTGAAATTTGTCACCTTGCGACTCCCAGCAGCATTCAGCAACTACTCACAAACTGGTTGGGCAATACACAATTTTTGCCAGCACCCAAAGGTTGCCAACAGTACAGAGTTACTTTGCTCTGAATGCGATGTAGATTTGTATCCAGTCCTTCAGCTAAACCATTGTATTTACCTTTAGGAAGAAAACCAACAGGGCTTTCAATCTTGAAATCTGGGAAATCTTCAATATATCTAAAGTTTGTGCCATCTCTTTGGAGATGTCACAATACAATTTGATTTCTGTGTTTGGGAGAGTGGACACAGCTACAGATTAAAATAAATAAATAAATATACAAATAGACAAACAAAAAAACCCCCACCACCATAAGTAAGTTGTTTGCCTGCAAGAAATTTGCATCTCTGCAAATGTTTGCATGCAGTTTTTTTTTTTTTTTTTTTTCATGCAACAATCTTGTGAGAAAACATAATCGCTCCAGAAATCAATGAGGGGATTGTTGTTTGCTGGGCCGTTTCAGTACACACAGTGACCTCTGTGTATTTTTGCCCTATACAACTGATTTTCAGTCACTTTTTTTTCTCCTTTTGTTTTTTATACATATAAAGTATTAAAACCAACACGTGTAGAAGAAGTTAGGCAGCCATCAAGTTGCATTTACAGCATAAGGAGGTTGTGAAATGTATTTTTATGCTTGTGTTTGATGTGTTTGACTGAGTTATCGTGTTTCCTTAATCCACACTAAATGTAAACAATCTTCAAGTAAGGCAAATTCAATTTAAATCATTTGAGTCATTAATTTTATTGCAGCTGTTACCTGATTAAAGTGAACAGTTTGAAATCCAGATGCAGATTATTCCAGTTCTCTGGGAATGGATATAACAGCTTCACACCTGCTCCGTGTTCTCCGTCCATATGTTGGCTCTTTTTGAAGGTGTTAACCTGCTGGAGCAGCTGAAAAGCAGAACAGATTAAAGTTTATGATAGAACTTCAGTTGCTACCTTAATCATCACCTCCTTTCATTTATTTTTAAACATAAATATTATGCTGAATATGGTCCTTGTAAATTAATGCTGTTTTTCAAGTTTTGCTTTGCATTTGTCATTTTCAGGATATAAATATGCACATATATGACATTATATCTTCTACAAGTAATTGGTAGTTCTGCATAAATGAGCCAAAGTAACCTTTTAATAATGCTGACTTTCTTCTTTGGTCTTTGTTGGTAAAAGATGAGTTAAAGTACATTGTAGTGCTAATTTTGATGCTTATAACTCTCTTGTTTTCATTTGCAGAAGGAGCTGAGTCTTCCCAGAAGAGGCAGTTTGTAAGTACCATCTTAAATGTTAAAGAGATATAAAGTAACTACCTCTTTTATTGATGCCCACTGTATTCATTGAAATAGTAAGGTGTGCTTGTCCATTCTTATGAGCAACATGAAACTCTTAGAAGCTGTCCATTCATTAGATTTGTTCAAATGAAAGGAAATATTTACATGAAAGTTTAAATAAAGTTGTAAAGATGCCACGATATACGTGTACACTGAACATAAAGCTGAACAGTATTCATGGTATTTGGAAGGTTTTCAGACTGTCTTACATTTTAGACATGTTGTCTTTCATCTAAAAATGTACTTTAATATTATTATGGACTTTCCCCAACTCTCTACCCATACTACAATAATACTACAGTACATGAAAAGTGGTGTTTTGAGTGCTTTGTAACTCGAGGATAAAACTCTGAAATACCTGGGAATGTCTGATTCTCAACATGTAGAAAACTGTTGGACAAAGGTGTGAGTTCAGTAGTTTTACTATGCAGATTTTCTTTCTTTCCCAGCTGTTCTGTGCTAGTTGATAAAGTATTAGCCTCATTTGGGCTCATTGTATTTTGTGTTGTTTGCCTAAAATAGCTGTTCTGTAACCTATTTAGCTAATACCTATATGAGTTCTTACCTTAAAGAGGTTTTACATATTGAAGGTGCTTGGTCATATACTCTCTAGAGTCTCTCTCTCTTAAGATGATGTAAGTAAGTGGAAAAACAAGTCAATTTTCCTTAAAAAAATCCTTTTATAGCTGGAGAAGAATGGATCTTGTTAACCCATGGCATATAAATTAACCATATTATACATGTAATCATCTTGACATGTCAGCGTATATATGACAGCTCTTGATTTGTTTTGTTGGAATGGAGTACTTGCCTCCCCCCCCCCCCCCCCCCCCCCCACACACACACACACACACACACACATTTGCACTTATTCAGACTATCCTCCTCAGGCTGGCTGTTCACATTTGTGTTCACAAGCTTATCGAAGGTGCTCCATGGGCAGATGAGATGCAGCTTCAAGCCATGTGAAGCCATAAAAGACTTCCTCGACATCGATCCACTTTAGTTTGATTTATTTCCTGGTGGTGAGAGAGTTGTCATGACACCTTGCTGCTCTCGCTGCCACCTCACCAGAGAGGGCAGGTACTATAATGGAGGTGACCCATTACTAACATGCTGCTGTGAGATCACCAACTGCACTGGTGTATATTTAGCGAGCTAGAGCATCTATTGACCTTGGTAACCATAGTAATGCTGTTTGGATATGACAAACTTCATATGGTGGCTTCAGATGTATCAAAGCTTACTTTTATTTACTAAGCCAAAACATGGTTGTACTAATTTGTTATCTTTTAAAACAAGAAGAGAATATCAATTCTCATTAGTATTAGAGCTATATCCTCACTGTTGGTGCTTATTATGTGTGGTTGGGTCACATGTTGATATGACATGTACGAGCCGATTAAAGAATATGCTGGGGGGGAAAGCCAGATGCTCTGGCTACATCTTCTAATCAGTGTAAGGAAAAGTGCACTGAATTCAAAGTGCTTCCTTAGTGCTGGCTCAGTGTTGATTAAATCTCTGTAGTCTCTGAGGTTTTCTTGTGACAGAGAGCCATCTACTGAACATTTGATGTCATTAACATGCTGGCTGATGCCTTTTAATTAGCATTATCCACATTTTCTTTTCATTACTGAGGGCATTTGTGTTTATTTTTTTCCATGGCAGCAGAAGTGATGGATTACACCTCTTCAGACAGCCATATCTACACTTGTTTCCAGTATGAGTCATTCTAGTAGAGATATCAGTTTAACCTATTTATAGACTGACCTTAATAGTTGGAAGTCTTTTGCTGGGTTCTGAGACTAATTGAAAATCAATTATTTGTATGCAGATCAACATGGATCACAGGATTTCTTGACCATGGTTTTAGATCCTGTTTCTCATCCCCTGCCTAAATTATAGCCTTTTGCAGTTTTAGTGTACTAAACATGTCATTCTGTCTAGCATCATCAGCTGCTTTGCCATGCAACAGGATATTAAGTGGCTCTGTTGACTGTAGATTCTATTACATTTAGTTTAACAGATGCTCAACCATGCTTCATTAAGTCAGTCGCTAGTGTTTACGGAGACGTTTGAGTCCTAGCTCACAGCTATTGCTAAATTTTAATTAGGTAGTCGACAAAATGTTATAGACCATTAAAAAAGATCAGTAGTTATTTCTTAAAACCATAAATGAGTTCCTTTGACATTGCTTGTTTGTATAGGCCAACAGTCCAAAACAGAAATATATTTACTTCCAGAAAGAAAAGGAAGGCAGCGTATCTAGAAAATTGGGTGTAGTTAAATCCCTTAACTTGAAAAAAAAAAAAAAAAACGTGAAAATTTTCAAAGTTTTTATGATTCTTAGATTCATTTTTATTTGCACAGTAAGCAGGTTTTTTTTAAATGATGTAACCAAACGCTAGCGGCATCTAGTGGTATCTGTCTACACACTGAACAGTTCAACATACAAGATACGGAAAACAGCTAGTTATTTTGTATTCAAGTACTCTTAGAGTTTATTCATTATTAATCCTTTATTTATCCAGGTAAAAAATCTCATTGAGCTTAAAAATCTCATTTCCAAGAGAGACCTGGCATCATAGCAACAAAAGTCACATACCACATAGGTATATAACATTTAAAACAAATACAATATCCCATACAAACATGTGTAAAATATACAATAACAGCACAGAGTAAGCTGAAATATTTCACAGTGGCTGCTGTAACAGTAGTAATCAATTATGTTAGTCACCAGAACGAGTACTTGCAAAATTCTGAAAATGTAAAAGTATTTCTTTTTTACTGCTATAGGTAGTGTATGTCAAGGCTGCAGTTCTATTGAAAATGAATGGCATACCGTATAATGATTAGTGTGTGTTCTAGTCTTCTAGTCTATGCGTACAGAAGAAAGATGCATACAAGCACATTAAAAACTATTTGTGACAAATAGTTTAGCTGCTGTGATAACTTGGATACGTTGGGTGTGGAATTACTTTGTGTTTCAGTAGAGAAAACTGATTTGCAAAAGTCAATATTCAAACAGTGCCACTGTGCTTTTCAGATCAACGATGGAAATGCCTCCAATTTAGCAAAGTACCTAAAAGATCTGTTTAAGAAATTCAAGGTTACTGAGTTCTAGTTGAACATCCAAGCATTATTCTTCGTATGTTATCCTGACATACATGGTACATTTTGTTTGAGGCAGCTGGGAAGGCCATATGCTAGGTGGGTAAGTTAATGTAACTAATATTAAGCTAATGTTACTAATAGGGTTAAGTTATGTTAGCTTACATTAGCCTTATATTAACCTACTATCATTCAGTCTGTATCGTATCAACAAAATATATGTTATTTTGGTAGCAAATTTAATCAAGAGTAATGTTATTCTTTTACTTATACACGCTATTAACTTTCTTTAACACACAATGACCATAAAGGTCAGTTTTACAGTGTGGAAACACAACAATACTGTTTACTACTGGTTACACTGCAGATTTGATGAGAACACCCAGATGCTGTGCTTCAGTTCTTACTCAGCATTGTTGCAGTAAAGGCAGAACATAATTGGATAATAAGTACCCAAGGGAAGCTGAACAAGCAAATAGGAAATCATTTGAAAAACCAGGTTTTAGCCCAAAGGTTATTGGGAAAAAAGATGTTAATCTCGAAAAAAACGTAAGAAGAAAAATATCTCCACATGTCAGCTTTTAAAGGTAAATCAAAGGTTGGTTTAATCAGTGTAGTCCCAAACCATTTAATATAATTTGTCCTCCAAAATGTACAGAAGCTGTTCACTGAATTTCTCAAGGAAATTCTTTGTTATTGGTTATATCATTACCTAACCTTTGTTTCTTCTCTAACAAGTCTTTTTTTTTTAATGTGACATCATTTAGATGACAGTCCCAGGAATCAAGTTCCAGCACTGAGCAACTTTAAGCAAGCTGTTGAATTCAGGTCTTTTTAAATAAGGTTTACATATTTGTATTCATATACTGAGAGAAAGGTAAGAGGAAAGTATGCATGGATGGTTAGATGTTCTAAGGCGTTCCCAGGCCAGCTGAGAGATATAATCTCTCCAGCGTGTGCTGGGTCTGCCCCATTGATGCCTCTTGGGCGAGGTGTTCCTCTCCCAAGAGGCATCCTTGTCAGCTGCTCAAACCATTTCAACTGGCTCCTTTCGATGTGGAGGAGCAGCAGCTCTGAGCCCTTCCCAGATGGTTGAACTCCTCACCCCTGTCCGTGATCTCGTTCTTTCGGTCACTGCCCACAGCAGTAGATTGACTGGTAAATTGAGAGCTTCGATTTTACACTTTACCACGACGGACCGGTACAGCATCCGCATCACTGCAGCCGCAGCACCGATCCGTCTGTCGATCTCCCTTCTCCCGTCACTCATGAACAAGACCCCGAGATACTTGAACTCCTCTACTTGGGGCAGGAAATCGTCCCTGAGCTGGAGTGGGCACTTCACCCTTTTCTAGCAGAGGACCAGGACTGTAACCTCTAGTTTGAATTAAGGTAGTATAAATCTATTGGATTTAGCATGTAGAACATATTGCCAACCACATCTGAAAGTGTTTTGTAGCTGTTGTAAGAAATTACAGTTTAAAAGCCGGCCAAGAAAGCCAATGTGATAATTCATGTAACAGTACACTGTCCCTTACAATAGCAGTGAATTAAAATGTTACCCTTGCGCACAAAGTATTGTGAAAAAAGTGAATTTTAATTTTAATTTAAACCTGGCTAATGTCTTGTGTCTGCACATCCGGAAAAAAATAAAATAAATAAAAAATAAATATTTGACATTTTAAATAGCCGTACATTTGACCTTTTATACTCTAGATACAGCTTTACACCTCCTTATGTGGCACTTCCTGCTTTCTACGTCTGCAGTTAATGCAGTGTTTGGTGTCATCTGCAGTACCTCTTTGCTCCTCAGACATGTTCGTAGTAATAAAGAATTCATTAGTGTACTGTCTGAATGAGTGAGGTCTCCTTTGCCCACTATTTCTCCAGCCAAATCCAGGTTGCACAAAGCATCATCCTACAGCAGCTATCTTTTGCAGTTCCTGTAGCTGACTCATTGCAAACACGTTTTCTGGAAATGTGTTTCTTTTACAGAGTGATGTCAAATTATTCCTAATAACCTCAATCTTTTGTAACTCAGCAACTCATTCACAGATAATTTCCTGTGCGTCATTGACTCATTTCAACTTCTTGGGATCTTGATGGTCTGGCAGTACGAATAATTTTGCTGATGATGAATAATAATTTTCAGGGTGCTTTAAATTGCTCCAGGACACTCTGGGTGCGTCATCCTACTGTACTTCTTTGAGTTTCAGTTTATGGCTCCCTAGCTTAAACACAAGCACTTCATCATTTCTCAGTTTCGCTGCATGTCTCCCTTTAAAAACAAAGCAAAACCAAAAAACATCTTTGCAGTTATTTCTGCGAGTTTGATTTACAGTCCTGCTTCCTGTACATTGACGGAGGCAGACTGGCAGTTAGCGATGCATTTTGTTTCTCTTCTGAAGATGACATCATCCCTGTGCTTGTGTTGACATCGCACGGAGCAGCCTCACATTAGCGTCTGTCAAGGTGACTGCACGTCCAAGACTTGCGTTAAATTTCTGCTCCGTAGCAAGTCACCAGCTTGTGAAGGGGTTGTGGTGGTGGTGGGGGGGCACAAATGTGCATGTGTTTGAAGGAGCAGGAGGCGTGTATTAGGGGAGGGGAGAAGGGGTATTGTCCTGCCTCCATGCCCTCCGCAGGCAACTGAGGATCTCATTTGACAGCTTCAAGGTGGAACGTGGAAAGACCAAAACAAGAGCCGTAGCCCCCCCACCCCCTTTTTTCCCTTTTTTTTTTTTTTTAAACCCCCTCCCTTTTTTATACGGGGGAGAGAAAACCAATCCGTCTCATCGTCCTGTGGTGGCTGGGTTTGGCTCTTTGTCAGTGCAGGGGGGGGTAGTAGACAGGCAGTGTGAATGCATATCATGACCACAATAGAGCAAACGAGCACAGTTCAGCCATGAAAGCCCAGCGGGAGAGGCTGAGAATTCCAGGGCTGACGCTAGAGTGAGTATTTTCCTCCGTTATCCTACCCAGGAGACGGCTCCTCTGAAGTATGTAGCTTGATCCATCTCTGTGTCTTATTTGTTGCTGTCTTTTACTGTTGCTTTATGCTGTTTGCTGTGTTAGCATTAGCAGCAGCAGCACCTGCAGCAGGAAGTCTAAAGCCAGATCTTTAACAGCTAGGTAACAGCAGCTTACATGTGCTCGCGTGTCTGTGTTTATGTTCGTGTTCACAGATTTATGTTATCATGCACGGGCATGTGATGGACAGACAGATACTGTAACGTGCCACGAAAAAGGAGTGCCGCAACTGCACAATATGTTTTACTTGCTGGTGTGACACAAGCAAACAGTGCACACGTAGAAAGCATTCACAGAGCAACACCTATCAAGAGTGTTGAGACGATGTTTGTTAGATGAAGCAGTGAAGCGTTGAAGGCTGTGTGGTTTAAATGTCAGTTTCCGCTTTTATCACAGCTCTTGTCATTGGTTTGATTTCATACACTTTTTATTTAGGTCAACAAGGCATTTGTTATGGTTCCCTCCATTTGAGGATTTAAAATCTGCATTTCAGGATACATTTTTACAGTGTTAGTCATCCATCAAACTAGACTTTTCTAAAATGTTTGGAATGGAATTTAGCAGATAATGGTTGTATAATATATTATGTCATATTTTAAAAATCTCCAAGCAAACATCGCCCACTAATTATATTTGCTGTGATACTCTTGTGATGTCGGGGCATACCAAATTGTGGTTCTGAATAAGGTTGGTGATGATATAATGATATAATTTTTCACATTGGCAGCGAATCCCAACAAAAGTGTTAAACTGAATTTCCTCTCCAGTGTTTCCCAAAGATTTAAACTGTAGTGATGGAAGGTAGACAGGAGTGCATGAAAGGAAGTGCTTTTAAAAAATAAATAATACCTGATATAATTTGTCACAAACACTAGAGAGGCAGATACTGAGTATTAAGTAAGTTCCTCGTTCAATGGATGGATTACAACTCCACTGTTTTGGACTGCAGCTGATAAAAATAGTCGCTGTTCTGCTCTTTCGGTGTAGCAGGTCCAATTCTCTGCTTGGTGCAGGTGCTTGTTAGACCCTGCAGCAGGTCTTCAGACCAAAACAAGGTCTGCTGTTGCAAGCTGCAATCCAGTACAGTTTGAGTACATCGAGACTGTGGGATGACAGACTCAGGTCCTTAATTTTGCTTAACTGCAGCTGGGTGGTTAGTGCACGATGATATCCCTGTGCTGGTGGTGTTTCTGTAACATCGTAATAATGGTGGTCTATGATCAATATTACAGCTGACCAATGACATTGTCTCAGTATTCCGTTAGCATAAGCCAAGATTGTTTGCTAGTGCTATTTATAAAACAAACACACACACACACACACACACACACACACACACACACACACACACACACACACACACACACACAAAAACCAATCACTAGCAAGCCAAATTAAGTAATGTAGACTTTTTTCCTTTTTTCCCTACATTGCAAAGCTATTCCAACATGATTGGTCAGTTGCAATTTTGATCCCGATACCAAGATTATTATGATAATGCAGGTACAACAGCAACATGAGGATATCAGATGCAACATGGTTAGCAGTGATGAACTTTCAGAATAAGAGCAAGGGGAATGTCCAGTTGTAAATGGTTATTATTGTTTTGGACAATTCTATTGTTTTGAAAAATATACAAATAAATAATAAATTCAGACTATATTGTGCAAAAGGCACATATCTGGGAGCTAACTAACTTGGATAATTAATACATGTGTTACTGATTCAAAGTATCTACAGTTCACATGTCGTGGTTCTTGGGCAATATGAATGAAGTCTTAATGGTTGTGATGAAATGATTAGTGGTTTTAAGCTTAGCAGGGAAATGTCACTGTAAAAACCACATGGAGAGTTCTGGTTGTACCAGTCATCAGAAGAGTCTGTCGTAAAACATTCTCACCTTTACAGGACCAAATATTCTGCAGAGCAGACAGTTATGTTGAAAAATGACTCGATACACGAGGCCACATAGACTACAGTAGAGAAAGTGAAAGTCATTCTGTATGGGCTGACCAACAGGAGATTCACCGTCTCTAAAATCAGTTAAGACTGGTTAATCTATAACTGCTTTTATGAGCATTTTAGCGAACGCACATGATTGACATGTTTTGTTTTAGTCTGAATAGTCTACAAGGTCAGACATCCCCAATGTTAAACGAAAACTGGCGAACTAGACAAATGCCTCGGAGACCTGCTGTTCAAACACAACTTAAGTTCATTTGACAGGGATCATTTACTCTTCATGATGCTGCTGTTTTCATCTGGGCATGTGTCTGAGTTGTGGGGGTTTTGTCTTTGTGTGCGTGAGTGTGAGAGAGAGTGATAAAAGACAACTATTCACTAGAGTCCATTTAACTTGCAGCCTCACTCCCAGAAGCTTGAGCCCTACTCCCACTAGCCCTTGCAGTCCGTGCAGCCCACTGCACGCTTTTCATTTCTGGAGGTAAGCAAGAGTTCTTCAACCATGGATGTTTTGTTTTGAAGGGCCTGTTGGTGCATGTTACCTTGTCTTCACCTGTCATATGGCTCAAGCGCGACAACAAAATCATCTGCCATTGAAATGACATTGAAAGGGGAGGACGTGATACTTATATAATGTTGATAATGTCACCCCTTCCCCCATCTTGTCCCTCTCTGTTCTGAGGTTTAGGCTTCTCTTTCATGTGCTAAGTAGGATTTGTGGCATTTGCAATACATCAAAGTTAATTATGGTCTCAATCTGTGTGAATCCCAGGCTTGTTTCATTTAGGATTGAAGAGTATTCAAAACAGTAAAAGCTGGTAATGGTTCAACATCAGGGCTTATTGGTTAGATCTCAAATAGTTTATAATTAGATTTTAAATGATGCGTGTCACTCTGTCCTCTCTCCGTTCTCCACATTATACCTAGCCAGATGCTTTAAAACTGCGATTGTTCATGGGCCAACTATGTGTGCTTCACTTTGAAATGACAGAGTCGGGTTGAAGCCATCTTGCTGGTGAGGTAATGTTTGTATAACTACAGGTGAGCTGATCAGGCAGTCTGCACACATGGCATGAAAGCACTAGATGAGATCTTTGTGTCCTTGTGTCCTCTCTACAGTCTGTGAGTCTGTACAGTTTTAGCGAAAGCAGGTTTTTTTGCCTCCTATATTAAGTTTAGACAAACATTCTGCAGCATATTCTTTCACCATTGGCTCACTTTGAGTGAACAGTCTTAGAGTCAGTTCATTAAACATATATGTTTTACTGATATGAAGAGTGCCACGGTCTTCTGTCAGGTTTATTCAGCCTGAATCTAAAGCACACGTGCCAAGAAAAATGGGTGGAATCAAACTTGGAATGAATTTTTCTGCAGCTCATTCAAAACGCTCAATTCTGAGAATTTTCTGTATCAATGAATAGCATGAAAACACCCACCCATTTCTCCTCTGGTCTCCTCTTGTTCCTGCTCAGCTTTCATAGAGAGTCAAGTGGAGCAGGTATTTAAGTGAGTCAGCTCCATACAAGAATGTAGAAAGGTTTTATTTTTATATATATTTATTGACATTTTCAGATTTTATTCATGTGCCAGTGGACATGGTCACAGTTAAGAAGCCAAATCAGAACACTTGTGGTGATCCTATAGGACCATTACATAGCAACACATGTACCATCATAATGTATATCAATATATATATCAACTGTTTTGTTTTTTTTTGTTTGTTTTTGTTTTTTTGTTTTTGTTTTGTTTTTTGGATCTTTAGCCATCAGAATTGTTGTTGTCTGAAGGACAAGGAAGATGCCTAGCGGATTTACTTTACCAAGTGGATCATCATGCCCTTGCCATATTGGTCCATTTGATTGACATTTATTTTAATTATGTATTTTTTTTATTTTCAGTTGTTACAGACGGGACTGAGGGATAGGACAGGGAAAAAGAAAGAAAGAGAGAGAGGGAGAGAAAGAAAAATAGAGGGGAGAAGAGATGGTGGGAAGGGGAAAGAAAGAAAATGTTTTGTTTCATGTTTTTTGCAATTTCATATTTAGATGGACAGTCGTGACCTGCCTTAGTGCTGATTAAAATGTGATTTTAGGTGCTTTTGAGAAATTAAACCTTTCATTTGCTGACATTTAATAAGAGATGTATAAATTTAAAGGCTGCACAGCAGTGTCTGAATGCGATATTATCTGGCAAGAGTTGCAAAATCTGTCTTTGAATATTAGTCCCAGTATTAGTTGAGCCATGTTCAACTTCTTTGCCTGACAACATAGTTGTTTGCCAGATCTCTGAGTCAGCAACACTGCTGCGTCAACACTGGCCTCAAATCCTTGAGGGCACTGGGGCTTTTCACGCAGTGCTAAAGATGGTGAATCCGGCCTTAAAAGATATTGACTCCATGGTCTGAAAACTGCAGAGTATTTGCTCTTTAAGAGATATGAAGATTTAGACTATATGGTCTAATAAAGTAAAATCAGAGATATTGCTGGTTGAACTGTTAACCCACTGGAACCTGCACTTAATAACATTTTCTGAAAATGTTTTTTTTTGGTTTAAAGTTACCCTATGGAGTAATTTACCGCCATTAGTGTTAATATGGTCACCATTAGATTAATAGAATCCAACATACAGGCAATTCACACGAGTCAAAGTGTTCTGACTCCTCTAAATCCTCAGTTTCAGGCTGACTTATTCTTAGTCTTGGCTTTTCATGTTCTCAGAGACTGTGACATGCCAAATACAGTGATCTTACAGTGAGCGCTTCTCTTACCTGCTGTTCAGATGTTGCTTTTACAAGGGGCAGCCAATCAAAAGAATTTTAAAATGACTAATTTTAGCCGTTGGATGAACTGACGAGCTTACCCAAGGACCCGCTTTAACATAAACAAAGATAGTTTCCATATTAGTTTTAAACTGAGTAATTCAGTGCTATTATAGAAAGAGTGAAATAGTAATTATAAATATATGGACCTAGAAATGAATACAATAGGTTCCCTTTAATGGTTTTGATTCCTTCTTTTAAGAGCTACTAGAAAAAGAGGCACAGCAACCCTGATTTTTCTACTTGTGATGTCAGCACAAGCAGTGACCTCCCTATTCATGCTGCTCTATGCAAGTTTGACTTTGAACCATCTGAACTGCCATTTCTAATGTGGAACACAGAAACGGAGCAGGGCCATAATTAGAGTGAAGGCTGTCACGCTGGCCTGTAGGGAGAAGGACTGAGCCACTCTGACAGAATACACACACAAACTCAGGTTTTACACGGATAAAAATAACTTCTGATGACGACACAGTCGCCAAAGATTGTGCATGTGAAGTAGCAGTGGTTAGGTGCCAGTCTTTGTTGGTTTTGCATTCCATCTCTCTTCCTTAGCTTTTGAATCCCTTCCAGACAGCATACTTGGCAAGTTATTAGACTCATTGCTCATTGCTTCCTGATGGTCTTCAGGTCTGACCTGGAACTTCCTCAGTGAGGATTGCAGCCTGTCTTTGAACTGCTTTGTTGTCCTGGTTGAAGAATGATATACTATCTTAATCTCACTGGCTGTAGCAAGATTTTATAGTTAGAAATCTAGGTGTAATAATGCTTTACATAACTGAAATAAATAACTAAACAAATATACAAATAGTTAACCAAATAACTTACGCTCTTATTAAACGTGCAATATTTTTGAGACATTTATTCAAGTGTCAACTCTGATTTATCAGCAAAAACAGACATGTCCTCTTTATTAAAATGCAAGTTACTCTTAATCAATCTTCTAAGGTACATTAGTCTTTGTGTGCATGTGCTCACATGAGGTTCACATCTTTTTTACAACTTGAAGCTCAGATGAGAAAGGACAGATGTTTTTATGTTGGATTGTGAAAGTGCCATCTTCAGTATACTGACTGTAAACTGTGCATGTGATTGTGGGACTCTTATCGTTGCTCTGGAGCTGTAAAGTGTGTTTTCAGGGCTGAACTCTGCTCTTCCCTGTGTAGAATTATCACTGAATAAAACTACTTTGGGAGAAGCTTTTAATGGTTCCTCTTGTTTGAGATATTGTTTTGTTTGGAGACCTGACAGCTACTTCAGAGAATTTGCCTGCATGCTTTGCACGTTACAGGCTGCGGTGATCAGCTGACCTGAACTCTCACACATACGCGCAGCACTCAGAAGTTACATTCATCACTGAACTGACGGAGCGAATTGTTTGCATGTGAATTCCCAAGTTTAGCTCTGAGATTTTATTTATTTTGCTCGCCTGAAACATCAGACTTATAAAGCTTGCCATTGTTTTTTATTCATATTTTTTTGAACATTGTAAAGTTTGATGATTTCCCAGTATGCATTGTGTTTAGCTACTTATCTTTTTACATAGTAAAAAAAAATGAGTCATAGATCAAAGGTGATGTAGTTAAGGTGAAGCACCAATAAATGAATGAGGTAAGACTGTCTATGGAGCGAAGAATTTATGCAATAGCAGAAGAATCCATTGAGAAGCACAGCGTTTCAATTTCAAATAGGTCCTGCTTAATACTGACCCACCAGACTTTTGGAGGGGTGCCAGTTTGTGAACGTAGCGAATGCCCAGCAGCATCTGCTGATGATGCATTACCCCTCTGTCTCACAACCCCCCTTCACAGGATGTGAAGTGGTAGATGCCTGTTACATGATATGAAGCATGTTGAGCGCAGGGAGGACGGTGAGTGTTTGGGATACGGAACGCAATCGCAGTGAGAAGGGAAAACACAAAGTCAGCTGGTATTAGATGTCATATACCTGCAACAGTCGAGGCTGTCAGCACCTGACCTGGATCACACACTGTGTGCCGTTCAGGATCCTCCCTGGATTACTTTTTGTTTGAGGACAGAGGAGGACAACGTGTCCTCCCTGCTAGTGTGTTTATGCCGCAGCTGCCTGCAGATGTGCCTGTGCAGAGGAAGTTTGGACCTAAGGAGAGTACTTGTCAAGACTGCTCCAGAGGTCACCACCTCTTGAACTCTGATAGCCATCGGTTCTGCTCATCAAGTCTTCAGAAGCCTCCTTTACATCTCCCTCTTTGGCATGATTTGGACACAATGTCGGATTCTAGTTTGTGGACAGTTCTGTCCAACTTTAACATGCCACATTTCTTCAGTGGAGCTCGCCTGCGTCGGTCCCAAAGGTAACATCTAAAGATTGAAGAAACTTGCTACTTTTTTTTTGTACTGTGCTGCTTTTTAGTTAGGGTCCTTCAAATAATGTAGTCAGGCTCAGATATGGGTCTTTACGGAGCAAAACGTTTTATTTTCTACCAAATGGATTTACATGCACAGTTTCTGGAGCTTTGAGTGGCAGCAGGGACCGTGTTTACAGTAGTAGGTGTATGAGGCCAACATGAATAAGAAGCTGGGTGTTGCCGTCTTGCCTGTTGTGCGTTATTTGCTTTGTGCAGTTGAATGTGTTGTTGAGGTAGTCTCAGGTTTCCCACATGGATCATTCATATTAATTTACAGTGAGAATGTGACAATTGGGATGGTTGTTTAATTGTTTGCTGTTGATCTTGTTTCAGTATGTGTCCATTGCCAATAAAATGTATTTTATTCTGAAAAATTGTATAAAGTCCAGCTCCAGAAGACATGCTTTGATGTCGGTTATTAGTTGACATGTTAAAGACTGACTGAATTAAAAATGTTTTGCTGGTTTATGGGATTTGGTGTGTGTAGACACTGGTTTATTGCTAAGCCACTTGATCCCTTTTCCCCCCTCATATACAGTATGACATGGCTACAGTACTGGTGAAGCTCATATACTGAAATTTATTTTTAATCCATGTCCTGACCTATTTTGCAGTGCAGAATAGCTTAACATGAGAGACTGGCAGTTTTTCTGGACATCTTGCATTATTCATAAATGTGTTTGTCTTTTTCCCCCCACTGTTCGTGACAAGTTACCCATTTATTCACAAATATTATTAAATAATTAATGTAATGTAGATATTAAGATTTTTATATACCAGTAAATCTTTGACCTGAGATGAGCTGGAATGGATTTCCATTTATATATTTTTTTCATTACTTATAGCATTGGTAATGAGGAAAAAAGGGAAGGAGGATAAAGTAAGCTGTTTTCTGTAATATTTAATTTATGCCAAATTGACATGAGGTACAAAGTAAATTATGTCATAAACCAAATGTGAAAATATATATTTTTAAAAAAGGTGCAGATACAACTGGGATTAGTTTAAAGGAAACAGCTGCCTTCAAAAATGAGCAGCTAGGCTTTTTACCCAAGCAGCAAGTATTTAAATACTATTAATAGAGTGGTGTGTGTCGTATGTCTGACTTTGAATTTGGGTTTGTCAGCACAGAGTTGCAATTTGTGTCATTGCGCTTTGTCAGCTCACCTGACAGCTGTGACAGGGGAGCAAAACTCGCGGAAGTTAAAAAGATTAAACATGGCTTTTTGTTGACATGGGTCAGGATGAGACATTTCAGATTTATCTGGAATCTAAGGAAATCAAAGAGCTTTATCTATTTTTGCCTCTTCCTGTGTCCCGAATAAGTAACCAAGCTGAATTCTAAGAAATTGCTTCTGACAGATTGAAACTACTGTGTGTTTGAGTAATGTAGGTTACTGTAAAAGGAGTCTTAAAAGTAAGGTAAAAATAAAATGAGCTCTGCTGTGAATTCATTTTATGAGCACCCTTGGAAAGTATTTTTAGTGGTTTAAAAGAGAAATTTGTAGTAGTGCTTGTGCGTAATCCAACAATGGTTTGCTGATCCGGACAAGTTTGCATAATACTGAGACTTTTCAAATAGTTATGGATCCATTCCAGGAATCTCACACATCTGCAGTACAGCATAAATACTGGCCTACTTTCTCACTATCATCTTTGCCCAGGGCTTCTTTATCCCCCCCTTTAAAGCTTCACTATACCAACATGATTTCCCCCCCTCACTGTGGCCACAGAGGGGCTTCTACCAAAGCTCAGCTTAACATCAAATGTGATGAAGATGAACTGCATGATGTCACAAATTGTGGAAGTCTTTTTGTGAAGTAATCCAGGAGCAGTTGTTTAAATCTCTCAATGAGTGGCAGTCAGGAGTCATGAAGGTACAAACACTGGGGTGGGCAATGTGAAGGTGAAACAACAAGAAGCTTGATTGGGCGACAGTGTGGCATTCACTTGGCTGAATGCTCGTAGAGGGTATAAATAGATGTCATTAAATTTGATCCTCTACGAGAACCTGTGTACCAGATATTATTCACTCAGTCCCCATCATGATAAATGATTAATGGAACATGTCCACAGTCATGATTCGCTCTAGAAACCAGAGTAAACAAGGATGACTGGGATTTCAGTCAAAATCGGATTTCCCTTCTGATGTAGGGAGATAAACTTGGATTTTTGAGTGCTAGTGGGGTAGCAATATAACTACAAGAAGCTACAAGCAGCTTATGATGCTACACTGCTTTGTTTCCTGTTTTTTGTCAGAGCAGGTGTTTCCTGGGCTTTAAAAGGTGAAGAAGAAAGTTGGCCAAAGGGCATTCAAAATTGTCAATACATCGGCTCTGACTTTGGTTCATGTTATCCTCCATATGAGTTTATGAAACCGGGGAAATTCTTTTAGAGGGGTCGCTTTAATTGAACGTGTTTTCCGCTGTGATAGAAAACTATTACATTTGGAACATCTGTGTTTTACGAGGCACATAATATTGAAGTTGAAATAAATTGCGTATACATTGGTGCTTCATTGGATATCCAAAAGGGGGGGGAAAAAAAGAACATTTGCAGCGCTATTTTAAACAACTTCCTGTGAGGTTGCTGCATGCCCCTGCATCTATGATTTCAGCTTTGATGCTACTCTGCTAAATGTGCTAACAGTGCTGAAAGTATTGTAAACAACAGGATGGAAGCCAGTTAGCTGGAGGAAGAAAAAAACCAAACCAAAACAGAAACCACTTTTATGACACATCATTCCCTACCAGCACAACATATGAATAGACATTGAAACTATGGTGGCTGTTATATTCAGGTAAAAACTGCTACCTGTGGTGTTTCTGTGGTGTCAATAAAATGTAAAACTGTATCCAAGCATGTGAGTGAGCAAGCATATTAATGTAACTATGTAGCTGACTGTTTTTTTGCACTTGAAAAGAGAGAAAATATGTTAACATTGTAATAACGATATCTTGCCAGGTCTGGTTAATTCAATTGGCAATGAAGTCAGTGCTACAATGTAGCAAAATGTTGGTTAATGTGGCTACAACAGCATTATTAAAATAGAAACACTGTAGCCAAAACTGCTACGCTTTTAAATTGAAATAAATGAATATTATTAACTTAGATTGTGACTATAACAGATGGCTTTAAAAAGAGTGACCCTTTGTGCACCAATCTTACTGTGATACACCCACAGGTACAACTGAAGGTTCTTATCTACATCTGATACTATGATGTCACCGTGTTTCTTACCAGCCACCTACCCACAATGACCTTTGTACCTTTTATTCACCTTGATAAAAGCAACATATTATTTTAACATGGCATCTAATTTGTGCCCATAAACTTGTGCCTGATATATTCAGATGTTGTTTGGTAACTACCGAGCAGCACCTGAGCATTGTGGAAGACACATAAATTAGTTATTTTTAAGTATATATCAGTTTGAGTGCTTTAAATGTTTATTTCTTTAAAGGAAGAAGGCTCCTGTGCGTTCTTTCAGTACTTTTTCTTTCAGTTGCTTAAGTCTGCCCAAAGTTAATCTGGGAAAATCATGTCCCATCAAGTCCAACTACTTCATTTAGCACTGAGCCTCTTTAAAGAAATGTAAAGTTAGTGGAAGATATTGTAGCAACCTCAGGAGGCATCTGCAAAGTGAGCACAAAAAGATTAATGGGACTATAAATGCTGGAATGAATTTAGTGGTGATTTGTTGTGTTTATTGTAGCTGTACAGTTAGATTACAATTTCTGTGGATGTGTGGCGTAGTTTCCAGTGTTTGAGTGACAGCATTGTTTAGATAGCAGTAACCAACATTTGGACTGCAGTTAATCACCTGCAGTCTGTGTGCATCTTCAGTGGCTGTTAAATGTTGAATACAGAAGCATTCCCATAACCATGTGGATTGGTTTTATAAATCTACAATGCTTTGATACATTAGTCATTTATACAGATTTTTGTAGGAACTTTACAGTACATGGTAACTGTAATGGTGTAATTGTAACCAAGCAGTTGTGAGAGCCTGATAGTGAAGACTAAATGACAGTTTATTGTTGGTAAATCTAGCTCCCAGTACTATAATTTAACATTTACAGCGTTGCTCTCAAGTCGTAGTGGAGTTTTGTAATTGTCACTTTTTGGGCTGCAAAAATCACTCACACTTAAAAAAAAAAAAAAAAAACACCTTCCAGTACAGGACTATGTTGCTGCTGGACAGCATTTCTAAGCCACATTACATTTTGTTATAAGGTATAAATATGGCCGTATCATCCTTAGCAGCGTTTCTGAAATCGTGTCTTTTGAGAGGACAGAGCATTGAGAGCTTATTGCAGCACATCAGCTGTGATAAAAGTTTCTTGTTTCTCTTTGCTGTTGCCGGTGTGACATTGAGAGCTCTGCAGTGGCACCTCTTTGAGTGGGTCTGCAGCGGTGTTAACGTAATCATGAGGGACGCCTGCTCACGCTGCACCACGCCATTGCAATTTGATCAATCTGTGCATTCACTGCAACACACAGGATGACACTGACTTCTCTCTGTAGCTCCAACATGTATGGCTGTTTCCTCTACTGCAGCAAAGTACTTCACAACATTTCCATGCCAGTTGTCTTATTTCTCCCTCAAAACATTTTCTCTCCTTCAGTAAAGAAAAAAATGGAGGAGAAATGTGTTTGTAGGAAAATATGAAATAACATTTGAAAATTCAGTTGGAAATGGTTCACATCTCTGAGGAGGTTATGTAACAGGGTGTCATTGAATGTCTGACCTTGAAGTGAATTCATGTTCTTCAGGCATTATGTGTTTCCACTGACAGCCTCTAATTTGAAATTATAAACCCAGCACGAACTTCATTGAACAGTGAAGGTACTTTTATACTGAAATATTTCATTTTTCCCTCAAGGTTAAAAGCTGCCCTTCCTTTGAGTCACATGGTATTGGTCACAGTGGCTCCTCATGAGTCATAGTCCTGTATTAAATTGACCAACAAATATGGAAATATTATGAAGGCTGTGCAAAGAACCTGCTTTTTGTTGACTGAAAGATGATTTTATTGTTAAAGGTGTCTCTTATTTTAATGGCTGTTGGCTCGAGGACTGTAGCCTCCCTGTGGAGTATATTATGTTGACGGCAAGCTTTGGCTTTGTAATTGATCTTTATGGCAGAAATACATGGCAAATACATTTATTTTTGAATAAGTGGAATGGATGTGTAGATTGATAGTAAAGTCAGACCTTTGGTGTCTGCAGGTACACTTTCAAGACAGTTTTAAGAATATTTTTTCCAAAAATATTGGTGACATTTAGGGTTTGTATACCATCTACATATCCCTTTCAGACCTGGATCAATTTCCTCATGTTTCGAACTAAGAAGAGAAAATGTTTTGCAGAACAAAACTGATAGTATCACATATGTTCAACTAGAGCTGGGCGATATAAGATTTTTTCATATCACGATATGTTTTTTCATTTCAGGCGATAACGATATCTATCACGATATAAGCCAAATAACTATATTTGTGAGATTTAAATGTGCCGTTGCTCACAAGTAAAATGTGAAATAATCAGCAGCTTGTTTTGATTTAAATATTTATTTCCCATAATAAGTTCAACAGGGTAGATGTACTTAAGGAACATGAGACTTTTTCAGATAAATAAAGGCAAATATTGCAAACTACACAAAAGGCAGCCGCTAAAGCGTTTAAGTTTCAAAATAGAACAAACGAAACAGACTAAATTGTTGATTCCACTTAGAAACAAAATATTAATTCTAAAAATAAATCTTAGCTTGTTTTACAGAAGAACAGACAAAACTGACTAACTTTTGTCAATATCAAATAAACTGAGAACTAAAAGGAAATTCTCAATCTCTCCTTGTTGTATAGCTGAGCTTTTCAAACAGTTTTAACAGTTACTTTAGTCTGACAAAAGCCGAATGACGAATTAGCGCTTCCAGTCAGAGATTGAGCATGCACCGCTTTATTGCATTTCCAGACTTGCTTTCGGCACAATTTACAGTGCACGCTACTCTGTTTTTGTCAGACTTGAAATGGCAGAAATACCTTCACACTACGGAACTTCTATGGCTCTTCCGTTCAACAATCTCTCCGGCGTTGGAACCATCATCTGTTTTCTCTTCAGTAACCTTCGGTCACGCTCGGTTGATTTTTCTCTAGTCAGCACACTCATTTCCTCCATTACCCGGGCGGCACAGCGGCTGGCTGCTTCCCAAACAGATACACATGTGCGGCTTGGCACTTGTGCTGTACGTAACAAAATCACGTGACGTGACGCTGCGGCTGTGATTGTTTCGGCTCTGCGCTACTTAATTTGGATTGGCTGGTCGTCTTCTTCTTCTTTTTATTTTTTTTATTTTTTATTTTTAAAGAGGACAAGAGCGGTGAGGCCTATCGCAATAGTTACATTTTTCTATCGAGAAAAAGTTATTTCACAATACATATCGTTATCGTTCTATGTTCAACGTTGCAAGAAAGAATTTTTGTTGTTTGTTGCTGACCTGTTTTAGCTAACCATTCTTGGCTGCTCTTCATATTTATACTTATCAAATCAAAATTTCAAAGCTTCATGCTGTGGGGTTTGCCTTCTTAGCTGGCAAAGAATTGATTCTAATTGCTATTGGATTCTTGCTTATATTCAAGCATTTCAAAATATTTAGTAACAGGTAAATTTTACTATTCAGTGTTTAATTATTCACATGCTGGATTCTGCAAGTCTGCAGTAAGTTTGTTTCAGAATCAGTATAATACCGCTAACATGCAGCCTTCATCATCTCTGTGTCTCTCAGCTCTCCTCGGCTAAATTCCAAACAATTAGAGTTAATTATAAGTAGTTATCTTAGGTATTTACTCACTGTCAGCCCCTTGTTGGCAAATCAAACTGGAAGTTCAAAATCTGAGTCAACACACTGACCTCTCGTGAAATAAAGAGTTCATGTTCTGTTTCACAAAGCTTGCTTCTCATGTCAGTGTCCAAGATGGTGTGATGAAAGGCTCTTTGTGTAGTATCAAGTGAATAGTGCATCTCATATTGATTGAACAATCCTAGCACAATATTCATGCTGAAGTCCATGTATCAGTCGAGCTAACAAACAAAAGCGAGATGCTCGTGTCAGTGGTGAGGTCAGGATTTTGTTGATTACATTTCAAAACTACCTGCCTAAGGCTCTGAAGCATGCACTGTTATCTTTTAAATAACCCATAACCCTTTTTTATGTTATACCTCTATTTTCTGCTTCATCTGTCTTGTCAGTTTTACAGCCATGATTTTTCCTGACTAATATGGCTCTGTGGTTTCACAGCTGCAGAACGAGCAACAGAAAAAGCCTGATAGGAAGTGGCCAGCCTTCAGGTTTACCACGACCCCATTCCCCTCTCTCATCTCTCACAGGTAAATGCATGTCTGGCACATCTCCTAATGTATGAATGCTGTGGAACGGCCCCATTGTTGGAAACATATGCACTGGGTTCATAGAAGAGGAGCCATTAATACAATATGTTCTCCAACAGGAATGCAGTCTATTGTGTAACGCACAAAAAAAGGTTGAAGAACAACACAGGAAAGTTCATAGTACAGTCTGTGCACCAACAGATAATCTGTATCCACAGGATGCACTTTCTGGTACCCTCATACAGAATAATCTGGTTAATCTGCACTGGGTACTGCTAACTGACTCTAAACCAAGATGACGAACTTTTACTTAAAAAAAATAAAATAAAACACTGAAAAATACAGATTTTTATGTTGTGCACTTTATTGTCTGTGTCAGGTCTGTCCTGTCATGTTTGGGTAACAGTTTAACAGCACAGTGGCAAATTAAATGCAGTGATTATTTTGTGTGAGGAAGTGGTGGCCTGCAGACAGGAAATGCACAGGATTGGGGAGGGGGGGGCAGCCCTCATTTACCATAGGGCGTTTTATTTCCTGCCATTGGTCAGGAAAAACAGAGTCTCAGTGTTTGGTCTGTATTTCAAGCTTACGAGAAAGCCCAGGCTCTAAAGATGGATTCAGACCCAGAAAGCACCTGTGTTCCTGCTAATGAAAGTATCCAGCTTTGGGATTACTTAACACTGTGGCTCAGACGTAGCATTAGTTCAAAAGGTAAGAAAAACACTTTTTCAGTGCTGTCAGATAGCTAAGTGCATTGACATATATCCTGGTTATGTTAAATAATAAGATGGGTTTCTACAGAAATGTAATATTTTTCTATTTAGTGAAGTGTAGGAGAACAGATTTCTGTTCATGATCATGAATTTGTTCATAAAAGAAAAACTCAGACCATATTTTGTTCCTTTTGCAGAATATTGATAAAAAAAAAGCCACTTTAAACTGTACTTTAAGGAACTGTGATTAAAGCACTTAAATATGTAACATTCATGGCTTTCTATTATTCAGTGGCTCCATCGTTGTTCCTCGATAGGGAAAAGGCCCGTGTGTGTCAGCACATGAGGTGGTCGCATTGTGTTTAATTAGCTAGTTAGTCCCTGTCTTTGTGAAGAATGTTATTATGTCTGATTAATACGACACCATGGCTTTGTTTCTACATTATGTGTGTAGAAACGCAACTCCTTTCTTTAACATTATATAGATGATAAAAACAAGTAAGTCATGCGTATAATTTACAAATTAGTTTCTTTTTTTCTAAAGCAGGCAGACATTTATAGACCCAGTTTAAAAAGGAAAAAGAACTTGTGCATATGAGGAGTCGTATACAAAGCTCTCTTCTAAAGGCAATATTAACTAACTTACATTTAATTAATTTAATACGGGAGTGAATGACTGCTATAGAATCTGAGAGGGGAAACAAAAGAGAATACATTTAGCCCATATATACAGTTGCATACATTGAATAATATTGTTTTTTCAGATGTTTTCTAAAAGTAAATAACAGTGTTGGAATTCTAAATTCACTAAAATTTCACTTTGTCTAAAGCATTTTGTGCGACTCACTCACTGAATTAGTTTTAATTCATTAAGCTCAGAGAACAATGCATTATTAATAGATGATGCAATGTTTTCAGCTCAGTGTAAACATGTATAGATAATATAGATATTATATCTTTTGTTTAAAAAATAATAATATAAAATACGTGACAAATGTGATGAACTCTGTATCCCTATTTTATCCAGTATTGCCACAAATACTGCTTTTACAGCCTCCAGCTTGACAGAGCAAGCGTGTTTTAAATGGTAGAAAAGAGATTAAGTCATATAATCTCTTTTCTACCAACGTGGTGTGGAGTCATCTCGGTCTTGGTTTCTTTTGAGAACTCTCCAACATTTGACAGATTTGTTTATGTTAATTTAGAGATGAAATATTTAGTTTGGAAACTGGTTCAGCACATCAACAGGAAAAAATATCAACTTTTTTTAAAGAATCAGCAGTCCAGCTTCTTCAAAATGAAAATGTTCTTTTTTGTGGCTATAACATCTGTCCTCAGAATTTTGAGTGTTGGAAAAATCAATAAAATTATCTAAACATTGATAGATATCAGGAAAGCAATGGTTGTTTGCGCCTTAATCTATTTTCACTGAACTTTCTGTCATCCACCTAATTTTTGAACGACTTATTGAACTCTTATTAAACTCCCAGCTGTCATAGGGTAAGCGGTAGCGTATATCCTAGCCAGGTTACTGGTTCATAATGGAGCTTACACCGAGAGACAGATGGTTTCACATCGACACACATGACAAATTTAGAATTACCAGTTAACCCAATATGTATGTCTTTGGACTCTGGGAGGAAGCTTGAGTATCCAAAAGGAATCTAGAGACACACAGGGAGAACATCCAAACTCCAAACAAGACCTGATGCAACGATGCTGATGACTTAACTTTCCGTACAGTTTTGTGTATTGCAATTCATTTTTATCTTTTAAGGAATTCTGTTTCAGACATCCGTATTGTCTTGTTCATGTTTTTTGGCTCGCTTTTCATTTCCCTCTATAAAAGCACTGTGTCCTCTTTTCTCTTTTTCCCCCTTGTAGGAACAAGCCCACAAGACAGTCCTAGAAACTTCTCTCCTAGTGCCTCTGCTCATTTCTCGTTTGCACGAAGGTAACCTGACCAATTATTTTTTTTCCCGTCGTAAACAAATCAGTAAGTAAAGCTCATCGTGAGACAGATGCAAATTCTTTAAAAACAGATGTGAAGTCATTGAGTCATTAAAGAAGTCTTTTCTAAGCCAGCATATGTGTAAATATTCAGCTGCTCAGGTCTGTTTATACTTACAAATTCAGCATCAGGAACATTTATTTTACACCATTTGTCAACACGATATCATATAATTCTGTATTTCTCTATCCACAGTCATTGCCACAGAGCAGACAGGTAAACTCGTGTTAGGCTTCGATTTTTTGTGAAATATTTATTACCCCACATCTGTCTGAAGTACACTTTATCATTCACATGTCCTTCATTAGTGTGCCTCACAGTAAAGGGGACACATTATGTTCTTACCTTAAGTCTAAGTGCCAGATATACATATTAAATAAGGCTAAAATTTGGCAAAGTAAACAAATGCAAACAGAATCCCAGAGAGCCAAAAAGTCAGATCGAATGCTACTTGTTTTTTCCTACTTTGCAACCAGCTGTGTTTTCTCTCCCAAAACATTCTTTTGAGTTGTCCTTATTTTTCCATATTTTTACAAATAGCCAGTGTTGCAAGGATGACGCTACAGTCATTTGGCAACAGTGGAGTAACTTTTTACTTGCTGTGTAATTTTTGGTATTTTTTTAGTAGGCGTTTTCCATCTCAGCTGGCTCGGGTACCAGGCCGATCTACTTGGTCTTAAATGGTTGTTAGGAGAAGAGAGAGAAGATGACACATGGTTCTAATTAATGTGGATCAGTTTTTTAATTAATGTTTGCTGTCAAGAGGATGAGGTGCTGCTCACAAGCACCAAGTGTTGGCCAGTGACAAGAAAGTGGACTTTCAAATTGGTCAACAAAGGGGCGGCAGGCCAAGATGTATATGAGCAGTATAATTTACTTAAAACTGTAAATCATGCAGAGGTGGCGCTCCACTCTATTGGAGCGCCACACTAACAAAGCAGAGCTGAAATGAGTATAATATGTCCCCTTTAACTCTGAGCCTTTGTTGTACTTCATTTTAACCAATAGTTTTAGTTACATTCACAAACTCTGTTTCTGTATTTTCTGCTTTTTTGTACAGTGTCAAGTAACTAACAGGATTATTTTTTAACAAGAGAAAGCTCAACATTTATCTCCAAACTTAGGATCATTGGAGATGTAGACATTATCTTAAATGTTTAAACCCAGAATTTGTGTCTTCGGGGAGATGAGCATGTTTGGAAAAAGAACTTGTCTTTGTCCCAAGAGAAATTCGTCATACTTGCTGATGTATTTAAACCCATATGTTGTCAATGATGGCGTGCATTTGTTTGTCATTGGTGTTGTGTTGCAGGACTGATGGTCGTCGCTGGTCACTGGCCTCCCTTCCCTCCTCTGGATATGGAACCAACACACCGAGCTCCACTGTCTCTGTAAGCATCGCCCACTCATGATGTCAGTGTAAATATTTCATAAACAGAATCACAGATATGTGTGACATAGAATTGAACCTAGAGCCAGACCCGGTTTAAATAGATTTTAAAAGATTCAAATGTTTAAAACGGTCATAAAGCTGTGTCATCATTGCTGCCTGTGTAAAACAGGCACGAGGCAATCCCCCGCAATTCCTAATGATAAAACATTATGGTGATGAGGGTAAATCACAAGAAAGAACAAAGTAAAACAGTTTCAGAAATTTTTTCTCTTAGTCTTTACTCAAGTTTTTACATGTGGCTCAGTGACAACATGTCTGAACTGCATTTGGAGAGCCTTTATGTCTAGTTTTTCTTACATTTATAAGAGTATAAATGTTAAACTGTTCCCATATGTCAGCATTATCCTGTACAGGAAGCCGAGCTTTGACTACTGTACAATACGTGTGTATACAATAACACTCATTTACAGGAATTACAATGTGCCGGGGGACTGAAAATGACCTGCACTAATGCTATGTTTTTGTTTTGTGTGGCGTTTGGTCACCTAGTGCTTTTCCTGCTATTCAGATGCTCTTTGGAAGGCACACACATAGTTTCAGCAGATACAGCGTGTGTCAGCCTGTATTAGAAACAATAAGGCTTTTGGTGTGCGCCAAGGGTTGGGCTCAGATTTCCTTAATATATTATAATCCACGTGTTATTTTATTATTGCCATTAGTGCTGAATAATTTGCGCATTACATGGCTCAGTGTTTTAAAGGTTTACTTTTTCATTATGTGATTTCTCAGAGCAGCGTTGTTGACCATGGTGCACATGATTGTTGAGGATAGTTACGTTGATAAAACATGCTTACTTACTTACTTTCTTGACAACAGTTACTTCGGTCTCATACGCTCATATTTGTTGGTTATGCGCAGTCTTAACCTATGTTAGCATTTTTTCACTTCTTATAGTGGTTAAGCTAACAGTCTCCCAACAGCAGTCGCATATATAACACACAGACAGAAGATCTACAGGGGAAAACATTTAAAAGAAACCACAAAGACAGCCCACTACAACAATTTTTTTTTTTTTTCCCCCCACTAAGGAAAATTTATTTTTCTTTTTCTTTTCATGTTGAATGTATATTTGTTTCATTTCCAGTCATCCTGTTCATCACAGGAGAAGCTGCATCAGCTGCCCTTCCAACCTACGCCTGATGAACTGCACTTCCTCTCCAAACACTTCTGCACTGAGAGTATCTCGGGGGATGAATGCCGCAGAGCGACGGCAATGCGACCCCGGTCACGCAGTCTCAGGTATTAATGTACTTCTGCGAATATTTTCTCTCAGATGTACGTGGCATTGGTGGGACTGAACCAGTGATTTTATTCAGAGGTTTTTTTCTTTTCCTTTTTCAGCCCTGGAAGATCTCCGTCCTGTTACGATCACGAAATTATAATGATGAATCACGTCTACAAGGAGCGGTTTCCTAAAGTGAGGACCCACAAGACTTTACAGTTCTGTTTGACCACAAATTATCTGCATTATCAAACTTGCTCCGTCGCTTCTTTCTGCAGGCCACAGCTCAGATGGAGGAAAGGATTCAGGAGATCATCCGCAGCAACTCTCCTGAGACCGTCCTCCCCTTGGCAGATGGCGTGCTTGGCTTTGCCCATCACCAGATAATTGAACTGGCCCGCGACTGCCTGGAAAAGAGTCGGCTGGGACTCATCACCTCCAGCTACTTCTGCGAACTCACCGACAAGCTGGAGAGGCTTGTACAAGAGGTGAGAACATCTGCAGAAATCAAGTAGATGTTTCCTCATGACAGTTCAGCAATAAGACATGTTTTTACCGTAACATTAGAGTTGCACTGCAAACATTTTGTTTTCTTCTTCTGTTGATGTAGTCCACAGAGAGGTCAGAAAGCGAGGAGGTAAACTTCATCAGAGAGCTGGTAAAGAAGATCCTTATAGTGATAGCCCGACCTGCTCGGCTGCTGGAATGTCTGGTATGTTTATGGCCTTATTTTTTTTCTGCCTAAGTCTAAAATGTGCTGATGGGTGCTTGTCTTGAATATTTTATATGAAGTGACTGCCACTGTTTAAATGCACAAAATAATTTAACAAAAAAACCCAAGAAAAGATGGAGATGGTTCATAATGAGCACTTCATCTGGATGGGTAATTTGTCTGAATGTTTGATAATTGTGTGTGTTGCTACATCTGGTTTCTTTGCTATGTAAGGTTATTTCAAATGACTCAGGAGTCAGCAGCTCAAATCTATCAGTCTAAAGAATATTCTATAAAAGTTCTATACGTTTCCATTATTCAGGTAACACTTTCTGCAATTCATCTAAGTGTCTGTCGTATTACAGAATCAAAGAGAGGTTAAAGTGGCTAAAATCAGAATTAAATTTAAAGCTGTTATGACTTACTTCAGCCGAATAGTACCTACCTCATACCTGATGGCAAGCTGACAAACACGGAGTAATTTAGCAGCCAAAGAAATATCTCAAAGGAGAAAGTAGAGACCACAACAAGCCTAAAGAAAGTAAATTCTGGACTAACCTATACTTAGAGAAACCTTTCCCTCACATTATAATGTTGCTCAGGCTGCTTGAGAAACTTGTTTGCTTATAGGTTTGCCATGGCGATCTAAAAAGTGAAAGTTCCACTTCTACTTCCTCTAAGCTGAAAATAAAGCGTAAATAAGTATGTTTTCCTTCACTCAATAGAGCTCCTACTTGATCTCAAACTACAAGATCAGGAATTTGTTTACTGTTTACTTGTTTATTTAAAGTTGTTCATAGCAATATATAGGAAAGTGTTTTGCTGTCTCTTCAGGAGTTTGACCCAGAGGAATTTTACCACCTTCTGGAAGCTGCTGAAGGACACGCTAAAGAAGGCCAGGGCATCAAAACAGACATCCCTCGTTACATCATCAGCCAGCTGGGACTCACACGAGATCCTCTTGAAGGTACACGAAGGACTTCATCATCATCATCATCATCATTGTTGTTATTCCTAATACCATTAATACATTTAAATGCTACATGTAATATAGAGTAAATATATATTTACATAAAGAATGTAAGTACAGCACCTAATTAAAACAGATTATTTTGCATTTAATGTCAGAAACAAAAAACAGAAAAAGTTTAAGTGTAATGTTAAATGTTATCTCCAATCATCGATCATACTATGATATGTAGTATCCTGTATAACCGCAGTAAAGTTGTATTATTAGAATATATCCTTTTATTATTATTATTATCATCATACTATTATTACATCAGGAGAGCAAAGGAGTAAAGAGAGCACAGGATAATTTGTCAGGGTGAGGCTGTAAAGCAGGATTTGGCAGTTTGTTTTCCCAAGAGGCCAAATGAGAAACTGGGACTGTTGTGGAGGGGCACAACAATATGCTGAACACCGTTCTGCTCAGTATTCATTTCATAAGAGCACTTTGAGGTGACTGCTGTTGTGATTTGGCTCTGTATAAATAAAGCAGAGTTGAATTAAATAAGCTTCTTGGTGCAGCCCTCCACAACAGTCCCTTTTTCATGGTTCCCTTTTGAAAATGAATGGCCCACTCCTGCTCTAAAGGAACGCTGGAACTGAATTGTGGAGGGAAGTTAAAGACAAAGATACTCTTGACGAATGTCCTGTACCAAACAGATCGTCTTTCTAATGACCCTCTGTCTCTCCAGACTCTGTAACCAGCAACATTCATTATGACTAATTAGAAAAGAATGGCCTCCCCACAGACCTTATACAGATCTACACAGGCGGGCTCATCAGCCAGTCTCTCCATTTATTTCCCCCGAGTGTCTCCCGTGTTTCGTTTGCCCAGCACCTCGTGTGCCGGAAGCAAACCTACGAGGAAGGACAGATGTTAAATAGTACTGAAAATGTGTTTACAAGCTCTCCAGGGACGAGACAAACAGCACACATGGACTTTGCCATGGCTGCACAGACGAACATGCACTGAAAAAGATGCAAGGTGGTTTTTAATGAGCAGTTGTTCTGGGGTGGTGATTTTCAAAATGAGCGTAAGATGTGCATTTGTGTTGCCAGTTTTGATTTCCGCCTCATTTGTCCTCAATTCAGCTTATATTGAAGTCAGCACCTCAAACCTAATAGGTGAATAAAAGCTGAAGTCTGCTGTTTTTGTTTTGTTTAAAGGGCCTGATTTCATTTAGGCTGCCTTTGTTTCAGTAACTGCAATTGAGAACCTGTGTGTCAGTTTCTCATGAAGTTAGATTCATAGTTTTGTCACATCAAACCCGCTGCAGCTTTGCTCCTGATTATTTCTCTTTCTTTTCTAGAAATCGCTCAGCTGACCAGCAGTGACAGTGGAATTGCAGAAACTCCAGAAACAGATGACTCTGTAAGTGCTTAGACATTGATTACATTATTGATCTAGTTCATCTTTACTGCAGGCGAAGCAGTGAAATCCAGATTTTATCTCTTTGATTTGTTTTAGCGTTTATCTCGCTCTCGTCCTCAGTCTCAGAGTTTCAGCACGGCCTTGCGGTCCCGGCGGAAACCCTGTGAGCTGGACTTTGAAATGATAAAACTCATCAGCAACGGTGCCTATGGGTAAGGACGTCTCATTTCTCTATCGGACAATCTAATCTCTGCTGATAGATGGTTGGTTACAGGCTGTTTGTTTCTTCTTTGTTTTGCAGTTGACAAAACCATACTGTGATCAAACCACACTTATTGTTGCAGTTTTTCTTCTATTCTTTGTGCAGCTCATAGGTAAACTTTTTGTTCCACAGAGCTGTTTATCTGGTGCGGCACAAGGAAACTAAGCAGAGGTTTGCCATGAAAAAGATCAACAAGCAGAATCTGATGTTAAGGAATCAGATACAGCAGGCCTTTGTGGAGAGGGATATCCTCACCTTTGCTGAAAACCCTTTTGTTGTGTCCATGTATTGCTCCTTTGAAACACGGAGGCACCTGTGCATGGTTATGGAATATGTTGAAGGTCAGCACTCTATTTTATTTTATGTGCATAGTGCGACCGCTGAAAGCAGTCTACTTTGAACAATGTCTTCTTTGTGTTGTTCTTTACAGGAGGAGACTGTGCCACCCTGCTGAAGAACATGGGTCCCCTACCTGTGGACATGGCTAGGATGTACTTTGCAGAGACAGTACTGGCTTTGGAGTATCTACACAACTATGGCATTGTTCACAGGGACCTCAAACCTGACAAGTGAGCTGTAAACAATATTTGTACATAAATGCTGGCACTCAGAGAATTATATTTTATTTTCAGGCTTTTGTTTTTCTTGCTTTTCTGTCAGGCATCTTTGCCATTTAAAAACAAACGGAACAAAAAAACTGTACAGTACTCGATCGACACCAAACAGCAGACTTGACGGTGTTAGTCATGAGCTATTGAATATAGCTAACAATTAAACTGAAGTTGGTGATGCATCTGTACTGTATTTAAAAGACATTGTGACCTACTGTTTTGAGTAATGGCTGTTATGGCATAATTTGCATAGTGCATTTGCACACTTAGCTGTATTATTTGTCAGATACCTGCATTAAAATGCTCCAATAGGTATCAGTAGCACAAATATGTGCGAGACCTGACCAGGGAAGTTCACGATTCAGGTTAGCAGACAAGATAAGACAGCTTGCTGCCAAAGTCACCTGTGTCAGCAACATAGGCAGTATTAAAAAAAAAAAAAAAGGAGACATCGTATCCACCAGGGGGCAACACCTGTGGGGTTATCCAGTTTTGTACAAGTCAAGAGGCTGTTGGGTTCTTTGGCTATGTATGTAACCACAGTAAACATGTTTCTGTTGGGTTTATTGGGTCATTTCCAGGTTTAAGATCACATTGAATAGGACACGAAGTCCATTTTGTAAGTTATGGGAATTCTAAGAGTCAGAAAGGATGATTATGTAGGACTTACTCAGTGGCTAATGACTTTGAAACTGGCAAGGAGAAACTCAGTTCGACATCCCATAATGGTACTTCAGTGAAGGACATCGCAATGGCTGCACAAACCCTGCATACGGTCTAATGCAACAACCTGTCAGTCAAATTGCCAGTGCTCCTGATAATGCAGACTGTAAGTCTGATCAAAATTTGAACAGTTTATTTGTAAATGGTAAAAATGGTAAATGGCCTGTATTTGTATAGCGCTTTACTAGTCCCTGAGGACCCCAAAGCGCTTTACATATCCAGTCATCCACCCATTCACACACACATTCACACACTATTTGTCAATGAGGAAATCTGCTATAGGAAGGAAAACATTTTTATATTGAGGTGTAAACATGTTTATTTCTACTATAAAGTCAGGTTTTTTGTTTTTTTTTTTTAACGTGGAGGTGTGGACATTGGCTCGCTGTGAGAGTCTTCTTCAACCCCAGGGGTACAGCTCGGTGCTGAAGAGAGCAGAAAGTCAGTAAATATTGGATTAATGAATCATTTGACCAAGACAGAACACCAAATGTGTTCTGATTTTGCTCTGGATTTGTTAGATGCTTAAAAGGGAAGCCATATTTGCTATATTTAAGTGAAATTAAATAACTGTACTTAAGGGTTGTGCGATATGACCAAAGGTTCCATCTGTGTACCTGGAACTGCTGCGGGAAAAAGCCAGTTCTAACATTTGAGTCTAAGGTTTATATTTTAGCACCTGGCAGCTCTTTTGCATCCGTAAACTCTCTCCATACTCCAAACCATGTCCATGCTACAGAGGTAGCCCCTCGTTTAGGTATAAGGTCCTCAATTTGTTTTGACTGGTCCTGGTTCTGTTTGGAGCTACCTGGTCCTGCCACATTTTCACTGGCTATGCTGGTATTCTCTGTGCCCAGATGGAAAAAATATTGCCGTAAACGGTGTATTTTGCGACACCATGAAACAAACGATAATGTATAATTTGAAACGACAGATGTTTTCACATCATCATGCGATATATTTCGTCATATTGCACAGCCCTAACTGTACTTCATAATATGTCTAAAAATAATAGAAATGTCTTCTTTTTTTTTACCTCAGCCACCTTTGTGTTTGTTCAATAACATTAAAGATTGAACTGAGCAATTTTAATTTTTTTGTTTACACATATTGGCATGGAAACAGCAATTTCTTTTGTGAAAAGGAAGAAAAATGTCAGAGTCATGCTTTACGTTTTTTGTTTTTTTTCCCTTCATAAAAACAACATTGTAACAAAAATCGCAGAACAACTGACTGCATTTATCATTTTACTATAATTAAACTTTGTCCAACTTGGTTTATCTTTTAGTCTGCTGGTGACCTCAATGGGGCACATTAAGCTGACAGATTTTGGTCTTTCCAAAGTCGGGCTGATGAACATGACCACCAACCTGTACGAGGGACACATAGAGAAGGATGCCAGGGAGTTCTCTGATAAGCAGGTAAATGTTGTTGAGCTTTACAGATGTACACTTTCTCAAAGCTCACCATATTTAGAATCCTTTTTGTTTTCTGCTGTACAGGTATGCGGCACCCCAGAGTATATCGCTCCAGAGGTGATCCTGAGACAAGGCTATGGGAAGCCAGTGGACTGGTGGGCTATGGGCATCATCCTGTATGAGTTTCTTGTGGGGTGTGTGCCTTTCTTTGGAGACACACCGGAGGAGCTTTTTGGACAGGTCATCAGTGGTCAGTGTTAACAACACCTCCTTTTTCAATTTGATAATTAAAGCAAATCTTAGACTCACATTAAATAGTTACTGAGATATCTCAGTCGTGCTCAAAATATTTGAATTTACATACCTGAAAACAGCAACTGTCAAAATGAAATACCTGTGTAATTAATTGGAACCCTTTCTACATGTTTCCTTTCCTTATGAATAACTTCTTGACAGCCATCTATTAGATCAGCGGTCTCCAACCTTTTTTGCGCCACGGACCGGTTTATGCCCGACAATATTTTCATGGACCGGCCTTTAAGGTGTCGTGGATAAATACAACAAAATAAAACTAGTACCGGTACCGAAAAAAAGAGAATTTATTCATAACACACGTGAAAAGACCCAGGAAAACCGAGTGAACGATAACAAAATAACGCTGAAAACCGATAAAAACCCTGAAAACTATACATTTCACACCTGAGCCTCAACTCTTGCGGCCCGGTACCAAACGACTCACAGACCGGTACCGGTCCGAGGCCCGGGGGTTGGGGACCGCTGTATTAGATGAAGGTCAGGTCTTTGCTGGATGCCTTTCCTATTTTTTAAGGACTTGACTTTCAGACTAAAGATTCAAGGACAAACTGCACACCGTGCCTGAGATTTACAAGTTTTTGGCTCCCTGGAAATTATCTTGCTGGTGAAAAAATATTATCTGTTATCTGTTTAAGTGGTAAAAACACTCTCCTGAAAATCGTCAGGCACCTGAGCTGAAAATGAGTGAAAAAGCAGCCAATATCCAAAGAAACACTTAACTACACTTGAAAACAGTTACAATAAAGTCTGTTTCTTTGGAAGCAAAATACAGAAAAATAAGGGTTGGCTTAAGTTTTTTATTACACAGTACTGTGTTCCAGCATCCTAAAAAATACAAAGTTCATTTATTTTCTTATTTGTTTATGTAAGTTTATTAAATACCTAAAATGTTACAAGTCATATTTTCTGCTAATGAAGGCGATTAAAGGTGAGATTTGACCACATCTGGCATTTAGATGCTATCCTGCACATCAGGGGAATTCACAGGCTACATCAAATATGAATTAAACATTCATATAGTGACCACATTGAATGAGTTGTGCATAATTTCCAATTTTTTGAAGACCGAGATTTCCCTGAAGGCTAGCAGCAAACAGATGGCAGTAAGTGCCTTTAGCTCGCTTTAGTTCCCAAATGAAGTTTATTATTGTGATTTATACTTTGTCACTTTATTCCCTCATAGTGTCATTGTGACAGAGCAGAGAAAATCTTCTTGAAAAATACGAGCTTTCAGCTTGTCAGCAGCGTGTGGCATGTTGGATAAAAGCTTCTGTCTGCGCCATGGAAATGAGTGGCGTGCAGTGACTGATTTGGTACACTCGTAAACAAACTGTACCAATGTCCTGTGTGTGACTGTTAATTAGAAAGCCCCGAATACACTGAAACCATGCCACGGTGGCCTGCGGCTGCACATACGTATTCATAGCTTACACCCAAATTTCCTTAGAATGGGGTACAGAGAGAACATAGCAGACAATCAGCATGAAGCACACAGCTCTGCTCTGTTCGCTGCTTGTTTTTTCAGTTATTATTGTTTAACATTACACACAATAGAGCTTTGATTTGTAAGAGCTCATTTCAAAATACCTTTGAGAACAAAGTGGTTTAGTATTAGGCTAAAGTCATTTTTGGGATTTTTTCAAACTATAAAATCCTATAGACACATATTTATTGAGATAATAGCTGATTAATGAATCAGCTTCAATGAAGGGCGGCTGTCTTCAACATTCCCAGTTTTTCATGTGCATAGTGCTATGAAAAAAGGTTTTTTTTTGGTTTGTCTGTTTGTTTTTTGTGTATTTTTCCAAGTTACTATTCAGTTACTTTGTTCAAATCGGTTCAAATCGGTTTGGATAGTTTTTCATTTATGACTAATAAATGTATCAAATCTATATGAGCCATAAAATTTGACTTACATGTTTTGTTACAAAAAACTAATTAAGCAATAGTTCCTTTTTTGGTTTAAATGTATTTTTACTACTACTACAGCATTTTTCCCCCACAGTTGGTTCACAGAAGAAAAAAGATATTTTCTGTGAATTTGTGAAAACAACGAACAACCAGAAATTCTTCTGTAATTTTACACATTTGTAGTTTTACTGGACCAACCCACTTAAGTTCAAAGTGGCCTGTATGAGGCCCAGGATGTAACATGAGTTTGACATCCCTGCTCTAGTGTATTGTCAGATAGCCGTTAGAGGCATTATCTGACTAGATGACATCTAGTTTTAGTGTCTGTCAGTGAAATAAAATCTATAAGGTGTTGGTACGTAAAGTCATTCTATAACACTGTTTCTGGTTCTAGATGAGATCAACTGGCCAGATGGGGATGAGGCTCCACCTCCTGACGCTCAGGAGCTCATCACCTTGCTGCTGAGACAGAATCCCCTGGAAAGGCTGGGCACAGGTACAAACACAAAGAGTGAAGACCTTCTCATATGTGGAGCAGTCAGGGACTGGGTGAGAACTAGGCATGCACAACAGGCCGCTATAAATCCTCATGTGCTACCTCAGCACGGCTCATTATTCCAAGTCACTGGGGAAGAAATTGAGGTCATCCACCAGCGGAGCAGTTTATCCTGTGGCCTACTCACCTCTTCCTCCTGATCAATTGCAATTATTTCCCACCAGTCCATGAATCTAGCTTCATGCACAATCAGGGACTTTGAGTGTGTAGATCTGCAGACTGTAAAAGTGACCATGACCCTGGACAAAGGCCTTTAATCAGTGCAATGCACACAACCAGCTTGGTCTGGAGACATCCGGATCTACTTAGGCATCTAGATCTCCCCTCAGCGGGCTGCCATTCACAAAGTCTCCTGCTATTTCACTAAAGGTCACAGGCAGGAAATTGTTCTGCATAATTTATGGTCATGATAGCGATTTGTCCTGTAGCCACTAGGGAAAAGAGAAACACACCGTAAGCATTTCTTCTGTTCCTGTGTTTGAACCATTCAGTGTCGAGTGATTTGTGCGTGTGCTTTCTCCACAAGCAATTTTCACATTGTTCCATATTTATCCGACCTGCAGGTGGAGCGGCCGAAGTGAAGCAGCATCAGTTTTTTCACAACCTAGACTGGAACGGCCTGTTGAGGCAGAAGGCTGAGTTCATCCCTCAGCTGGAGTCCGAGGACGACACGAGTTACTTCGACAGTAAGTTATCAAACGACCTCATAAAAACACTTATTCTTTGTGATTGATAACTGATAGCTGATTGTTCATTCATGTTTGGAGTGTAAACAGGACCTAGTAGCAGCTAATTTTAATTCTTTTTCATGCGATTTCAACAACATACAGTGGGGGAAATGATTATTTGATCGCATGCTGGATTTGTAAATTTGTTCATTTCTTTGGAAGTAAGCAATCTCTATTTTTATGGTAATTTCATTTTAATGGGGAGAGAGAGAATATGAACCAAAAATCCATGAAAAGCATATTACATAAACGTTATGAAGTGATGTCATGTCCACTGAGTGAAATCAGTATTTGATCCCTGAGCAAAAATCAACTCAGAACTTGGTGGAGAAACTCCTGTTAGCAAGCACAGCGGTAAGATGTTTCTTGTAGTTGGTCACCAGGTTTATGCACACTTTAGGATTTTGGCCCACTCCTCTTTACAGAAACTCCTTGGCTGCTGCTTAGCAACTCAAACAACTGAGGGCTGGAGACTGGCGCGGCCACTCCATCACCTTAACGTGCTACTTCTTCTTAGCAACTCCTTTTTTGCTTTGGTGCTTTGTTTTGGGTACGTGGCCTCGCCCACTGGCCCCTCAGTGCGGTGAAGTTGTCCAGTACCCTTAGCAGAAAAAAAAATCCCCAAAGCATAGTGTTTCCACCTCCATGCTTCACTGTGGGGATGGTGTTTGTTGGGTCATACTCTGTATTTCTCTGTGTCTCTCCTCCAAACACAGCGGGAGACTACATAAATATTTGTTGTCAGGAAAAAATGTGTTTTTTGAAACTGTAGAGCATTATTCCTGGTGAGCACGCTGCTGCTCGCACATCTCAGCTGTGCAGCAAGATTTCAACCACTGCTGTCAAAGAAACAACCAGAACTGTATTTGAGACTGCAGTGTGAGCTGTAAATATGTTAGCAATATTTTGTTGCTCACATATGAAATTTGCATGTATGCTGTCATAACTATGGAGCATCAGCAGCTTTAAAAATAAATAGTTATTTTAATCTATTTGACTAATATGTAATGGAAAGATAAAATACAATAAATATACAGTAGTACAATTTCAGCTGCAGAATCTTGTGTGCCTGAATACAACAGAGCGAAAATGTGCTGTAAACAAAGTTGTGTGTACATATTTGTGTTAATTCTTTCTTTGTATTTTGTGGAGCCATGCACCACATATGAGGTGTAACTAAGAATACAACACTGAAGTGCAAATACTCATAATAATGATAAACAGCCTGCTCAGAATTACGTGGCAGCATTGCGATCAAGTAGCCTGGTGTCCAAAATGTTTCAACAGCTGTCTGCTGCTGAGTTTTCCATTTCTTTGTGTTACTGAAGAAGTGAACAATCCAATTACAACCAGAAATGCCAGTTTAGCAAATCTGACAAAATTCTGCTTCATCCTTGCATCCCATCTGAGATCATGACTTTCCTCCAGATGCTGTTAAAGTAAACTTTGCATTATTAAAATGCTGTTTTCACTAAAACTCTCTAAGGACACGCAGACAACACAGTTAGTTTTAATTCCAGTTTAGGTTTGTTTGTTTTTTTACACTTTTATTAACAAAACTGTCCTATTACAGTACATCTTTCATTAAAATTGACATTGGCATTTTGAACAGCCTAATTTAATACTTTGTTACATATGAAGTATGTCTGCAGCAGAGCAGCGACTCTGCCTCTAATTAAAAGCAGTGAAAACACTTGCATTTCTTAGTCATTATACTCTTTTTCTACTTGGGTCATCTTTTTGCACTGTAATAAGAATAACCTGTAATAATGCAATTTATAAAATATAATTCTCTCCTCTTTCACAGCTCGCTCTGAGAGATACCATCATCTGGAGACAGAGGAAGAGGACACAAATGATGAAGACTTCAATGTGGACCTGCGGCAGTTTTCCTCTTGTTCTCACAGATTCTCTAAGGTATGTCCTTAATCTCCCTCCTCACATTGTTCCAGTGTCATCATCATTACTGCCAAAGACGTTAGCAATATAAATGAGCTCGAGCCCTCATCTGTCCCGATCCCATTCTCATGGGAGGGGGAAAAACACGAGCGGCTGCCATTTCATATGGAAATGTGTGTCTTGAAAACACAGCCTCCCTCCTGCTCTTCCTTTATCTCCATAGTGTCAAACGTAGATTTCAGCTTTGCATACATTTTCCACTTGCAAATGAGATTTATTTTTCTTGGTAGTAATGTGTGACACAGTACACAATACAGACAAGCTGGGAGTCATTGCTGTGCTGCATTGCAGTGTGCTCTCCTCACATCAAAACAAAGCATTACAGTGTGTCTCAGAAAGCAGCAGGGTGTCTCAGAGGAAGCGTTCAGCTATACTGAACCTTCTCGATGCTTGTTGGACACAATGAAGTCTGCATAGCACAGACAAATATAAAATAAAGGTCACGAGGTTACCCAGTATCTGTACCGAATGTGATAGATTTTCTTTCTAAACCTTTTTGGCTCTTTTATTTTTAAACCTCTGTTCACATTTTGTAGCTTACATGTAACAAAGTGAGTCATTGTCGCTGTGTGGCTATCAGGTTTACAGCAGTCTGGATTTGTCCCGTGGGCATCTGGAGGAGAAGGGAGAGACTGAGGAGAAGAAGACCGAGAGCCCGCTGACTGTGGACTCTCTCAGCTGGACGCCAGACTTCGCTGAAGCGTATGAACACCTCCATCTCTAAATCAAAAACGATTACCAGAGTTCATTAATTGCTACACCTGACCATTATATAGACTGAGCACACATTAAGTGAGCAGTTCATTGGATGATGATTGTGCTGGCATACTAAACACATACTGGAAGGATTGTAACGCAATTGTCATGGTTTTTTGGTTTGAGGTGAGGTGGCTGCAGTTTGTAGAACATAGAAAAACTGCAGTGGAAGTGGTTGAAGTATTTAAGTACCAAACTACAAGATGTGATAAAGACGGAGACTAAAAAAAACTTACCTTGTTTAACTTGTCTCCCATTCCAGATCATCTTCTCTTGCACGTCTGGACTCTTTTTAGATATATGTAGAATTCCTTTAATGTAAGCTTGCACTGGTCCCCATGCAGAATCTTCAGCATGTCAAAAAAACAGTGTTTGCGTTTTAGGAAGCTGATAAAGTAGCAAGCAGGCAAGTCTATTGGCTCATCCAGATGGTGAGCGACGATGGTGTTTTTTGAGTGTGCACATGATGGGGTGCTGGCACACTCCACAGTCCAGGAGTGTCCATTTCTGCTTCATTTTCTTCGCAGAGTTGAAGTAAAACTTGACTGTCTCAGCCTTGGGGATAAATTCAGCACTTTCTGCATATTCGGGGTTGAAACATGTTAAAAATCTGTAGCTGAAGACGCAGCTATGATCAGCAGCTTTGGTCTTGCGCGCTAAATTTGGCTCAGTTTAAAGAAAAAGTTGATGTTTGCTTCATGTGCAAATTTGAGGGCAGTGGCAAACTTGCACAGTGCAAGTGATTAGGTTGCTGAATTTTCAGTGATCAGGTGAAGTGTTTGACACACATTTTAGGTGCATTCCAGGAGCTTCTTGATTGCATCTGATATCTATGTAAAAATCCATTCCAAGTTAAAGAGGATCAACCTTGTTAAGCTCAACTCAGTAATGGCAGTGGTGTAAAAATAACACTTTATAAATTGAATCATACTGTTCCTGCTGTCCCTCATTCTGAGAAGTCTAGGGTGTTCATCACCTTTACAAGCTTTTGCTCTCTCATGAAGACTCAAAATATTTTTTAGTCATTTGACAGTTACAAAACTCATCTAACGCAAATCTGTTGTTTTATCCAGACCCTCGCTGTCCTCGACAGACACAGACAGTATGAATCAGGGTCCTCGCCCCAGTTTGCTACCAAAGTTTGCCATCTCAGCTGAAAGCGAAGGGGATGAGACATCAGGCATCGGCGATCCCAGCAAAGCCTCGTTCTCCATCGGGGAGTTTCCACAGGACGAGCCTGAAGCTGCCACTCCGGGCAGCACGCACAGCGGGGCCACGCTCTCTGGTACGAGCCGCAGTCTTTAGAATTACACACCTTTCCGTACATGTGCTTGGTTTGTACTTTGTAACATCATTAAGGTGCAGTTCTCTGGAAACAACAAAAACATATGATTGAATGTTCTTGCTTGTTTTATTGGGAACATTGTGCTGTGTTAAATTGAGCTCAGTGCAACTGATTGTTTTTCAACCACGTCAGTTGCCCCCTGCTGGCCATTAGAAAGAATTCAGGCTCTAAGTGCAGACGTTTGACCAAAAAAAAGTAATTGATGTGCAGTTGGCCTAAATGTATAATTTGCACGTTTATTCATTATTTATTATTAATTCATGTTATTTCTATGGGAAGAATAACTGTTTGCTTCATTCCATCCATAAAAAAAGGGAGTTTCTCAGAACATTTGGACCAGCTGACACCCAGGGGAGAGGGTGTGGAGAGCCCTGACAGCACCAGTCACACCTCTGCTGACCACGGACCTCCGTCGACCTCTCTGCGACCTGAGAGTGCTGTAGAGAAGAGCGGAGCCGTGCCAAAAGTCCCAAAGTCTGTGTCAACTGGTGCCCTTTCCCTTATGATCCCTGGAGGTAAGTTAAAAACAAAACAAAAAAACAAAACACACACATATTACCATGCTGATGTTGCCTCAAAATTTTGTAAGCTACATTGTTGACGCATGTGGGAGCAATAACATGTTAAGGATAACAGTAAAAGCAATGGACTTTAAAAATAATCTGAAAAAGATGAAAGTTCACTGTGAAGCTGTCATAATTGGCCCGGCATGCCTCAAGTTCCATGTTAAAAAGAGGCTGTGAGCAAAAACCTGAGCACAAGCTGCTAACAAGGAAAATAATCCGGCATGGTCAGAGCGAGGGTCTTCACTGCAGGGAGAGAAAATCGTATTAGTTTCACCCACAGCTGCAGCAGAATTAATCCTGGCTCAAAAGCTTTTACGGCAATACCTCGGTGATGACTTCAGGGCACGTTATACTCTGATTGATTTTGGAAAAAATTTAAGAACTCAGACGTTGGTCAACTCTTATTTTTCCAGATATCTTTGGAGCATCACCGCTGGCCAGTCCCCTTTCTCCTTACTCCCTCTCCTCAGACCCTTCCTCAAGAGACTCCTCTCCGAGCCGAGACTCCTCCCTCTGTCCCTCTAACCCACGGCAGCCCGTCGTGATCCACAGTTCTGGGAAGAAGTTTGGTTTCACGCTGAGGGCAATCCGGGTGTACGCTTGTGACAGTGACATCTACACAGTCTATCACATGGTCTGGGTAAGGCCTTTAAGCATTTTTTCTTTAAACAAACCCTGTTGAATGACCACAGGACTATGATAGCAGATGTATGATTTTGTTTTGTTTGTTTGTAATAAATTATTTATTATGAAAATTAAAAACTGCACCATCCTAACATAATATTAGTCCATTAATGGGATTTTTTTCCCCCCAGCAGTTAAAACTGAAGGCATCACATAGACTTGCTTTTATTCCAAATTTTAATAAACAGCGGTGAAAATAATTTACAGATGCAACCAGAAGTCAGGGAACTGTGAAGTTTGTGTGCTTATGTTTTAACTTGATGCAATTGAAAGTCTCTTGATAACTACAGGTGTCGCCCTCTGCTGGCCACTGAAAACGATGCGTGCAACAGCATTTTTCTCTTTTGTCTGAACAAAATGTTCTAAAACACAGCTTTAAAAGCAGTTTTAAATGATTCAAATGCTTTTAACACAAAAGGATGATAATGAATCAATACCTTTTTATGTTGATCAGAACGTAGAAGATGGTGGGCCTGCACATAAAGCAGGACTCAAAGCTGGAGACCTCATTACTCATGTGAACGGAGAACCGGTTCACGGTCTTGTCCATACCGAAGTGGTGGAGCTCCTGCTCAAGGTAACGCACAATGTGTGTTCATCTCTAAACAGCTACTGTTAAAATATTTAATAGTTCTGATATTCATTGCGTTTGATGTAATTTCAATTAGAATAAACTGAATAATCTATTTAGGTTGAGGAGTAAGTGCTACTGAAATTGATGTTGTTTCCATTTTTTTAAAAGTGAGTGCAGAAAATTCAGCTCTAATGATTTACTGGAGCGCGACTACAGTCGTTTTAGTTGGAAGATATTTAAATCATAAAAGGGTTTAGGTAAATTCCACTAATATAGATATAAATGTTTGTTCTGATTTTTAAAAAAAAAAAATCTATCCTCTTCCCAACATCAAGTGTTTTTCTTTTTCTTTTTCAGAGTGGCAGCAAAGTGGCCATCTCTACAACCCCCTTTGAAAATACTTCAATAAAAACTGGTCCTGCCAGAAGGAACAGCTACAGGAGCAAGATGGTCCGATGTGGCAAAAAGCCCAAGAAGGAGAAGACCCCAGAAAGGTACAAATAAGTCCTTAAATTACCTTTGGATCATTTGTTTCTTAACCCCCTTTATTTAAGGGAGACTGAGACAACCAGCTGCTGTGCTTCGATGGAACATTATGGCCCATTATTAAATGATTTTTTGTTTTGGTTAGGGAGGTTTCAATAAATCTGAGTTGCTGAGTTTTATTTAAACTGCTGCATTTCCTCCTCTAAGACAATTTGGTACATTTTTAAAAAGCTAACCATCCACACACAATGTGGAATTTCGTAAGTAAGTTACAAGCACTAGCTCAGTTATAGTTCAGCTTCAGTAGGTTCTGCATATCCTGATAAGTTATTGAAGACCACAAGGTCGTATTCCTGCCCTGATACTTGTTTCTGTAAGCGTGGGAACTGCAGTTTTGTTTCTGCAGCCTAATCGTTCTTCAGAAAAGAGGTGAGTGATCCAATTTCCTGTGTGCAGTCATTACTCTATTTCCTGTAGGCCTCTAGAGGGCAGACAGATGGCACTGAGGGAATCATTGAAAATCTGACGATCCTACAGATTCAGTGGGTTGTTTTCCATCTTTAACAGTTAAGAGTACCTGGCACTGTGCAGAGCAGTTACACATGTAAATAGTAAGAAAGCAGCAGCCTGTGGTGTCCATTGTAAACTGTGAATTTAACACTTCGTCATCTCACTTTTCTTTTCACAGGCGCCGCTCCCTTTTCAGACGCTTTGCCATGCAGCCTTCTCCTCTTCTGCATACGAGTCGCAGCTTTTCCTCCCTGAACCACTCGCTGTCATCTGGTGAGAGTCTCCCCGGCTCCCCTACCCACAGTCTCTCCCCTCGTTCCCCTACTGCCGCCTTCCGCCCTGCACCAGATTTCACCCAGTCAGGTGGAGATTTGAACTCATTTTTGATAACAGCTTGAATGTTACTTAATGTTTATCCTCTAATATCCTTTGGGTGTTTTGTGCTTATATATTTCAGGTGGCAACTCATCCCAGAGCAGCTCTCCCAGCTCCAGTGCTCCCAACTCCCCTGCTGGCTCAGGCCACATTCGGCCCAGCACCCTGCATGGCCTCGGCCCCAAACTGCCAGGTCAGAGGCTTCGTCAGGGTCGACGCAAGTCTGCCAGTAGCATTCCCCTCTCTCCACTGGCTCGCACGCCTTCACCTACCCCCCAGCCAACATCTCCCCAGCGCTCACCCCCTCCCCTTCTCAGTGGACACTCTGTCGCCATTTCCAAAACAACCCAGGCTTTTCCAGCCAAGATTCATTCCCCACCCACAATTGTGAGACACATTGTCCGCCCCAAGAGTGCTGAACCGCCTCGCTCACCTCTCCTAAAGCGTGTTCAGTCTGAAGAAAAGCTGTCTCCTTCTTACACAGGGGAAAAGAAGCACCTGTGCCCAAGAAAACGCAGCTTAGAAGTGACCCAAGAAGAGGTGCAGGACGAGGACGTGAGGACAGGAGAGCGCGATTTCACCGGCCTGCAGAGTGTGGATGAAGCAGCCTGTGAGCCACTGACAATCACTCGTTTACGGCCTGTCGAGCAGGGCTGCCTAAAAAGGCCAATCAGCCGTAAGATGGGCCGGCAGGAGTCTATAGAAGAGCTCGACAAGGAAAAACTGAAGTCCAAGATGGTTGTGAAACGACAGGAGTGGTCAGAGAGGAGGGAGTCTCTACAGAAGCAAGATGCTCTGCATGAGTCCGATTCATCGGCACCGTGTGCTTATGATGGGGACGAAGGCTTTCTGGTCCGAAGCCAAAACAAAGTGCAGAGCAGCCCGGAGTCTGGAACGCTGGAGGCTAAAGCTGCTAGTTCAACTCTTAAAGACGTTCTGTATAAAAAGCTGAGCACACGTGTCAGTGAAGGCATCGCTGAGCCTTCTGGTGGCAGCAGTGAAAGTGATGGAGCGCTGCGATCGGCTCTGTGTTCTGGTCACCCAGAATGGCAGCACTCTCGACAGGTTAAAGACGGCATGAAGCCAGACAGACTGGACTTCAAAGCTCCCAGTATCGAGTTCACCAGGAAGAGGTTGTCATTCGAAGAACGAGAAGACTGCATGTGTCGGTTGACTTCGACCCTCCATGAGAACCTCCACTTTGGTTCTACGAGATCGAAGAGCCTTCAGCTGGACACGGCCATGCCTCACGACCACATGAAGGCCGGACTGGGAAGCGTCCACTCGAGCCCTGAAGGTCTGGCCCCTAAGCTTTTCTCTGGCAGAGGAGAGAGCGCTGTGGAGAAACTCCATCTTATCTCTTCTGCAGAGTCTCCGCTTAGAAAAACATCATCTGAATATAAACTTGAAGGACGCCACGTCTCTTCTCTAAAGCCTCTTGAGGGCACCCTGGACATTGGTCTGCTCTCTGGACCCAGAGTTTCTAAAACAGAAACTTGTTTGTCCAAGATGGCAGAGAACACAAGTGACACAGTTTCTGTAAACCCACCAATACGACTTCAGAGCCCTACTGAAAGGCAAATAACCATCCCCCAAACAAAAACCACAGACAAGATGAAGAGTCCCCTAACTTGTTCTCTAAGCCCTGAAGCCGTTTCTTCTGTAAACAGCATTGTTGTCTCCAAGGAGCAATCAAATAATTCAGCAACAGAAATGAAAGTCAATGCAAGTGGTGAGAAAACACAGGATAGACAAGGCGAGTCATTGAAGGCCTCAAACAGCAAAGCAGATCCCTCAACTTTTAGTGTTAAACAAGAAGGAAGGACCGGTATGAAAGCCAGCCATGAGCACAGAGGCCCTCGACACAGCTCCCACTTCTCCTCCTGTGGAAAAACACCCTCCATACGGGAAGTGAGCAACGAAGATCAGGAGGATGAGGTGGAGCAGCAGGAAGAGATACCAGACACTACATCACAAAATACTGACAGCTCCAAGACAGCAGTCTCTTTGGTAGACTTAAAAACTTCCCCTCCATTTACAACACTGGAGGCTCGAGCTGTTAGTAAACCTCTGACTGGGCCACTGAAGCAGAGTGCAGACTCAGTTTTGGATACAGGTCAACTTCAGAGCTGTGAGAAGAGAAAAACTGCAGCACAGAGCTCAGACACAACCTCACGACCCGCTTCTGAGGCGAATGTGCAGACCAACTCTGCATCGGTACATGTTCCAGCGAATGTGCCAAACATTTGTTCCTCAAATACAGAACCAGGAGTTTCTGTCTCGGCATCAGCGTTTGGAGCATTACCTGATAGTAAATCAGAGCACAGTGAAACATCTGTCAGCTCATCTGTGAAGCTGGTTGGAGATGCAGGCAGCTCGGGCTCCAAGACGGAAAACAGTGCAAGTTCCACAGCTGCAAAAGTGGAGCAGAAGAAAGAAGTTTGTACGATAAACAAGGCCACTTCACTGAATATTATTACAGATGCCACACTGAACAAAAAGCATAACACTGTGTCTGCTGCTGCAGTACAGGACAGTGGCATGTCGCTGCAGAAGAAAGACGTTAACGTATCACCAAAGACGAAGAATACAGCGGCTGTGAAAGATTCAGAGCAGCCATCACAGATGTGTCCGACTGAAAAAGCACAACACAGATCGTCCGATGCACAACTTTGCACGTCTGTTGTCAGTGTTAAAGAAAACACTGTGGTCCCTTCAGCAAAGCTCAAAAGTTCAGGTTCGACAGCTACAAGTGAAACTGTTTCGAGTCCCAAAAGCAAGTCGAGGCCTGACCCACAGCCCACGCTGCCCACGTCTGTGAAGAGAGAGAAGGAAGCAAAAACACAAGAGAGCGCAGCTCCTCCCGTCCCAGCTGTCAAAGGAAGTCCAAGTTCAAAAGAGAAGGATTTGCCTAAGGAGTCTGCCCCCTCGACTTCACACGTTCAAGCAACCCACGACGCTAAACGGAAAGAAGCCTCGCCGGTATCCGCCGGCGATGGCGCAAAGAGTGAAGACTCTGTGCAAGCGAAGCCCTTGCCCACTCATGCTGACACGAGGCAGCGAGAAATACAGCCCAAATGTTCTGCTGCTGTCAAAGACGTCCCGAACTCTAAGCTGAAATCTCTCCCTCCTAAAACATCATCAGCTCTGAAGCCTGCTGCAGCTCCAGCAATTAAACAAACTCTCGATTCCAAACCTAAAGACACTTCACCTAAAAACCACCCCACAGTTATTAAAGACCCCCGTGACCCCAAAACAAAAGAATGCGCCCTGCCTCTCACTACATCTCAGCAGCTCAGGAAGGAGCCTCTGCCGCCATCAGATGTGTCCTCTCAGCCTGACCCACCAGCTGTGCTGCCTAAACTTCCAGCGAAAACAGAACCACCGAGCAGCGCAGACACCTCAGGCAAAGGCTTCAGTTGTGAGCCTGCAGTCAAGATATCCAAGGATGCTCCCAAGTCTGAAGTGGTCAAACCGGACAGTCACAAGCCCCCGGACACCAGAACCACCACCCCAGACAAACCGGCATCATCTCTCCGGAAGGAGCAGGGTGAAAGAAAGAAAAAGGAAACCGCTCAAGAAGTCACGCCTGCACAGAAAAACACTAAGAGAGACACTTCCAGGGCTTCTCCATCTGCAGCTAAAGACAGTTTAGACAGAGACACGAGCAGGTGCAAGCAGCTGAAGGAGTCACCGCGTAGCTCCAGTAACAAAAAGTAAAGAGGAAAGTGATGATTTCAAAAAACAAAAGAAAAACGTGACTGCTTCAAATAATCCAGATAAAGTAAAAAGTTGGGATTGATTTGTGCAATCATCATCATGCCTTCTTTTTTTGTTTATTAGAGGACCAGGCAAGCTGTTACAAGCTGATAGAGAGGGAAAGTCTGCGTGTGTGTGTATGCATGTGTGTGTGTGTTTAATAAGATTATTCATAACAACATGTTGATGTTTCTAGGTTTGAATGTAGGCGATCATTTGCCGATCCTTTCTGAAGTTTTACTTTCATGTCAATCGAATGTTTGGAGGATTTCTTTCTGTTCGTTGCAGAACACTTCGTGCAATCAGTGTGTTTAAGGGGCAACGGGGAGGACACCTGTAAAGGCCGTGATGTACGAGAGTCTGTGCCATAAGCAGTTTTGAATTGCACTCTTTCTTCTAGACTCGGAGGATCTGAAGTCTTTTAATGCAGTAGACCACACAATGTTGTCGAGCAGTTGTGTTGTTAACGTTCAGTATGATCAGATTGTTTTAATGTTGGGTTTCGTACAGTGGTACACAAAAGAAACGCACTATATCTCGTGCTTTTCACCTAAAACCTGAAACAAAGTAACTATAGGATCACGATAGGATTCTAAAAATCATAAATTAGTGAAGGGGCCTTAGATATATGGGAAATCAGACTTGCTTTTTTTTTTTTTTTTTTTAAGCAAGATGTGGTGTTTATTCACATTCCTCTGGCATCTTGTACATATATTTTTGATTTTTATGCAATATAGTGTAAATAAGATACCATTGTAAAACAGGGATACATGGGCTTACATGATTGTCGTTTGTATTATATGTATAGATTTTGCAGTGTCATGTTTGTATGCTAAGTATTAAGAGTATCATGTTCTGCTTGTGTGGTCTAAAGTAAGCTACAGCAGTGTGTCTCATCAAACGTTTCCTCTTCTGTGTGACTTTCAACATGTTTTCACATGTTCCAAAATGAACTTGAAGAGAGGAGAGGGCATGAGGGGCTATTTCTAAAAACAGAAAAAAAAATGTAGCATTATATAACAAAACTGTGAGGGCTGTCAGCGTTTCTCCAAGAATGTCTTTGTTGATGATGTGTTCACTGGCTGATTAAGCTCTGAAGATTGTAAAATACGGGACATTGTGTTTGAGGAAGATGAACCAGCAGTTCTGCATAGTAATCACAGCAGTAGATTTCTAGAAGCCGTGGGCCTCGTCTCTGGGTTACGTCCACGCTATCGTTAAGGTCACTTGTGCGAGTAAAACACGATCTGAAGCGGTTCATGTTAAAGTGCTTTGCTGTCAGGGTTTTGGTGTTTTGGATGCTTCATAAAGAAGCTCCACCCGGGCGAAGATTTTATGATGGCTTTGCATAACATAGTTCATGTCTGCTTGAAAGTTTGAGGTCACTTTGAGCTGGATTTTTTTTCTTTTCTTTTTTTAAACAAACATTAATGGCATATCTGCTCATTACTGTCTGACCTTGTATAATTTTGTCTTGTTCAAACACTATCTGATCTGTTGGCAAACCTGAAAAATTGTTTCACCAATCTAAGAAGCAATACTTTAGAATGATGTTTGGAGTATAAATGCTGTGGGTTTGATTTGAGTCTAAAGATTAAAAGAACTTTCCTGTGAAACATGTCACGTTACTGTCGTTCTAAGAAAGGGGGGGAAAAGTGCTGCACAGTTTGCTGTTACAGGTATCATTTAATGAAGCTGGACTCTGTTTCTCGAGTCCTTTCATTCAGCTGTAAACGCACTTCTTCTTCTTTTTCGATTGCCATTAGAGCCACTTTGCGCTGTTCTGTGATGAGTCGTACACACAGTTTGTATGAAATCTTGTGTTGCCTCACGAAATGGATCAACATCGATTTCAGAGGAAAATTCGTTAGTCAAACCTCCCCACGCCGACGCTCCAGACAATCAGCTCGCTAAAAGTATTGCTCCTTTAACCAGCTGTTTAGATTCGGTCGCTCTTTCAAAGTGATAATGATCTGCTCTAATTACACAATGTGCCATAGCTTCCTAAAACGTGTTTCTGGATGCATATGCAAATATTCCCTTAGATGATTCAGTTGATCACAATGTCACGTTTAACTGCTCCCATCAACTCTAAGTGACCACAAACTTTTCAGCTATGAATGTGAATTTCATGTTGGCGTGCTAATACCGTGGTACTACGCATATAGGCTGTTGTATATCCGCATACACTTGCTACCATTTACACACTTTTCTATATGGTAGATGCCTTTAAATTGCAAACCCTAAATGAAAACCACAAAGTAGCCTAGGACACTAGTATTAGCATCATTAGCTCTGTTGTGCTGGCTGTATAAAACCAGATCCACCGTGTTGTCCGGAGGTCACGGTCTAAATCTAAATGTTCCACACAGTATGTGTCTAAGAGTGAAAGTGAAAACCAAGATTGACAGCAGAGATTTTAATGTTAAAAGAATCTAATGTTCAGCTGCATTGGATATTGTAAAAGTATTGCTAATGTATCGTGAGATAGTAATAAATGCACCTTAATCTTTACCAATGTTAAGTTCAAAGGGTGAGTGCAGCAGAGCGGTTTATGAATCCCTCACTTTAGGTTTTTTTTTTTTTCATTCCCCCAACACTCACGTTTTCCTTTCCTGTGACGACACACGTTTAAATCTTTAAAGCACATTCAGTGTTTGTTTACAAAGCGTCATGGATGTATATTTTGTATATTGTTGATTTGCCAAATCTGCGTCCTGTGTTACAGATAATGTTTCTAGTCGTGCGAGGTTTGCCTCCTCGCCACCATGATTTGTTTGTGCAGTAATCGATGTCTCTTCACGTCACGTTCTACTCTGTCTTCTTGTCTTTTCAGATTTCCTTTTATTTCCTCCTCTGTGCAAAACTAGTATTAGATGAACTTGCTTATGTTGGTTTGTCTTTTAGAATATGTGCAATAAAAGTGTTTTGAGTTTTGTATTTTGCCCAAGGAAAGCTCTATGGATGTCATACATGTTGTATATTAAAACAGATATTTATACTTCTAATGTTGCGTAATACTGAAAATAAAATGGAATTATGAGTTACTGTTTTGCAGTTTTGTTTTTTTGTTAGCCTGAATTGAAAATGTAGTTAAAGATATATCAGAAAAAAACAAGAATTTACCATAAATATGCTTAAAGCCACAACACAATGTTACTGTGTTTATGGATGAGATGTGCAGCCCTTTAATAGTTTGTAGTTGTGCAACCTAAATTCATGACAAAATATAATACAGCAATATTTTTTTTCCTGAATGCCATTTTATATTCTGAATGATGAAATGTGCACATTTCAGTTAGTTGTGGTTATTTGCTGGTTTAACTGGAATCAAATGTACATACAGGAAGTTTACACTTGATCACGGTAAGTAATGCAATTCCAAAAGGGGGCAGCATCTTTCTGTGTGTGTGCCAGGGCTCTTCAAATAGGTCCTCTGTTACGCAACATGCAGAGAGTCAGACGATTAATGAAGTGTGGCGCACTGAGAAATCTAAACAAATATAAATATGCAAAGAACACTGATCTGCATTCATCGTGTATTTCAAAGTAAAACTGCATGTTATCATTTACATATTATGAGCTTCTGGAATAATCAGATGAGCGAGCCTCAGAGAAATAAGTCCCCATTGGTCTTTTCATTCATGATTAATGGTGCAGATGGATCAGCAACCACAGCCTGATTAATAAGCAAAAACATTAATTAGAGGAAGGAATTGGTGGGAAAAATGGTGTTTGGGAATAGTGCTGGGAAAATGTGCTGGTGCAGCTACAGGTCAAAAACCTTCATATGCTTCAACTTTAAAGATTTCTGAAAACGTCTTCATGGCTGCAGTATCAGAAATAATTAGTTGACCTTGAACCTCTAAATCCTGCTTAGCCTCAGCATTCTTAGCATCTCACTGCTTTACAGGGACACATTTAATTATTTTCACTAGCTTGTTTAACAAAGGAGAAAAAATGCAGATGTTTTTGTGTAGCCTCTGAAAGAAGTCGATATAAGAGAAAACCAAATTCTCATTGGAGATCATCAGTTTCTCTAGTGGCTATTGGGATTTCACCTTTAGCATTCATCCATCCGCTATCGCTTCTTTTGAAAATATAATCTAATAGATTGCCAGGTTATTTAAATATATTATTGCTGTAGTCTGCAACAGAGAGATTGTAGAGTGGAGGCTGGCTGGATCATAATCCATTTTGGAAAGATTTATCAATACTGATGATGTAACCAGCCATGTGCATTGTTATCAGCAGGCTGTGGGGTTAAAGGGGGAGAGAGCTGAGAGACATGCGTACATTGTAGAGAGTACTCAACAATATGCATTTAACCTCCCCCAAGCTCCACTTTCTATTCATTTAAATGGATATGATCAACAGCATTGATCAGAACATTGTATTCTACAGACAGTCGTATTTCTCAGAGGATAAATCTTAAAAAACAAACAAACAAAAAACAACCTCCAGCCGTTTTGTGGCGCTTACCTGTGTTTCCAACTCAGCCGAGAGTGAAAACCTCTCCAGCGGATCCTGAGTCAGCTGCAAGTCCTCCTGGTAGGCCGTGTCTGAGCTAGAGAAAAATCAGTGAAGGTGACAGCAGTGGTCTGTGGCCACCACCTGCAAAACCATCCCTGCTTTTACAGTCATGTGCATTTTAATTACCAGAGTGTTGAGTTTAAGGAGGGGGCACATAAGCTCACAGGCACATAGATTGTAGACATTGAAATCATATCGAAAAGCTTTCGCATGTTCACCATACGCTAATGATCATGTAGGTTTGTATGTTCCCTTTCTCCTCCGGGACAAGTGGACGAATCTTGATAAAACTTTGCATAAACACTGCTGAGGGCACTGACAGTAGCGTCTGTGTGGTGTATACAAATATTTTATACAAATCCAACAGTATATATATTTGCACATGTGGCAGTTCAGTTGGACACGATGTGTTTAGTTTGTTGATGTTTAGTGTGCGCATTTTTACTTTTGTTTATATTGTAGACATTTAGGTTTGTTATGTATTTTAATGGTCTGAACAAATTTTTAATCTTCCCTGTGCAGCTAAGCGGCTGCTGGTTGTTGATCAAGCGATCAAAGTAAGCGACTATAATGACCATCATTTAGTCAACTATAGTCTTCTATATATTTCATTGTGAATGTTACAATCCATATTTATTTTAATGTAATATATTTTTAATTTTATGCATTTATATTGTTCAAAATATGACATCTAACAAGTTTGTCAAATTATTACAACCAGTATTGTCCATGCATAGCTAGTACCAATAATACTAACTTGTGTTAGCAAAGCCTGTTCACAGTGCTAGTTTACATACTGCTAGCAAAGCTGTACTAAAGTTCCTCCAGGGGGTTTAATCGTAAACAAATGAGCCAAATTGACTGGTATAAAATAAATGAGGATTCATGTCAATGAATTTCTGTGCAAGAGTTCACACTTGTCTTTGTTTTAGACTGGGGACAGTGAGTTGCGTGAGGAAAACTAAAAGTATCTCTGGCAGGGCCTTCCATCCAGTCATTGTTTTTCATATACAAACTAAAGTGAAACTTTCATGGTGGCATTACAGAGCCTGCTGGATGATCGCAAAAGTAAGCAGGTTTCAACTTGTGGGGAGCCTGAATGCCACGATGCAGTTTTATGGCAGTACATCAAACTGTTGCTGAGATAAATCAGTGTGGCGCAAAGCGGTCGACTGACCAACCAAACATCATTGCCATCCAGTGGGCTGCCGTTGTAGCTGTATAAATAAAAGTAACTTAAACATGCAGGCAGTACACGCTCTAGCTTTGTAACAAGTTGCTGGAGTTTAGTGGGCTGTTTTTTTTTAAATTTATTTATTCTTGATCACACAGCAAAAGAATAAAAATAATTTTATAGATAAAGACAATGAAAACAGCAGCGGGAAGACGGCTTGTTCCTCTAGATGCATGCAATCTGAGACGCAGATAGATAAATCCACTCTGGCCCGTATTAATTTTGCTGCTGGAATTTGCTCAAGTACATTCTGTGACTTGGGGAGAAGCCAAAACTCCAGCCCCGGCTCTCAGATCTCATGTTGCAACTGATGGCTTCAGGCCGAGCTTGCGCGGGCCATCACAAACAGGCTGAGGAACGAGTAGGAAAGAAAAGACTCGCCTGTGTCACGGTACACTGGAATAAATTCTATGAAGTCAGTCTGTGATCGCAGCATGAATTCCACTATCCTGGATCTGCTGATTATAGGGTTGCCAACCGTCCCTTAAAATACGGAATCGTCCCGTATTTCGAAACAAAAGTACACGTCCCGTATTGAGCTAATAAGGGACGCACTTTGTCCCGTAATACAGTGAGAACCAAAAGTAGTCTATAAATGTTTATGGAATTAACGCTTTGTTTGAAAACATAATTCCCAGCCCCTCTCCTGCTTTGTGACCAATGAGCTGACAGCACACTTATGACAATTCGAGTATGACAATTCAGATTACCGCTCATCTCATTGGTCGAGGAAAGGTCGCTTTCGGAGAAAATACCGGAAGACAACAGGTGACCACAACAAGAAGCATGGCCAACAGGGGAACAAACGCCGACTCTGCGGTGCAAGTCTCGGATGACAGTAAACCTAAAGCTGGGCAGACACTGTGTGATTTTTTCAGTCACGTTATTCAGCTCCTGCTCAAACTGCACGATTGACTCACAGGGGTTAGAAGTTCATAGGTCACGATGTACTCTCACACTGTACCGCCCGATGCTCTGATGCGACCTGAGTGCTCACACTGTGCCGCTGTTGTGCCAAAGTAGTTACCCCCGCCATAAAATGAAGGTTATAACAGAAATTCTGTCGCTCGCTCTCTCTGTCTTTCACTCACACACACACACCACCACCATCAACTTTGCTAAATTGCTAATGAAAAACATTGATCAGGCAGCTGTGATTGAGCAGCAGTGTAAATCCAACTATTTTCACGGTTGTTGTGGTCGTGATAATTTTGTGATGCCACATCGAAAAGGCTCGGATGAGCTTTCCAAAGTTCTACAAGTTGTGCCTCCATCACTTGTGTCCAGATCACACGCTGCACAGCCGTGCTGCTCCGTCTTTTTCACCGACGTTTACGTGTTTGCGCGCGAGCAGCTGCGGTGACACCCTCACGAGCGATTGATGATCGGGAACTGGTCGTGAGGTGTTAATCACTTCTCGTTACCCAACGTATACTACACGACGCACGATGAAGGCCAAAATCGGTCCGATCACTCAAAAATCGGCTCAAAATGGGCCTAAAACCGCACAGTGTAAGCCCAGCGTTAGAGCAGCAATGTTTGTTTCCCTCAGAGAAAGGGAAGAATGGGAAAAGGAAAACACCTGGCTGGAAAAAGTTAATATGGGCATGTGCAGTGAATATCAGCGCTATGTGGCCAGAAGTGTGATAATATAATTTATTTTGTGTAATAAACAACTGCAAGGATAGATGATTACAACAAATAGATGACTAATACATAAAAGTAATACATAGGTGAATAATGATGATGAGTTATGATGCGTAATCATGGGAACAAGTGGGTTTACAAACAGGAGCAGCTGATTAGCATTAGAAAAGCTGAAATAATACCTCAACTGAAGCCAATTGTACTAAATGCACTAAATAGAATAGAATAGAATAGAATTCAACTTTATTGTCATTGCACATGCACAGGTACAGGGCAACGAAATGCAGTTTGCATCCATCCAGAAGTGCTTTAGTGATATAGATATATTACAATATATATTAGCAATAATATAGATATGTGAGTATATTACAGAAATGGGTCTATTATGGTATGTTATAATGTACACGGTATGAAGTATGTTGTGAATATTCTATAACTATAAGTATGTACAGGATATGAACAGGATATAAATATGAAAAACTATACAGAATATGAAATAAATAACTTTACAGAATCCGAGATATACAGCTATACAGAAATGGGAAGTTGTAAACAGTTGTAGGATTAAAGATTATCGAATGTACAGAATGATTATTTACACAGAGCTATACAGTAGTGCAGTTAAGATAAGTGAGGGTGTAGATAGTTTCTACAGAGGCTATATAAAGTGCTAGTGGTTGTGAGTGGTGGTTCAGTCCATGTTATTATTGTGTGTTTGAGGGTACAGTTGTCCATTGTGGGTGTGTGTATGTTCAGTCCATGAGTTTAACGTGGGTCAGATGTCAGGAGGCAGAGTTCAGGAGTCTGACAGCTGTGGGGAAGAAGCTGTTCCGGTACCTGGTGGTCTTAGTCCGGAGGCTCCTGTGGCGCCTCCCAGAGGGCAGGAGGGTGAAGAGTCCATGTGATGGGTGACTGGGGTCTTTGATGATTTTCCCAGCCCTTTTCAGACACCGCTTCCTGTAGATGTCTTTTATGGCAGGAAGTGGTGCTCCGGCGATGCGCTGGGCAGTTTTCACGACCCTCTGCAACGCCTTCCGGTCCGAGGCAGAGCAGTTCCCGTACCAGACTGTTATACAGTTGGTCAGGATGCTCTCGATGGTGCAACGATAGAAGTTCACCAGGATGTCTGAGGACAGGTGGTTCTTCCTCAGAGTCCTCAAGAAGAAGAGGCGCTGGTGAGCCTTCTTGACCAGCTTGGCACTGTTACAAGAATATTTTTCTTTCTATTGTTTTCTATTATTTTAAGTTAAGCAGGACAGAGTGCTTTTAAAGAAAGATTTACTTATATTCTCAAAAGTTAAGCATGACAGGCTTCTGTTTAAGAAAGAGACCTGTTTTATTGTGTTAATGTTGTCATTTTGAGCTAAAAATAAATAGCTAAATGATCATTTGTTTCACATGTGTTGATATCACAAAGAATAGAATATGCATCTACTTAAATCAACTTCAAGTCAAATGGTTAAAAAAATAATTTCACACACAAAAAAAGAGCTAGAAAATTCACCACACTGGGAAGGGTGAAGACAACTGGGTCGCCCGGTCCTGGCCACGAGGTGTCCCTTATTTATTTTTCAGGGAGTTGGCAACCCTAGCTGATTATAGACGCCCAGCCCAGATTGTGTGACATGTAATTTAAGTATTTCTTCTTCCTTAAAGCAAAAAAGATCCCTGACGATTATGCAAGAGCTCAAACTGTCATGTGTGCCCTGCTCAAGTCGCCGCAGCGTACCTGACTTTTGTTGATACAGCTCTTCGTGCAAAGTCACATGAATGATGCAATGTGGACACAAGCAAAAGTGTTTGTATGTGTGGGTGGCGTTTGGTTGAGTTCGGGCAAGTGAATGCACAAAGTACACAATGCAGAGGTTATGAACAGGGTGGAATACCAATAAAAGAATATTATTTTCAGGACTTGTGGGAACGCTTGTGTTGCAACAATTAAATAAACAAACACAGTTATAAGTGAATACAGCTGAGTTGGAGTTTGAAATAGATTTTTGGGACCTGAACTGCTCCTTCAGAGCGCACGGGAGTCGTCTCCATGTGTGGCAAAATACAACGAGCGCAGTGATTAAAACCCTCGCGGCCTGGATTACAGTGAAATGAGAGGATGGTGTATGACTCGGCGATATTGTGGTCTCTGTGTAATGCTGCTAAATGTCGGGTGTACCGACAAACTGTGTACACTCTGAGCTCAGAAACGGAGGATACTGTCTTTAGGCCCGTCTACCTTTGTTACAATAACTCGAGTTCAGCTTCGTGTGTGACCAAGAAATGATATCAGTGTTAGCATTTTAGGCGTTGGCTCGATGTTCTGCAGGAAGTTGTGGTATAACACATTTTTTCATGTATTTATTTTCGGATTTCGCTGTCATCCATCTATGCATCGTTTCATTGTGGTAATAAAGTCAGCCTCTCTCTACATAGACTTTGAAAATGATTTGAATAGTACGAAAAGAGAGCAATGTTTTTTTTAAATTCCTTTTTACCCATAATTCAACTCGATCAGATGAACACTGATTTTAAAAAAATGTCATTAGTTTAGTAGTTTTGAGTTGCTAGAAGTGATCTATCAGATTTCTTTCTTTTTCCTGCTTGTGGTCTTCAGGACCAAATCAACCAAAATCATTCATTTGTTACCTCTTATCTGGATCCAGGTCATGGAGGTAGCAGATCCCACAGATGCCCTGACCTCCCTCTATCCAGCTTCTTCATCTAGCTCTTCTGGGAGCACCTGAAGGCATTCCCAAGCCAGCTGAAAGATTTAATCTCTCCAGTGTGTCCTGAGTGTGCTCCAGGGTCTTTGTTGGATGTGGTTGGTCTGAAACACCTCACCCAGGAGGCATTCAGATGTCTGATCTACCTCGTTGGCTGCGTTCTCCCTCTGTAAATGGGCACAGCAGTGATGGTGGAGGGGGTTTTGAGCCCTGTGATTCTTCTGCTGTTCTGTCAGGTTGTTGTAAAAGCTCCATGAAGGCTGTCAGAACTCTTAATGCAAACTAAGAGTGTGTAAAGACTTCCCCAACACATCCACTCTGACACTGCTGTTGATCATCTATGTGCAACATCTCAGTCTTTTCATGTTCTGTGCAATTCTTTTGGCTCATGTGCAATATTTTGGTCCCAGTAGAACTACCATCTCCACCCTAAATGACCATAGCCCTTCCACCCTTATTTATCTATTACATTATATAACTGCCCTTGTATACAGACCCACAATGTTTCTGTTTTAATGTTTCTTACACATACACCATGTAAATAGTTTCACTCACATATATGTATTCATATAAATTGCTTTTTATTTTTTTTATTTATTTATTCCCCCCCCTCGTTGTGTATCGGTTTCTCTTCTTTTTACTTTTGCACCTTTGTGCGCCAGCTACCCAATTTTGCTGTGCAAGAAGCTGCACATAGACTTAGAGCTTTTTATTGTCAAAGTCTAAACTTCCTGAAGGAAGTCATTAGCAATGATAAAGCCATACACTGCAACTGAATCAATTGTTAGATTAAAAATACTCTTTAGTGCATCTTTTCAAGAAAGAGCTTTAAATGCAGTGCAAATAGATTTCTAGAGTGCACCTCATAAGCAATCAGTAAAACAGAAAAAGGCTTGGTACATGTTGCAGTAATGGCTCCCACATGCTAACTACACGCAGTTCACATGGTGCTTGAATTTTGCCAATCATTACTGGCTGCTATATTTTTGGAAGTCATTTATCACTTGATGTGAACTTTGTGTCTTTTATAGCACAGTCAGTGCATCGCTGCTTGAAACGGCCAGACGTGTGAGGTTTGTTTTGTAGTTTCACAGCTCCTCAGAACACTCGTCAATCATTGATCTGAAAGTGCAGCAGAACATGTGCCACATGAAAGTTTCACATTCAACTGCATTGTTTTATTTTTAGTTCAGCAGACCGCAGGACTTTTTTTTAATTCAGTTCCGTCGAGCCACGTATGACTGTAGCAATTTCACTGGCCTAATTAGATGTGATGTCAGTTAGAAAAGGTAGAGTCATTGCAGAGGTCCTCTTGATTTTCCTTTGCTTCCTTTTGGATTTGCGGTCATATTTAGAGCTGCCAGTGGAGGGGAATGAGAATGGAAGGTCAAAAAGTAGAAAAAGCTGAGACCAAGTGGTTGAGAACAAATAAAAGAGGATGATGGGGGGGAGGAGAAGGTTCTCCCTCTGTCAGGGCTCAGAAGAGTGACACGACCCCGGTGTGGTCCCACACGAAGCGCATTATTGAGTGTCTGAGAGGGATTTAAGGCCCAGGGCTTAGTGCAGATCAGGAGCTGATTCTGCGCCTGAGGAAAAAGCAGGACAGGAGTCTGTGCTGCCATCATGATTGCAGTGGCACATGGAAGCAGAGACACATTAAGGTCATCTCACATGAAAGCAGTACCTGAAATACTCTGAGACTTAACCTGAGCTGCCTGATCCCATCTGGGACAGAAAATGATGCTTCCAAACATGATATTTGAGTGTTATGAGCACCGATAGCCAGGGGTGGACTGTAAATACTGCAGAATACTTTTTGATGCATGCTCGGTCATCCAGGTAATAGTTGATTCTGCTCATCTTGATGCAGCGTATTCACTGGGAGAAAGGCTTTATCACTTATCCAAGTGACTTCTTCAGCCTCCCACTGAAAATGCTACATTCAGATGAACTGAATCAACTTCTGGAGTAAGTACAATATTAATAAGATAGTAATAGTAGATAATAGATAATAATAGTAATATAAGAGTTGTTTTCCTATATGAATGTCTTACAATGGCACCACTGCAGTTCACACTCCATTTTTTAATCCAAACGTAGCCACAGGACAGAAAAATAGGTTACCCGGTGTGGGGCTGAAGCTATGCTGTATTTAACTTTCAGGAATAATAGTTTTTTTATTCAGTAAACAGTCACAATATTTTATTTCCACTGTTACATAATCCTCATAAACATCAGTGTCCGAATTAAAAAACAACAACTCTTGTACAGAACTTTTTGGAACTTCTTGTCTAGTACTAGCAGCATGCCTCTGACTTTCTTTAGGTCCTGCTATGTGAAGGGAAAAGCCTAAATGAGCGTTATGTAAACACATTCCCTGCACGCACAGCCCAAACAGCCACAGCTGGCTGAACTTGCGTAAGAGGCCCTGGCTCAGACTCTGTGTATGCCATCCGGGTTTGTAGATCACTGGAAATCTGCTTTAGCTCAGTCCTGTGTCACAGACACCAGCTGCATGGTGCTGCAACCGATGGATTAACATAAGTGCAGGATTGAGGCTGTCCCAGATAACGAGAATCAAAAGAGCCATTCTGCCCTGGGTGATCATGACGCTTTTCTTAAGGGTTGTCTAAAGGTTATGAACTGGACTGTAACATGATCCTCACTGAGAAAGTTTTTTGCCATTAAAACTTTGTTCAGTTCCCTTGAATATCTTTGGACTGTGAGTGGAAAAATAAGCACATAGCTGATGGCACGCAGCGTGAGGTCTGCAAGAATCTCATTTGAAACTCAGTTTTTGTTCTTACTGCTTAGTAAACAGAAAGTTTTTGTAGCTCCTGTGGTTGTCGTTACATGCCTAATAATACTTTTATACTCCCACCCACAAGACACTGGGTGCGTAGCTTAGCATTTTTAAAGCAGAGTGAAACAGTTAGCACGGCTGTGTCCACAGATGCAAAACTACATTTACTGCATTTAAAAAAACAACAAAAAACACAAAACAGTAAAATAATAAGAATTAAGTCTTCCACATTTCAACCGTTGTCGCTGTTTCACTAAAAGCCAACGACACCAACATCTTTTGTGAGAAGTTAGCCTCTTCCAGTGTCAGAGTTGCTACAACCACAGAAAAGTGCATGTCATTTTAGGCCATAAAATGTGTAGATATGCTGAGACTGCAGTGTGGTAGCTACTGAAAGTCATAAGAGGAAGAGATCTGTGTTAAACTGGAAAGAGACTCCACTGTAAATTATAATTACTTAGGCTTACTAAGAAAAAGCATGCAATCCAATTGGCTTATAACACGGTGTAACACTCTGTTACTTGTCCCCGCCCTCCACACATTCAAACACAAGGGAAGAGTTCGGAGTTGCGTTTTAGTGATTTTTTTATTCGCACACAGTCTCTGATCTGCTCCATGGTCAGCTCTCAGGCACAACTCTCCGCTCCAGGCCCCAGCAGCTACTGAGATAGGGGAATGGGTGATTAGGTGATTAGTGCAATGGGAATCAGCTGTCAGCTAGCCTCCCCTAGCACAGACCCCTGGACCCATTGCTCCACCCCTCCCCTGCAGCTGAGCGACAAACCACACCTGACCACATACCGCCATCGCCTGACTTAGTCCGGCCTAGCCTACCCCCCAGGCAAGGACGAAAAGCGAGAGGAGAGAAAAGCGAAAGGTTGTTCCTTCGCTCCCATGCAGTCACCTTGGAACCAGCAACAATGGTCTTCTGGGGAGAGCCCCAGCCACTTTAGGATAGCCTGTGGAAATCCGTGAAAATGCCCCTTGACACTGGTGGCTCATTGCCCCATCCTGGAGGTGTTTGAGGCATGCCGGTGGCCTGCAGCTCTTCCAGCTGCCACCTGTGCACCACTGCCTGCTGCAATGAAAATATGCAACAGAGACTCAACTGCAGAATCCATAGGTTTTAAGCAAAAATACATAAAGCATAACTGACAGAGAAAAGTGAACAGGATAGGAGCAAAAACAACCTAACAGAAGGGTAATTGGGGAAGAGTGAGACACCTGGGAGACACAGCTGAACTAAATCAGACAAAACATGGGGAAGTAAAACTAAAACATGGCACCATAGATAAATGACTATCAGATGAAAGCAGAAAGTAACAAGACAGAAAAACACCTACCAGAGAGACTAAGACAAGGGTGTCGAACTCCAGGCCTCAAGGGCCGGTGTCCTGCAGGTTTTAGATCTCACCCTGGGTCAACACACCTGAATCAAATGATTACTTCATTAGCAGGCATCTGGAGAACTTCAAGACATGTTGAGGAGGTTATTTAGCCATTTGAATCAGCCGTGTTGGATCAAGGAGACATCTAAAACCTGCAGGACACCGGCCCTCGAGGCCTGGAGTTCGACACCTGTGGACTAAGACTTGATAACAGGATAAAGGAAACACAGGGGAGGCAAAATAAACTGGAAACTCAAGGACTTAAATATAACCTGCGCTGAAACTACAGAACTTAAAGCACAACAATTACAAGAATATAGAAAATAATAAATAAGAAAACTCTGACCAATAAAAAAAAAAAAAAAAGCAAAACTTTGACCATAGCAGACCGTAACAGTTTAATAAAATTACAACCCAAGAGCTCACTTTGTTGCAGAGTTTGTTCTTTCCCTGTTTTGCATTTGTTTTCAGCAGCTCTCCCCGTGCACTGCCTGTTCAACACAAGACAGCAGAGAGGCAGTTAAAACCTACCCAGGGACCAAAAACAGAGCTAACAGGACGGTAACAAATTGTGATTTATGAACAAATAGCACGTGTCTACAAATAAAAATCCAGATGTACAATAAAGCTGCTCTCTGTTTTTTAAATGTGCAATAAGGACGTGACACCTAAATAAGGAAGCGCTTTCTTACAAGTTTACCGTATCAGCGAGGAAGATGATGACATGTCAGCGTTGCTTTCTCAACTTGTTTCTGCTCCTTCACATTGGCAGTTACTGAAAATACGAAGTGTTACAGCGACAAAAAGCGGCTGAAAAATCCATAGTGAACCTTGAATGCATTTACACTTGTTTGATTTAATGCATTTATAACTACTGTGTGTTCTGTGCCAGTTACTGTTGTTGATCAAAACTTAAAAGAAACATTACTTCGTTTCACATATAAATGCAACTTCACATATGAATAAGAGAATTCACTGTGACTGAAGCTAATTTTCCAGCAGCTCTTACTTTTCATGAATATGAAGGAAAGGTCATGCACTAAGTACTAACTGAGCACAGCCAGGCACTGATTAGGGGGTAATGCACTTAAGTGGAGTAAAGTGCTCCGCAGTATAATTGGAATAGACTGGATTTGCCTCATTTGGTCTGCCAGCACAGCCTTAACGGTCGCAGGAACACATAGCTTACAGCTGCTGATTTCATCAGCTCAGAATGTAGAACCTGCACAACAATGAACTACTGTTCAATAAAAAGCTGCAGAAAACTACGGTAAAAGTTCAAAATTAATTGGATAGTTCACTGACATGGCCAGATCAGGCTCATTCCCTCATTATTTCATACATACATACATACATTATTTTATGTTTTTCATTACATATTAAGATAAGATAGAAGATTTAGTGTCCCAAGTGTTGAACTTGTATTTGGTAGCTTTTTACTGGAATTAGGATGATGTCCAAAAAGACGTCAATACAACGGAGTGGGATTGTGAGGTTAAATAACTCAAAACTATCAGGTAGGAAAATCTTCAGAAGTCGCCAAGTCAACAATCTGGTACATTATTAAAAAGAAGGAATGTACTGGCCAGCTCAGCAGTGCCAAAAGACCCGAAAGACCAATAGATGCATCAAGAGATACAGTCGGTTTATGACAAGGTGCAAGCCCCTGGTTACACTAAAGAGCAGGAAGGCCAGATCAGACTTTGCCAGAAAAAAAATCAAAAAGACCTGGAAGTTCGTCTGTCTCTGGACACATAAAACCAAAATGAGCTTGTTGGGAAAAGAAAAGGCTGGAGAAGGAGAGAAACAGCTTGTGAACATCAAACATGACCGAGGCAGAGAACGGGCATGTATGGCTGCCACTAGAACTAAATTACTAGTGTTTACTGATGATGTGACTGCAGACAGAAGTAGCAGGGTGATTACTCTCTGCTGAGATTCATCCAGTTGCTGCAAAAGCAATTGGACGGTGCTCCACAGAGCACATGGATAATGAGTCAAACCATACTGCAAAAGCAACCCCAAAATCTCTCAAGTCAAAGAAATGGGATATATCCTCAATGGCCGAGTCTGTCATCTGATCTCAACACCACATGCAATTATTAGCATTCAGCGAGTAAGTAATTTTCACCCGATTATTGAAAACAAGCCTGAGATTTAAAACTCTTTCAGTTTGTCCAGTTTATTTGTCACTGAAACCACCAACAAGACTATTTCTAACATTCTGGCGCTTTTAAAAATATTGCTGTAATCTATTATGAAATGCATTTAAGTCATTAACTTAAATAAAAGTAGTTATGTGGAAGGATCTCCAAAACATATTCAAAATTGAAAAATTGTAACCAAAACAAAAGGAAATAATCACCACAGAACTCAACATGTGGAAAAACAAACAAACAAACTGTGTTATTAGCTTTTCACTTCAATTCAATTCACTTCAATTCAATTTTCTTTTATAGCACCAAATCACAACAACAGTCGCATACACAGAAAACCCAACAATCATATGACCCCCTATGAGCAAGCACTTTGGCGACAGTGGGAAGGAAAAACTCCCTTTTAACAGGAAGAAACCTCCAGCAGAACCAGGCTCAGGGAGGGGCGGGGCCATCTGCTGCGACCGGTTGGGGTGTTTTATTTACACTTTTTAATACTTTCTCCGACCAACACTTACATCCTTCCAGTTCATCTGGTAGTTTGGTGCAATAGAATTCTAGCTCACGTATGTCATAGTTCTTTCTGTGTATTAGAGATTACTCTGAATTGAACCTGATCAATATGGCTCTTTATTCAACCCTGTCTGCCCGCTGAAATTGAGCAAGACTGTGTTTGGCTCCAAACTGAGATAATTCTTTTAAGCAGAAAGTCGACAAATCTGCTGTTGGCGGATTTCTCGCACCGTGGAGACCAGTGGCGACAGACTAGTCAAGCTGCAGATGTTCGCAGATTATAGGCTTGTGCAATAATCAGCTTGGTGGAGACATGTTCGCTCTCTCTCGTTACAAGTGGCTCAGTGTGACAGATAAAGATACACAGATGGCCTTAGTCTTTGGAAACTGCACAAGTGCAAGTTTATTTTATTGACTAATGTGAAAAGATGAGCAAACAAGTGGAACACGTGTTCTTATGTACACAGCAACAAAGTCTAGCAAAGATACAAATACAAGCACAGACACTGGGCATACAATCATGAGTCGGAGTCAGACAAATAGTATTATACCTTCAATCAATTAAAAGAGAAAACCTTTCCTAGAAAAAAGGATACCAAAGGCCACCTCTGATGCGACATATTGGAGTCGTGTTCTGAGGACGTGTCTGCTGCTTAGTTGGGGTCGATAGCTCAATAGCTCACAACATGAAAAATCAAGGATTCTTCCTTAGTTGCATGTTCCAGACTTGCAAGACAAAAGGATACATAAGAAGTCAAGAGAGAAGTCAAGCTTAAAGTAATGCGATGCAACTGAGAACTACCATAACGTGTTCGTGTGCTTCTGTGACGGTTTTGCGAGTGGACTGTAAGAAACTGAAGAACTGTCAGTCCCCTGCTGGTGGCTACGTTCATTGCTCCTTAAGGCACAAACACGCCACCAAGACTTAAAAAATGTATTTCTAAGCATTGTAAAGGTAGCATATGACACCCAAACCCATGAATATAGTCATTCATTTGAAGGGTCACACAAGAGCACTGCTTCACCCAAATTTGCCTAGAGCGTATCTAAACACAGAGTGCAGTGCAAAGCAGAAAATTTGTGGTCTACGATGGGACAAATAGATTGCTAAAGCAGTTAGAATCCCTTGGGTGTACAGTGAAATACTAAAAATACTCAGCATACAGAGTAGATGCAGGGTTTCTTTTTTGAACAAGAAAAACAGAATGTGAGGCATACATGATGGGAAGAAAATATAAGCGTTACCATTTGAACTTGCACTGAGGCATTTATGTGAAATGAATGCATTAAAGGCCCAGAGTAACTGCTAAAGCTAACATCTGTAATGCCACAATCTATTTTGGGCTTCGATCGCAGGAAGCACTTTTCTTTAATGAATGACTCACACTGGTTGTTGACAAGAACATGGTCCAATGTTTCCAGGGGACTTGTGCTGAAAAGCCTCCCACTCACATTATCCACTTAAGTGTTCAATCAAGAATGAGGTTATCAGATGAGGTAAATGCCTAACCTACCTTCTGGTGAACATGTAATTTGGTAAAAAAAAACTGAAACAAAGGCTGTCTTGTTTGTCTAAGGAGCAGCTGAGTGAAAAGGGAAATATCTAAAAATTGATTTGGGCTTTTGACCAAAGTCATGCAGGGCTATGATAATCAGATTTTACACTGAGGCATCATTTAGTGTTGCACTGATTTTTTATCTCTAATACAGTTTCCATGCAGCACACGAGGAAGAAAACACAAGACTGTGGAAAATGCAAAGTATAAAAAAGGCTATTTCATGCAAATGAATCCATAAAGTCACTAACAATTAACTTGTTACTTCCAGTTAGTCAGAAAAAATTACCAATCTGCTGAAGTATTTTAATAACAAATGGCATTTACCTGGATTTGATGCTACTGATTTTAGTCTAGAAAGACTCACCAGCAAGTGTGGAAACCTGAGAAACTACCCCAAAATTCTTATATTTTACCCAGGTTTTCATGACTGGGCTACCAATAGGATGAAGGAATCTATGCAGTCCCAGGAAAAACTAAGTACACCTTTGCTCCTTCCACTGGATGTAAGAGTGTAGGCAGCAGCCGGGTGCTGCTAGTCAAATACACTTGATTAACTGATCACCAGCAAATTTGGTAAACAGTTAATCAAGTCTATTATAAAAATGGAAATGTTATCAGTTTGCTGGACTGGAGCATTCATGGGTATGTTAACACAATGTCAAAGAGGAAAGCCTTCAGCAATGTTGTTAAAGCAGAAATTGACAATCAGTCTGGGAAATGTTATAATAAAAGTTATTTCCAGTCCACCATTCCACGGTGAAAAAGATTATTAACAGGTGGTGGAAAACATTCAGGACAGCTGCCAGCTGTCTTCCCAGGAGAGGATTTCCCAGCAATGTCAGCCAAAGGTAAGACCATGCTACGTTTAGAGAAAATACCAAAAAACCCAAGAGCTCTCAGATTCTACAGACCTCAGTTAGAATGCTAAATGTTAAAATTCATAGGAGCACAAGTATGTGTTGTTTCCAAGGGTTAGCAGGAAAAAGCCTCTTCTTTTATATAGAACATGACAGCATGGCTTAGGCTTGTAAAGTTGCATATGAGCAGACCGCAAGACTGGCAGAAATGCACAACACCACGGACTGGTACTCATATACTACTTTTCTACTCAATTAGAGCACTCAAAGCTATTTCTTACTACAAGCCTCACTCAATGTACTCTCTCTGTCACAGCTGTATATCTGATTAAAAAAAGGGCAACTTTTGTTCTGCCAAACTTGTCAGAAATTGTAATGACTGAAAAAGTAGAGGAATTTGAAACTCCTTGCCATCTTCTTGTGCATTTGAACAATAGCTGGATAAAATGCACAAATTGTCAGCTTGTTGGTTCCAAAGAGATGAGTGTGCAGTGACACAAATGCTTGACCATCCAATATGCACCCTGTTAGAATAATTTGGGTATGAACTTAACAATGACATGCACTTCCAAAGAAAAGTTTTGCACTTTTTCTATTTTTCTATACCCTGCAAAACACAATTTTAAGACACTGCCATTCCAAAGGACAGGGTTATCATCATTTCGAGTCAAGGAGCTTCTAATATTAGAAAGGGGGTTCTTAATGACTTTGGTGGAAGATTGCTAGAGGAACAGGATGTTTGATTCTTAACAGGGTCTGGATCTTCTAATATACCCTTTCCACACACTGAATCAGATATGGTAATGTCCCAAGAGAGGATTCAGTCAAAGGCGTTGCCGTTGCCATGGGTCTTTTAGAGTATAAAAACCACATGTTTTTGTAAACACAGAGTAGGCCTTTAGATGGGGCACAGGAAATTACAGCATTATTTACTTTGGCATTTTTGGAAGCTTTGGAATTTAGCAAAGTGAAGGCAGACTTAATCCTAAATATGAAATGAAATGACTGGCTTGAATTTTGTGATATTTTTCTAAAAGATATTTGGCAGGGGGAACATCCAAAGCTGTACACAGCCTTAATGTGTTATTATTTTTTCTGCTTTTGGAGTTCAGTGGTAAGCCCACAGCCAAATAAAGCAGCAGGGGATTCCTCAGATTAAGCAAAATGTTACAAAGAGTTTTGACAGGACCCTGTGCAGTCGTCAGCAAGTGTGATCGCCTCTTTAAAAGTTGACATTTTAGCAGTTTGTTGGTCTGGAGCATTCAGGGATCTGTTAAGACCATTCAACCGTCTTGCCAAGAGTGGCAGTCCAAGCTAATTCACCTCAAGGTCAGATTGTGCAACGCTCAAAGAAACTGCAAAAAACCCCTAAAAGCTACATCCCAGACTCTACAGGCCTCAATTAGCATGTTAAAGTTCTTCTCTCTAAAACAAAGTCTGCAGCATGGCTCAGGCTTTCACAGCTGCATCTAAACAAACCACAAGACCTCTGGAACAATATGCTTTGCAGAGACGAGATGTTTGGCTATAATACACAGCACCACATTTGGAAAAAAGCAAACACAGTATATCACAACAAAAACCTCATACCAACATGCAGTTGGAGGAGGGGTGATGATTTGGGTTTGTTTTCCAACCACATGACACGGGTACCTTGCCGTTATTAGCTCAACCATTAACCTGTACACCAAAGTACTCTAGAATAAAATGTAAGGCCAATCTGTCCCACAGCTTGAGTGAAAACTGGGTCATGCAACAGCAAAATAAGCCCCAAAATGTACAACAATGGCTCAAAGTCCAGACCTCAAACTGATTGAAATGCTGTGGCGTGACCTTGAGAGCTATGCACGAATGTCCACAAATGTTAATGAACCAAGGCAATGCTGTAAAGACGAATGAGCCAAAATCCCTCCACAACAATGTGACAGTGATGAAGCAATACAGAAGGTGATTAGTTCAAGTTATTGCTGCAGAAGTAGCTCTACAGGCTACTGAATAATGAAGTGTATTTAGTTTTTCACAGTCCTGTGACAGCTTTCTTTTCCACATAACCGTAGGAAATTAGCTTCTATTATATTCAGCTTCCCACATTTTGGAGTTTTGGAAAAACTGAAAAAATTTTCACAGTCAGAAATGATTTTGAGTTTTAAAGCCTCACAAAACTTATCAGGCTTACGGTAAGCTGAAACAGTGTGCGAAGCCACTAAACAGGAAGCGAGTTCATGTCTCAGCAACTCTTTCAGGTAATTACATATCTAGAAAAAAAAAGTGGTTTATTTACTTCCTGTAGCTCTCTCAGATTATCTCGTAACTCTGAGAACTGCAATAAGAATTTTTTTTTTCTTATTGCAGTTCTCAGAGTGGGGCACGGTGGTTAGCACTGTTGCCACACAGCAAGAAGGTCCTGAGTTCAATTCCACCATCAGGCTGGGGTCTTTCTGTGTGGAGTTTGCATGTTCTCCCCGTGTTTGCGTGGGTTCCCTCCGGGTACTCCGGCTTCCTCCCACCGTCCAAAGACATGCAGCTTGTGGGGATAGGTTAAATCCAAATTGTCACTAGGTGTGAATGTGCGAGTGAAAGTGAGTGCGAATGGTTGTCTGTCCCTGTGTGTTGGCCCTGCGAGAGACTGGCGACCTGTCCAGGGTGTACCCCGCCTCTCGCCCTATGACAGCTGGGATAGGCTCCAGCGCCCCCCGCGACCCTGAAAAGGATAAGCGGAAGCGAATGGATGGATGGAATTTCTCTTCCTTTATGCTTACAGCCACGCTCTTGACACAATCAGGACAAAATGCCATGGCGACTGTCCCTTGGTGACCTGCTTGGTTACCTCATTGCAGATTTTTTTCTATATTGCATAACTACTTTGGAATGATGCATCAAAAATAAATAAATAAATGAATACATGCCAAAAAAGAAACATTTGTTTTAATGTGGGGTTTGAAAAAGCCCACCTTTTGAATTATAAGCCGTGAAAAATGACAGACTTTTTCTCATTATTTGGTAAGGATTAAGACGCACAAAGAACCAGTAATTCTTGCCCTTCAGCAGTCACAGAGGTTTAAACCACGCTGGTGAAATTAGTGCCATTATCTGACAGGGAGAGGAGCTGCAATATTTTCTATATGGCTCCAAGAGTGATAAAATGCCTCACAGCGATGTTCATAAATGTCAGTCATGCCCTGGCAGAGAACTCCACTGCTGAATTAATATTATATGTCAAACAATGCTCCATCCAGTTTTATGGGTCTATTCCGGTTGCATACACAGTCTGAGCCTCCAGTCACGCAAACCTGTCCTGGCTTGTAGAGTGAAGCCAGACTAGATGCTAATGGAGCTCCCTAATACTTGAATTTTAGTCAAGCTTGCAGCTTTCTTCACTATGTTGTATAATGCAATGAATAACATGAACATTTTTAGTAAGGTTTGTTTGCTTGTTAACATTTTTCCCTTTAATGTTTTCATTAATAAAATCCAACCTTGAAGCATAACAAACCAACCTTCTACTTTCTTAAGTTCAAGCAAGTCTACAGTTTAAATAAAGGTCTAAAGTCACCAATATTATTCTGACAATAGAAATCCTAGAATAGTGGTAACACTCTGAATACACACGCCAATATAAATTTATCTCGCTGTCATGTGTTATTTTGCCGGGTTGTTTCCTCCCGTTGCCATTTCAATAACTTGCCTCGGGGTTGAGAAAGGCTTAACCACAAAACTGCCCAGCATGTGTCACTGTAGCAAGCAAGCAATTTATTTATATAGCACTTTCAGAACAACACAGCTGAACACAAAGTGCTGTACACTTGGCATGCCAAAAATGATACATGAATAAAAAGATTTACCCAAGATAAATAAATAAGAGTGACAGCAAATAATAAAATGAGCACAAATAGCGCAAAATAAAAAGTATAAAATGATCTTTAGAATTAAAAACAATAAAATGAGTACAATAGATTAAAAACAATAAACTCAGGGTCATACAGTGTCATATGCCAAGGAGTCAAAATGGGTTTTAAGACGCATTTTAAAAGTGGACAGTGAAGGGGCCTAATGTGCTGGGGCAGATTGTTCCAGAGATTAGGAGTAGCAATAGAGAGGGCCCTGTCCCCTCTGAGCTTTTTCTTGGACCTGGGTACCTCCAGGAGCGGCTTGTCAGCTGACCTGAGAAACCTGGGGGAGGAGTAAGGATGAAGAAGTCCAGAGAGATAAGGTGGGGCAAGACCGTTTAAACATTTTAAAACGAACATTAGAACTTTAAAATGAATACTAGATCTACTTCTACTGAATCGAGAAAAAGTTCCTGAGAAGAGATTTCATTTTCAGTATATAAGAAATTTGGGGCGTTTCTGAAGGTACTGTACCATGTTAGAGCATCTTAACGTAGAGTCCTTGAATACTAGGCAGTTGTAGAGGATGAGTTACTCTACTTTAAATGACTCCCACCCCTTATTGGAGGATTTCAGCTTCTTCCTTTGGGACAGAATTTTGCAGCCCCTAAATGCAGGCGAAGCTTGAAGAAACAGCTTTGTCCAAACTGCTATTTTGTTGTTGTTGTTGTAGCAAATGACACATGTTTTTTTCTGTATTTTTTAAAAACTGTATTTATTTATTTACTGTACTTATTTCTCTATTTATGATGGTGCTTTTATCTCCTTTTTGCTGTTTTATATGAATTTATCAGTATAGTGTTGTCTAGTTTTAGAAGCTGTGATTAGGACGTCTATTTAAATTTGTTGATTAAAGATCATAATTAGAGATCATAAGCTGCCTTTGATTTAGACATGTCTGATATTTTTGTAAAAACACAAAATAGTGTATATATATGAATATTTTCAAAAAATGCACCGTGAGTTCCATATGACATCATCATAACTGATTTACTGAGCAGCTGAGTTAGAACTTGTCACTCACACACTGAGAAGCACTCACAAACTTTCTGTTTCTAAACAATTTGTTCACTTTTTTATCTCAGTCATGCCTGAAAAGACATCAGATACCTTTTTCCATTGCTTTCAAGATTTGAGTCAGAGAAAACGCACAAATGGAGATGTAAGTAACTAAACATACTCATTTTTGACTTCTCTGCTGTTCAAATGTAAACGTTTCTGAGAGATGTGTTATATTTTGCTGCTTTGCACAGTGTAATTTTTGTGTAAGTCACTGTAGACAGAGCAACTGTCAGCGCTTCACCACAGAGTCCAGGATCCTGGACTTTCACAAAGCTCAGAGCAGTAAGACAAATGTGTTCTTTCAACAGGCAGACAGATTGCATACCGCACAGAGACCCAGAGATTATGCTGTGCGACTCCCACCTTTACCTAAGCAATGCCCAGGCTCTCCACAGAGAGTCCAGAGAAGCTGGAACTTAAGTCCCTGGTTGGATGACCCCTTTTGGAATCAGGAGGACCCTAACAGAAGTCTGTGTAGCCTCAGCTCTGTAGACACACACACACCAAGTGAGCTGAGGGCCATTCCTCTCATTGTTAGCCCTGATGAGATGACACTGCTCACTCCAGTTCCTCCACCTCCTCGAGCAGCTTGTCCATCGCAATTGCCTGTTTTCTCTGCTAAACATTCAGGAGAAGGTTGGTTCAAAGGTGATGCTTTTCTTTAGTGGTTACACCTGCTGTTAATCAGTTAGTTTAGATTTTAAAATTTGACACTGTAGATTATCTATTTTAATGCTAAATTACACATATTCTTGCTGTCCATTCATTTTATATGCTTTTTTGAAGAAAAAAAAAATCAGGAAGAAAAATGTTTATTGTTGTTGTTTTTTTTTAGTAAGATGTCAATTTGTAGTTATTTTTTGTCTAAACAGACACGAAGGTCATTCGTGGAATAAGAGTCTTGACGGTAAAAGACAAATTTGGGCCTATTTTGGAAAAACTGCAGCATTTCCAGGATGGGATTGTAACCTCACCTGGACACACAGTACCAACCAAAGCATTTACTGCAGTAAAGCCTTTGACTCCAAAACCTCCAACAGTTCCCATACCGCAAAAACGAGGACCTCGGCTTGGGACGATGCTGCGCCGTGCAAAAGTCGTCCCTATAGACGGTAAGTGGTTTTCCTCAGTAACTGTAGAAGATGCTGAATAATCAAACTTTAAATTAAGAGATTTTTTAAAAAGATTTTAATGAACAATTAATCACTGCAACATGTACAATGCTTCGAATTAGAAGAAATTACAGTTTCTCTTTCCTAACCTCATTGATTATCAGACAAGAAAGCAGACAGTCAGTGCAGTCAGAATAATCCAAGAGAGGGCAGGGTCAAACTCCCGCCTCTAGCTACACCTGTAGCGAGCCTGTCCCACAGCTTTAGTCTGCTGTCTTCAGACGACTGGTAAGAAACGTAGTAAGGAGACATTAAATACTGCACAGAAACAGTGCTGCATAATGTGGCTGTGTTATTTGTGGTGTTCCTGAAGTCGTGTTCAATGTTGTGTTGTGTAAATACAGGATTAAGAAAAGACAGGGGTTGCAAACTATTCAGTCTCTGGCAAAGCACCACTCGGACAATCTGAAGACTAAACTGCATGAAGTGTGTCTGGTCCTCATTGAGGAGGTATTGCACACTTTATGTTTCTTATATGTGTTTCATGCAGCTAGTTTCCCTTCAAGTGCATACTACAGCCTCAACTGATGATTTTCACTCACATTTTAGGTGAAAAACCAACGCTCAGCAGTAGCCTGTGAGGCCATACATACCATCGATGAGCTCTACATTCAGCTCCAGAAAACAATGGACCCAGAAGTTGAAACAACAGGCCGAGCTCTATTGCTGAAGCTTGCACAGCCCAACAACAACTTTCTTCATCAGGAGGTCAATCTGGCACTTGATGCCATGGTGGAAAATTGCAGCCATGGACGGATTCTGAGCGCTCTGTTTAACACAGGACTGACGTAAGAGGAGAGAAGAAGCTGTAGTGATTTTATTAGAAGACATGAAAGAGAGATCATGTTCACTGAGTTGTGTGTCTAATATTGTCCTTGCTCAGCCATCGCTGTGTCGCAGTGAGGAATAGCACGGCTCAACACCTGCACCAGCTGGCTGACAAACTTGGAGCAGCCGTCATCCTGAAAGCAGGAAGCTTCACTGAAAGGTTTCTAATTGCTGCCTCTAGAATGGCAGGGGATGCTGCACCTGAAGCCAGGTGGGTACTTTTAAATGGGTTTGAAGTGCATCAATGTTTTATTTTCTGTGAGTTTACACAATTAATGAAAATTAATGACAACTGTAATCTTCCACAGGTACCATGGGCGAACAATCATCAATAAACTGACCCTTCACAAGGACTTTATGAATTTGTGGATGAAGATTGTCCCTGAAAAAGACAGGCGTCCTGTGGAGAAGAGCCTGAAAAAGGCTAATAATTACAGGCAGCAGGTCAGCATCCAGACTAGGCTCTCCTCTCCAGCACGGCCTGGGATCCCCAGATGTGACAATGCAAGTCCTGACAAGTACAGAGGAGAAGAGCGGCTGCTACAGTAGCAGCAGCACTCTGAGGCTAAGCTGGGAAAGTGGTTGGAGGTTCAACCATCATGACCACAGACAGTCCCAGTTGCTCTGCAGGAGTAAACTTCTCCAGGACTACAAACTATTTCTCTGAAGGACAATATTATTTAGATTTACATTAATTATTATTACAGCATTCTTATTGTTACATTATTTGTATTATTTCATTATTATTGTCACATTTTTAAGATCCTGAATGGACAATGAATGAATAAATCCCTTTTTTTTTTCATCTGAATTAAAATGGCACTTTGGTTGGCACATATACAGTTTCTGTTTTTCTGTCAACAAATATTAATACATTCTTAGTTCTCTTGTTTTCATTTTTAACCCATGATTTTGCATTTTTATCAGGATTCAAAGTCATTTTTATAACATAAAGAAATATTAAATAAATACTAGAAAGCGAAAATTTCAGAAGTGTGCCTATGCCGCTGCTAATCAGTGTAGTTTGCCATTCATACGGCTACAGAGAGCAAAACTCAGCAGAGCAGCCATTCTCCACCATGAAGTATGGTAAAAACAAACACCGCTCGCGCATCACAGATGACAGCTTACAGTTTTGTGTAAAGATGAGGTGACTTCATACAGCCCCGATTTGCAGACGCTGCGCACAGAGGTTCATGAGCAGAAGTCCCATTGTACCACGGCAGACCCAACAATGTTTGCATGAACATGCTTTGAAGCACTACGTTATGGACCACTTTTCACACATGGTTGGTGTACCCACACAGCCGGCTGTAGCTTTTCAACTCACAGCCCAACACACACCAAAAAAAAAAAAAAACAGCCGAGAGAGCACAGACTTTATGCCCGTGGGTCCACCTCCCCTGCAGCGGCACTGCAGACCACGCCCTGCCACACACATCAAACACGTAAAATAAATATTTATGCACTTTTGCATTCACTTTTTGTTTTTTGTTATTTTTACACAATGTTCTGAATGATTAACAATGGTCTACAGCCAATCTTGTGTATTATTATACAAACTTTGGTTGTAAGATTCAGATAACTATTTAATAAAAGGTAAATATTTTATATGAGAATAAGAAAGAAAAGTATATCTTTGCGTCCCCCTTTCCCTGTTAATGCCCTACCTGGCCCCCTGGCAAAAGCTTTGCTAGATCCGCCCCTGCACAGTTACCAGCTGTCAGCTACACAAAAAAAGGAGCTTGGTGTTAGTTGTCTCTCAGAAACAGTTGATAACTTTCCTTCAACTCATTCATGTCACCTAAAAGGTAAACCTGTTTCTCCATCACCAGTTCAGCTCTGATGATTCAGTAAGGACATCTCCTGGTTTCGATCAGCCCTTTTTTACAGCTGTGGCTCCAGCAAACATCAGCTGATACTAGAAATTAAAATTTAATGAATTCTAACAACAGCTGATCAAGCTTAACCATGCTGCTGTTGTTTAGCGCAATAAACACACGAGAGAAAAGCCGATCATTGATCAGTTTCATGATTGAAGTTTCAACAGGCGAGAGAATGACAGGGGAGGCTGTCATAAAGTTCAACATCAGTAACACAGCTGTCGTGCGCAGAACCAGTTATTGTAACTGTCAGCACAATGAAAATAAACTACACCTAAACTCGGTTTATATCTGACCCAAATAGAGTGCAGTTCATAACTTCTTACCTGAAATTCAGTTCACCTCACGCTCGGACCGGCAGCCGCCTGCTTCTCCTGCCTTCGGTTTCCCTTATCCACGATTGAGCTCCACGTTAGCCACCACCGGTCGATCGGCGGCCGCCTCGCCACCGGTGTATGTCTCTTTCCCCGCATAGGAGGCGAAAGAGACATACACCGGTGGCCAGCTGCCCTCTGTTGTAGCTCCGCGTTAGCCACCACCAAACAACTCAGTTATTTTTCCCACATCGACCAGCATCATCGGCCCATATAAACGAAATATAAGTCCACTGAAACACAGACTGTTTGCGAGCGATGGGGGGGCGAAAGGAGTTAGAGACGCCTCACTGTAAGCGAAGCCCGGGTGCTTTTTAGCGAAGGGTCGCTAGCCGCGCTAGCTAGCTAGCCGCGTGTTGCTGCTAGCCGGCTAGCTAGCTAGCCGCGTGTTGCTGCTAGCCGGCTAGCTAGCTAGCCGCGTGTTGCTGCTAGCCGGCTAGCTAGCTAGCCGCGTGTTGCTGCTAGCCGGCTAGCTAGCTAGCCGCGTGTTGCTGCTAGCCGGCTAGCTAGCTAGCCGCGTGTTGCTGCTAGCCGGCTAGCTAGCTAGCCGCGTGTTGCTGCTAGCCGGCTAGCTAGCTAGCACGTAAGAGAACTTGCTAATATGGGATGTCTTGATAAAACGAGCAGCTATTTGAAGTTTACACACCTACATTCTCGCCTGAAAATATCTTAAAAGTTTATTTTGTGACCTAGAAAAACTAATAAAAGACATATATAAAACGAAGAGGTAGCCGCCATTGTTTTACTCGGCAGAGGTGTGCTATGAATTGTGGGATATGGAGTTTTCCACCAAGCATACCCTTGCGGTTACCGTAACTATTCAACGGTTTGCGCAACCTTAAAAATTCCAATGGTTCCTGAAAGCAGCGACGCTGTGCGAGCCGTTGATATTGTCGTCATTACGGTAATCCAAATACGGGTAGACAGGCCGTACTACTCCCGGCATACCACTAGAGAGAGCCAACACACCACAAATGAAGTTTGAAATTTGTTTCTATGGGGCCAAAAGTTGCCTAGAAATGGGCCAAAATTTGCACTAAAATCTAAATATTTAAAAAACTACAAAAGTCATAAACACCAAAAGTCATAGCATACTAGTCCAGACCCAGCCGCACAAAATGATATAACATATGTAACCCTTGTCTCAAAACTGTGCGGTACATAAGCGCGGGAAAATTTGCACTAAAATATTAATATTTAAAAAACTATAAAAGTCATAAACACCAAAAGTACGGGGTGAGTTACGCTGCAAAATTTTAGGTGGAAAAAGGAAAATAATAATAATAAGAAGAATAATAATAAATCCGACGAATAGTAATAAGTGTGCCTCTTGGCATAGGCACACTTAATTACAGGGTGGGCCATTTATATGGATACACCGTAATAAAATGGGAATGGTTGGTGATATTAAAGTCCTGTTTGTGGCACATTAGTATATGTGAGGGGGCAAACTCCTCAAGATGGGTGGTGACCATGGTGGCCATTTAGAAGTCGGCCATCTTGGATACAACTTTTGTTTTTTCAATAGGAAGAGGGCCATGTGACACATCAAACTTATTGGTAATGTCACAAGAAAAACAATGGTGTGCTTGGCTTCAACGTAACTTTATTCTTTTATGAGTTATTTACAAGTTTCTGACCACTTATAAACTGTGTTCAATGTGCTGCCCATTGTGTTGGATTGTCAATGCAACCCTCTTCTCCCACTCTTCACACACTGATAGCAACACCGCAGGAGAAATGCCAGCACAGGCATCCAGTATCCATAGTTTCAGGTGCTGCACATCTCGTATCTTCACACCATAGACAATTGCCTTCAGATGACCCCAAAGATAAAACTCTAAGGGGGTCAGATCGGGAGATCTTGGGGGCCATTCAACTGGCCCATGACGACCAATCCACTTTCCAGGAAACTGTTCATCTAGGAATGCTCGGACCTGGCACCCATAATGTGGTGGTGCACCATCTTGCTGGAAAAACTCAGGGAACGTGCCAGCTTCAGTGCATAAAGAGGGAAACACATCATCATGTAGCAATTTCAAATATCCAGTGGCCTTGAGGTTTCCATTGATGAAGAATGGACCCACTATCGTTGTACCCCATATACCACACCAAACCATCACTTTTGTTGTTCCAACAGTCTTGGAGGGATCCATCCAATGTGGGTTAGTGTCAGGCCAATAGCGGTGGTTTTGTTTGTTAACTTCACCATTCACATAAAAGTTTGCCTCATCGCTGAACAAAATCTTCTGCGTGAACTGAGGGTCCTGTTCCAATTTTGTTTTGCCCATTCTGCAAATTTTGTGCGCCGATCTGGGTCATCCTCGTTTAGATGCTGCAGTAGCTGGAGTTTGTAAGGGTGCCATTTGTGAGGAGCTAATATCTGCCGAAGGGATGTTCGACTAATGCCACTCTCCAGTGACATGCGGTAAGTGCTACGCTGTGGGCTCTTGGTGACTGAAGCTAGGACAGCCACTGATGTTTCTTCATTAGTGACAGTTTTCTTGTGTCCACATTTTGGCAAATCCAACACTGAACCAGTTTCACAAAACGTAGCAAACAGTTTGCTAACTGTAGTATGGGAGATGGGTGGTCTCGTAGGGTGTCTTGCATTGAAATCTGCTGCAATGACCCGGTTACTGCGTTCACCAGATATCAACACAATTTCGATCCGCTTCTCACGTGTTGACCTCCTCGACATGTCAATGGCTGTGAACAATGAGACACTTATAAATAACTCATGAAAGAATAAAGTTACGTTGAAACCAAGCACACCATTGTTTTTCTTGTGACATTACCAATAAGTTTGATGTGTCACATGGCCCTCTTCCTATTGAAAAAACAAAAGTTGTATCCAAGATGGCCGACTTCTAAATGGCCACCATGGTCACCACCCATCTTGAGGAGTTTGCCCCCTCACATATACTAATGTGCCACAAACAGGACTTTAATATCACCAACCATTCCCATGTTATTACGGTGTATCCATATAAATGACCCACTCTGTAAATTATACAGGCAGCCAATGGAGTTAGGCGAGGATGGGAGTTATGTGCTCTCTTTTATGAGTTCTGGTTAAAAGTCGTGCAGCAGCATTTTGGACCAGCTGCAGACGAGAGAGAAGACACTGACTAACTCTAAAATACAGAGCATTACAGTAATCCAAACGAGATGAAATAAAAGCATGGATTACTGTTTCAAATCACCTACTTGGTCACTACTTGTCACTGAGTTGCATCTACAGTGGGGCAAAAAAGTATTTAGTCAGCCACCGATTGTGCAAGTTCCCCCACTTAAAATGATGACAAAGGTCAGTAATTTGCACCAGAGGTACACTTCAACTGTGAGAGACAGAATGTGAAAAAAAAAAAATCCATGAATCCACATGGTAGGATTTGTAAAGAATTTATTCGTAAATTAGGGTGGAAAATAAGTATTTGATCACCTCAAACATGGAAAATCTCTGGCTCTCACAGACCTGTAACGTCTTCTGTAAGAAGCTTTTCTGTCCCCCACTCGTTACCTGTATGAATGGCACCTGTTTGAACTCATCATCTGTATAAAAGACACCTGTCCACAGCCTCAAACAGCCAGACTCCAAACTCCGCCATGGCCAAGACCAAAGAGCTTTGGAAGGACACCAGGAAAAGTATTGTAGACCTGCACCAGACTGGGAAAAGTGAATCTACAATAGGCAAGCAGCTTGGTGTGAAAAAATCAACTGTGGGAGCAATCATCAGAAAATGGAAGACATACAAGACCACTGATAATCTCCCTCGATCTGGGGCTCCACGCAAGATCTCATCCCGTGGGGTCAAAATGATCATGAGAACGGTGAGCAAAGATCCCAGAACCACACGGGGGGACCTGGTGAATGACCTGCAGAGAGCTGGGACCAAAGTAACAAAGGTCACCATCAGTAACACACTACAACGGCAGGGAATCAAATCCCGCAGTGCCAGACGTGTTCCGCTGCTGAAGCCAGCGCATGTCCAGGCCCGTCTGAAGTTTGCCAGAGAGCACATGGATGATACAGCAGAGGATTGGGAGAATGTCATGTGGTCAGATGAAACCAAAGTAGAACTTTTTGGTATAAACTCAACTCGTTGTGTTTGGAGGAAGAAGAATACTGAGTTGCATCCCAAGAACACCATACCTACTGTGAAGCATGGGGGTGGAAACATCATGCTATGGGGCTGTTTTCCTGCCAAGGGGACAGGACGACTGATCCGTGTTAAGGACAGAATGAATGGGGCCATGTATGGTGAGATTTTGAGCCAAAACCTCCTTCCATCAGTGAGAACTTTGAAGATGAAACGAGGCTGGGTCTTCCAACATGACAATGATCCAAAACACACCGCCCGGGCAACAAAGGAGTGGCTCCGTAAGAAGCATTTGAAAGTCCTGGAGTGGCCTAGCCAGTCTCCAGACCTCAACCCCATAGAAAATCTGTGGCGGGAGTTGAAAGTCCGTGTTGCTCGGCGACAGCCCCAAAACATCACTGCTCTCGAGAAGATCTGCATGGAGGAATGGGCCAAAATACCAGCTACTGTGTGTGCAAACCTGGTAAAGACCTATAGTAAACGTTTGACCTCTGTTATTGCCAACAAAGGTTATGTTACAAAGTATTGAGTTGTATTTTTGTTATTGACCAAATACTTATTTTCCACCCTGATTTACGAATAAATTCTTTACAAATCCTACCATGTGGATTCATGGATTTTTTTTTCACATTCTGTCTCTCACAGTTGAAGTGTACCTCTGGTGCAAATTACTGACCTCTGTCATCATTTTAGGTGGGGGAACTTGCACAATCGGTGGCTGACTAAATACTTTTTTGCCCCACTGTACATCATGCAAATGTAAATGCAACTCATTTACATTTGCACGATGTCTGGTCATTTTGCCTGACAAAGCCATTTTCAATCAAAAAATATAAAGAAAAAGACAACTTGTTTTCACATTTGAGAAACTGGAGTGAGAAATGATGGACTGATTATTGTAACTGCTAGTTATAGGTTTCTTCAGTTCTGCTAAATCATTAATAGCCATCTTCTTCAGCGTTTCTTAACATCCTTAATTGGTAGGTATGTAAGTGAAGTGGACAGCTGGTTGCCTGGTAACCTCCCATTGACAGTATGCTTTGAGGAAGCTGTTGCTTTAAGTCATGAAACTGGCGCAGGCCTAACAAAACCACAACCTCTTCCTCTTTTTGTTTTTGGGATGAATTTCTTGTCTCTGGTCAGAGCCAGCTAGCTATCTGTTTTAACACATTGTGCTAAGAAACATTAATTGACTACCGTCTTGGTTAATGGAATAATATATGAGAGATTGTTGCTAAAGCAGACCCACAAGTCAATCTTGACAGTTGCTGTTCAGTCTAGCTTGTGCTTGCCTTCTGTGATTGACACTCTGTTGGGTCTCATTGCTCCCAGTTTTATTTGAATGATGCCAGATAGTTGACCTTAAGCACAATGCAGTGCCCATTCCATCATCTCCTGTACACTGATACCTTATCCTGGTAACTGCATGTGTGGTAGAGTACCAGCTTGTCGAGCAGATCTTTGTTTCAGTGATGCGTACTAAGCCTTGTTTCTTTTTTCACTTCCTTCTGAGGGCGATTGTGGCTCAAGAGTTGGGAGTTCGCCTTGTAATCGGAAGGTTGCCGGTTCGAGCCCGGCTTGGACAGTCTCGGTCGTTGTGTCCTTGGGCAAGACACTTCACCCGTTGCCTACTGGTGGTGGTCAGAGGGCCCGGTGGCGCCAGTGTCCGGCAGCCTCGCCTCTGTCAGTGCGCCCCAGGGTGGCTGTGGCTACAATGTAGCTTGCCATCACCATGTGTGGATGACTGGATGTGTAAAGTGCTTTTGGGTCCTTAGGGGATTAGTAAAGTGCTATACAAATACAGGCCATTTACCATTTCTGTGATATTTTGTTTTTGTCCTGATGTCTGTGTTCAGTGAGAGTGGGTTTTGTTCTTTGATATTATGAAGTCTATGTTCCTTCAATTAAATTAAAAACAAAGAAAACAGTTATGAGCTACTGCAGTCATCTCAGATCATCTTTTCCACACATTCGGCTGAGGTCAGAAGTTCACGTATACTCATAAATGGGCATGAATGTCATGGTAATTTTAGGCTTTTAATTATTTTTTGAGCTGTTGTTTTTTTCAGAGTGTGATGATTGCAGTGGAGTGAGGTGGCATGATGGTTAGCACTGTTACAAGAAGGTCCTGGGTTTGAATCCGGCTTCTGGCTGGGACCTTTTTGTGTTTTCTGAAGTTTGCACGGTCTCCATATTTGAGTGGGTTCTCTCCAGGTACTCTGGCTTCCTCCCACAGTCCAAAGACCTCTAGTTAGTGGAGTTAATCTGTAATTCTAAATTGTCAATAGGTGCAAATGGTTGTTGGTCTCTGTGTTAGTCACGGCACTGTGTTAGGAAAGTGACAGATTGGCGACCTTTATAGGGTGTACCCCCTTTCCCCACAGAAGAGAATGGATGGATAAAAAGATTGCACAGCATACATCTTTCATGATTTAAAAAAACGAGAATTTGCACACACACACACACACACACACACACACACACACACACACACACACACACACACACACACACACACACACACACACACACACACACACATATACATGTCTGCATGTGTTCACTTCACAATCTTCTAATAGGTGATGCTGAAGGTTCTACAACATCCTTCAACTTGACATGATCAAGGCCTATTAACTTCTCATTGACTACAGCTAGTAGTTTTGCTTTGCTGGCATTAAAAGGATTTGTTTGACAGCACTTATTGGATTTATCAATTTTTAAAACAATGGGAGAGTCCAAGGAACTCAGCGAAGATCTAAGAAGGAGAATTGTAGATTTAGACAAGTTGGGAAGGTCTCTTGAAGCCATTTCTAAACAACTGTAAATCCAAGATCATCACTTCAAGTAACTGTACATCAATATAAGCCTGAAGTGTCACCACTTTGAAAGAAGAGCCAAATTGTCAGCCTCAGATGAGAGAAAATTGGTTAGGATGTTTATGAACACACATTCATGACCAAGGCTCAAGTCTGCTATGAACTGGCAGTGGAACTGGAACACCAGTGTCACTTTCCACAGTTAGGCCAGTTTTCACCGTTGACTGAGAGGGTGATAACCAACAAGGAAGCCCCTGAACAAAACTGAGACCATTAATATCCACTGATAATTGCACTTTTTGCAAATTTGCAAGACTGAGCCATTTGGAGGAGTAAAGGTGAGGATTTCAAATCTAAGAAGTTTGTACCAGCTGTCAAGCATAGTGGTGGTTGCATCATGCTCGGGGATTTAGGGTACCGTGCACAAAGTGGATAGAGTAATAAAGACAGAGAACTACTTCCAGATTCTTCAGCTTCATCTCAAATCAACAGCTATGGTTGAAACTTGGACACAAATGGGTGTTCCAATGGGACAAAGATGGCAAGCTTATAGAAAAACTGGGTTTTGGACAGCATAAAGCAGACTAACATTAAGCTTCTGGCCTTCCCAAAGTCCTGACTTTAACCCTGATGAAAACTTGTGGAATGATTACAAGCCATGTCTGTGCTAGGAAATGAATCCAATTCTGCCAAGAAGAGTGATCAAATATTCAGCAAGCATTATGCTAGAAGTCTTCAATTAGAACTCTCTGTACATCTAAGCAGTTTGATTGCGACCTCTGCTATTCTTCAGGATAAAATATCTATACTAAGAAAGCAATAGAAAATCAACTATAGCAATGTATTTTTACTTGAAGTTCTAGAATGTTTGTGTCCTCACTCAGGAAAGGAGAAGTTAACATTAATAAAGCTGGATTGCAGCGTCTCTCCAGGAATGTATGCATCTTGTAATCTTATTGAAACTGTAACAGTAGACCCACAGTGTTAGTGACAGGGGGATGGATGGGCATCTACCAGGAAATTCAATTTGCAGCCAGATCTTATAGCTCCCTCATGTAATTCAAATAGACAGTTTGAAACCCTTGCTATGTGTTGATGACGAATTTGAAGCGCAGGTGAGAAATAGCTGGACAGATCCTCTGTGTCAATGCAGAGAGTGGAACAGAGCAGCGTGTGTTCTTCCCTGAGTACTGAAGGGCATCCTGGATGGATACATAGCAATTATTAGGGATGAAGTTATTACCAAAATGCTTCACATGCAGCAGATGTCTCACAAATATTTCCAAGGAGTACTTTTGCTGATTACTTCATATTCCTCAGAATTCCCCGCATGATGTTCATTCAGAGGGTTAACAATCTTGCCACTGAATACCAAGTGGAAATTGATCTTGAGGCTGATTCAATCGCACGGAGTGGCCTTTCTCTGTGGTTTTGTAACTGTATTATTAATGTCAAAAGAAAACTGGGCAAAATGTCTTTCCTGTTCTCTGGCTGATTATATGACAGAGTAACACAATGGTCTCGCCCACCTCAGCCCTCTACCCATCCAATGTCTGTGAATTATTTCCTCCTTCACAGGCAGAGAGCTGTGGCAAACACATCAAACAAGATTACATATATAGAGCTAGGGTATATTTACCCCCCCCCCCACCCCCACCCTGGAGACATACTTAATTTGGCTGTTTCCTTGGCAACTTGAGTCTCACAAAGAGTGTGGAGTTGGCTGTAATTATAGAGCAGGCCTCTTGATCTGAGGCTCTAATCAGAAAAATGAATATGTGCAGGCTGTCATAAAGGCCCTGTGGCAACTCACACATGGCCTTGGACACCATTTGGGAGCGACCAGAGGAATTAAGACTCATTGTTGCTCTTGAACTTGTGATCTTTTGAAATGAGCTTTAAGTATCTTTTTTCTAAAAAGAAGAAAAAAGAAAAAGAAAAAAAAGAGCGAAACAGGCCAATGGATATCACTTATTTCTACAGTTTCATATGAAAAGAAGAGATTCATTTTGACAAATAAAAGAACTGAGCAACTAAAAGGGTCAGTAAGTTTATTGTTCAACTGCATGTAAACTTAGAAAGGCAGCCTGATGTGTTTGTCTCATGTTCAGGGGAAAAAATGAATAATTTAAGCTAGTAGAGGAGTTCTCTGCACAGGCACTTAAGAAAACTACCATGCAGGAGGTGTAGTGAGGAGGAAGGATGAAGAAGAACTTTTGCCAGGAGAAAAAAAAGAAAATTGAGAAACTGAAACGTGATAAAAGTCATTCTCTGATATGGCGGGATTTATTAACTAACAACAAACGCAAAGCCGTTTGCAAGTATGCAGTCATAAACAATAGCACAGTACAGTACTTGCCCAATCGTTTCCATTGAATTGTTGTGTCTTACTGTGTAAAAATGGCATCAATTCAGTGCAGTGCGTTATGGAAAAAAGTCCCTGCAGCTAGCTTCCAAGCTTGAAACTGTTATTTTACAGTTTCTTAATGTAGCAAAATATGCCAGAACTGTGCGAAAGGAATTATGTGTTTAATGGTTGCTAATATGTTATTATTTCAGTGTTCCTATTATAATGTGCATACTATTGCTGTAAAACATATTAAGTTGCTGTATGTATAAAACCACCATTCGCTATTCTCTACGTGTGCTCAGTCTCATGTCTTTCATCACATATCTGCTTTTGTCCCAAAATGTCCTGACCCGTGCACTGCATGGATGCAGGAACTCTGTTGTATTCAGCCTCTTGTATCCATTTGTATTTTTTACCCTGAACCCAATAACCCTGAAGATGAATGTCGGTTGGATGTGAGTAATCCCTTCAGGAGTCTCAGGCGTGGGGGACCCATTGCTAGCTAAAACCTAACAATATTCTCGGCCACACAAACACTAGAAACCACATCCATTTTAAACATTTACATTCCCATGAGTCTCTGCACTCGCCCGCTGTCTACAAACTGTCCATAATCTGAGGAACCACATCCTAGGAAAAGTATCTTAGCTGTAAGATTATACAGAAGCTTGCTGTTAATATTTTACCCTTAACACCACGAGCATTTACAATATTCCGACGAATTCACAGAGTTTACTGCACTATATTTTCTGTATTTCTAGAGCAGTTTGTTACAGTGTAACATACAGGACTTACTTACAGCTCATGGCTGAGTTCTTTTTTGTTGTTTTCAGCTAGAAACAGAGAACTTTTCACTTTTGATCTGAAGGTGGTACAATCAAAGCAAAGTTTGGGGCACATGAACATTCACACTAAACTTCATGACTTCAAAGGACTTTCCCTCTGCATCACAGATATTTGAGCCTACAGTAGTTTGACTACCAAACTGACCATCATATACCATCTCTAGAGTCATGCTGCAAGCATGGATAAAAATGTGAGTGACTTAAAAACAGAGCTAGAAGAAAAAGTTAAGGGGACTGGCTTGAAGGTGGAGAGCTCAGGTTTCACTCGACAAGAGTCGTGTCTCGTCTTTTGGAATACTTTCAAGCCCAACTGCTCTAAATGAAAGGGCCCTGAAGCAAGGGTGCAATCTCTGTTGGCAAAATCACTGGCCTGTGCTCATCAGCCATAAACATGTCACTGCCCAACTAGGTCACTGTTCTCTGTGTATGCACATCAAACGGAGTCCTCTAGTGCAGCAATGGCAGGCTCTGCGACTTTCTGTGCTGTACCTCCACACGATGTGGCCTATTTTTCCTCTTATGTGACATGTCACCTCACGCTCTCACGGCATGCACAGAGAAGGGAGGGGACACTAACAAGTTCTCCAGACAGGCAGAGTTTGACAGCTACAGTAAATGAGGAAGAGAGGATCTCTATGTTATACATATTTATTTATGTGTGTGTGTGTGTGTGTGTGTGTGTGTGTGTGTGTGTGTGTGTGTGTGTGTGTGTGTGTGTGTGTGTGTGTGTGTGTGTGACAAAATGGCGAGAATAAAGAGAAACTTAGAGGAACTGAAACAGGAAGACTTGCTTACATAACACATGGAAATTGCCTACTGTGGAAAAAGATCATTAACTTTTTCTTCATAATGGCCAAGTCCGCTAATCTTCTTAACTACCAAAATCTCTGCACATTAAATTAGTGACAATAATAATAATAATAGTATATTTTTATAACACTTTCACACAGTTATGAAGTGCTTCAACATGCAGTCTTACATTTATTCCAACATTCAGATGTACATGCAAACTGTAGATGTAGACTATGCCCAGAATTAATAAAAGAAAGACTATGAAAAGCTACAATAAGACAAACAAAATAAGAGCGTGGAAATGTTAGGATCTCTGATCAGCTGTTCGGAAAGTTTAATTGCTATTGTAATGTGGATTCTGAATTTCACTAGAAACTAGTGAAAGGAATCAAGAGTGCTGGTGTGCTAATTGTTATTAGCAGCCTAGCTAATGTGTTCTGAACCATAACCAAAAACTCCTTTTAACCCATCGCCTTAACCTTCAACGTAACCTGATGTGCACCTCCTGGGAAATGTAAGTACACATCAGTTCAACACAGCCCACAACGACTTGAATGGTGTGGAAGGCTGCAGTGTAGGGTTAAGAGGGGCTTCAAGTTACATTGTTAGTTAAGACATAGATTTCCACACAAGTCTAAATCAAGCTTAAGGAGGACTGAGAGATCCACATAAAAAGTTGCCATGGTTGAACATAAGAACTTAAGAGAGAACGACAAAGAAAAATCATAAACACTCAGAGTATATGATGTTCCAGGTTTCTATCTGTGTCACTGATTTCCCAGAAGTCTCCACAAAAGCTTGCCAACATCATTCATTAATCACCTTGCCATACTTTGTTCCAAGACATCTTGTTAATGCAAGGAAGAAGTTAGAGCATTTTTGGAACAGAGTCCACTGACATTTGATCCGCTGGCAGCATAAAAACCTCCATTTGAAATCATGCAACTTCTTTTTTTTAAATAAAAAAGCAGTTTCCAAATTATAGGAACTACTCCTTTAAAATTTGCACAATTTAAAACACACACAAGCACACACACACACATACACAGCTGGAGTATTTTGACCTTTAGAATCTTTTAAATGCATTTAGGAGCTTCTTAGTCAGTATTTAACTTTGTCACTGTCACATCGTGCGTTACATGAGCTCACATGCTCCGTCCTGAGTGCACAATTAGTTTAACCTTTAACAGCACAGAAATGTAGCTGACACAAACATGTCAGCTACAAACACACCATCAGCTTAAATGCACAAACTCTACACTGTTTAGCATTCAGTATACTAATGCAGTATACTTGTAGCCCATGGGCCTGTTCTTCGTACCGCGCTAAGTGAGTTAGCTGGATTAGATTGTTGACGATTTCGCGTGATCCTGGATCGTTCGGTTCCCCGAAGCCCATCCGGGACTTGCTGTCATAGCAACAGAGCCGTAAGCGTAAACCTGCTGGGGAGCAGGTTTACTTTATGTAAACAGGATTAGATCGCGGCCACGCAGGTATGTCCGCTTCATTTATACGAAAGCAACAGCGATATTCCACCACTGTTTCACCATAAATAAATAACATCAATGTAACTAAAGATAATGCAGCACTTGATCCTTTTATTGATGTCACACAGATACATACAGGTCATTCCCTAAAAAAGGGAAATGTACTATTAACATTCTATTACATGTATGTGATTATTACAGATGTAATTCATATTTCAGAGTAGTAATTGTAAATTACTTCGTGTAATCAAGATGAGAGACCACGGCTATAAAAGCGAAGGTGGATTTGGGAAGTCTGTCGCAGTCATATCCTGTCCGTTTACGCGAGCAACCCATTGCAGAAGGTGCAAGATTGATAAGGAGAGTCCTCAGAATTCAGCGTATATTGCGGGATAGACAGGATCCTTTAGCTCAGCGCGACAGTGTGCTCATAGAGAGATATCGATTTTCCCGTGAGGGTATTATTCACTTAACCAACTTGTTGACGAGGGGGTGCAGGACCACCACCTGTCTTTTTTTGCTCTGCCCTTTTCTTGGTTGCTGTTATGAACAAACAAACAGATTATTCCAGGGTCTCTTTCCAAGAGACGAAAAGCAGTATAAGTGATAAATATTACCATTCTGTAGAATATTCTTATATTTCACTTTTACTTGTTCCCATGTTCTAGTGGGTCCTGTTGTGGCTCTAATGTGAAAGGGGATATAATATAACATATTATAATATAATATAATGTAATATAATATTGGATAATATGGTGTGATATGATAAATCTACCCTACCGCCTACTGGTGTTGGCCAGAGGGGCCGATGGCGCAATATGGCAGCCTGGCTTCTGTCAGTCTGCCCCAGGGCAGCTGTGGCTACAACCGTAGCTGCCTCCACCAGTGTGTGAATGTGAGAGTGAATGAATAGTGGCATTGTAAAGCGCTTTGGGTGCCTTGAAAAGCGCTATATAAATCCACTCCATTATTATTGTTATTATTGAATTACTTACGAGTTTGATTTGTCAGCAACTTTCTGCCAGCCCTCTCTCCTTGCTTTTGCAGCCTTTGCAGTGTTCCCTTGCGTTTTAATTAAACTCTGAAACTCCTGAAATCCCTCACTCAAGAGTTCTTGCTCTGCTGCCGAAAAATACCGAGCGCGCTCCTTCGACATTTTCGCCGACCAATCAAAGGGTTGCCGATCAATGTTTCTACTATCGATGCGTAGCCCCTGTTGGGCCACCCAGTGATCTCACATTACTTCATCCAGCTATACTAATCGTCAACAACAGGTGTGTTCGGGGAACCGGAATAGCGAGCTCAGAGTTAGCGCGATGATTTGGTCTTGGATGTTTCATTTGATCTTGGATGTAGTAAGCGACGTACGAAGCACAGGGCCCAGGTATCTTAATGTCTGCATGTAAACAAAAGCAATAATGAAGTTTTTTGTTGTAAGACAATACCACACGATTAGTGCATTTAACTTAAGATCTACAAAAAATAGAATAAAATGGACTCCTCGTTACAAAAGTAAGTCTGGGTTAATTCAGTGACAGATTAGCATTAGCTAATAGCGCTAGCTATTGAATTGCTAATTCAAGATACTTAAATAGTGTAATTAACAATACTAGAGCTACAGCTGTTTAGTAATACAGTCTGTAGATATAGACAGTATAAAAGATGGACGTAGCTTCGGGGTCTAAAAAGTGAAGCTAAAACAGAAGCGTCCTAAACCTGCAATCTTTTAGAGGCCATGCAAAAAGACTTCCAGTCTCAAATGGATTTTATACTTCCTTTGTCTGTGAGTAGGGTCCACTTTGGTCCCAGTGACGTAGATTTCATCATCTCACAGTAGGTATGAGGGTCCGTGCCTGGCTTTTTTTTGTGACCGAGTTGACTTATCAGCAAAGACTTCATTACAGTGAAGCAAATCTGCATGAAGGCAGCTGACTTCAACCAGACTGCAAAGAAGTATAACAGGAATCACTACTCGGTTGTCAGGTCTCCAGCTCTCCATGTTAGTGTCTGCAACTGAATATAATCCAGGCTTTATACAAGACTACTTTTTATTTATTTATTTTTAGAAGGAACATGACCATATTTGGCCGGGAGGATAAAGGTGTGGTGTTCACAGCTAATGCTAGCACTAGCTTTCTCACGAGGCGCCTTTGTAATAAATTCAGGGTGATATTAAAGTGTACGTGAAAAATGGGGTTAAAAACTAAATGCATAAACTGGAGTTCCTACACAGCAATCTGTTATATGTACAGTGTCTTTGCAGGCAGCCAAATGCTGGACAACATGAAATAGTAGCGTAACTCAAAATCGCCATGCTTCTAACTATGCAAGTCTTAATACAGTTTAAATTAGTTGGTTATATAATAATTTATCCATGCACAATTTGAAGAGGATATTACTACAAGTACCAAAATTGGGCTGTATACACACTTAGCCTATTTCTCCTATAAAGTTAAGTACTTAGTATCCTTTGAGTACTGACTTCCTTTTAGAGCCTTCCTTGAATGCTGTTTGGTACTTCTACTTCAACCAACACTCGTATTAGTTTAAGTTCTACTTTTTGGATATACAGTAGATTCTTCTTTTTTAAAGAGGTAACAATAAATAAATAAATTGCTTTCCTCATTTATGCTAACCTCAGTTGCCTATCTCTGATCCACGAAGAGAGCTAGTGCATGCTTCTGCAAGGCACATAAGAACTTCTCAGGCCATAAAGCACTTCAAGTGTGGCTAATATTGAAAATGAATGATTTACAGTGTAGTCGGGAGAAGGTCACTGCCTGCCACATCTTATGAGTTGATGGTTGAGTAGAGAGAAGTGTTCTTTCATGCCAGAGGAATGCTGTTCCTGACAAGTACACAGGCAGGACTGTGCAACGACTGTGCAGGATATGGAATTAGCAGCAGAAAACCATCGACTCGTGAGTGACCAAATCCTTATAGTGTGAATTACACTATGTCAGGAGTGCTGGGGAAAACTTCCGAGCAGCAGAGGGGAATGTATAGGATCTGGAATCATTTCAAACTGTAATGAAAACAATGAGAAAATGACAACTTTGATGATCTGTTTGATAAGCAACTGATATGAAATCCCATCTGGATTAAGCATGCAACCATTCATGATTAAAATCTAGATAAAGTGTCTAATCAATATTTTAATTACATGTTGATGAAAAATGTTTTAATCATCATGCATATTTCATGCCACTGGGTTTAGATGGGAATGTTACATTCATGTTTTCTCTTATATTCTGAAAAAAAATCATAAAAATCAGATCCAAATCATAAAGAGAAAGTATCCCCCCTCCCTTTTTTCTAGAAGGGTGATGCATTTCACAAGTTCATCTTATGTTAGTGAGTATTATGGGATTATCCATGTGAAAATTCTCAGCTTGCTCACAAAAGTAAAAGCAAAACTGAGTAGGGAGCACAGAATGAAAGAAAAAGCTTAAAGCTGAAGTGCTGCACACTGCAGTGTGTGTTGATAAAATTCAATTCAGTTTTATTTATATAGCGCCAAATCACAACAACAGTCGCCTCAAGGCGCTTTATATTGTACAGTAGATCGTACAATAATAGATACAGAGAAAAACCCAACAATCATATGACCCCCTATGAGCAAGCACTTTGGCGACAGTGGGAAGGAAAAACTCCCTTTTAACAGGAAGAAACCTCCAGCAGAACCAGGCTCAGGGAGGGGCGGGGCCATCTGCTGCGACCGGTTGGGGTGAGAGAAGGAAGACAGGATAAAAGACATGCTGTGGAAGAGAGACAGAGATTAATAACAGATATGATTCAATGCAGAGAGGTCTATTAACACATAGTGAGTGAGAAAGGTGACTGGAAAGGAAAAACTCAATGCATCATGGGAATCTCCCAGCAGCCTACGTCTATTGCAGCATAACTAAGGGAGGATTCAGGGTCACCTGGTCCAGCTCTAACTATATGCTTTAGCAAAAAGGAAAGTTTTAAGCCTAATCTTAAAAGTAGAGATAGTGTCTGTCTCCTGAATCCAAACTGGAAGCTGGTTCCACAGAAGAGGGGCCTGAAAACTGAAGGCTCTGCCTCCCATTCTACTTTTAAATACTCTAGGAACAACAAGTAAGGCCTGCAGTGCGAGAGCAAAGTGCTCTAATGGGGTGATATGGTGCTACAAGGTCATTAAGATAATGGGGGCCTGATTGGGGCCTGATTATTTAAGACCTTGTATGTGAGGAGCAGGATTTTGATAAAACTGCATAGTCTTGGTTTATGGGCCCCAGTGCAAGCAGAGGTGACTGTTTAAAAATGAAGTGTGCTGTTGAAGCATGAAATAATCCCCTCTGCTATATGCCTGGATTTTTTTGGAAATCAAAAATTATGACTTCCTTTAAGTGTGAAATTAGATAATCTTCACTACATTTGGAAGTTCCAGTTAGTAGCTAATTATTTTAACATTAAGAGTAAACAAACACACAAAAATACCTAGGCTTCCATCCTCCCTTTAAATTTTTACGCTAAGTTAAGCGGGGGTTGGAAGTGGGTTATGAGAAGCATGCGGGTGGTAGATTGGCCAGATGTTGGTCGATGTGTAAAAATAACTCAGTTGTTTGGTGGTGGCTATGGCGGAGCTTCCACAGAGGCAACAGGTGGATGAGGCAAAGGGGAGGCAGGAGGAGGAGAGACCCGAGGCGGCTGCCGGTCCGAGTGTCAGGTGAACTGAACTTCAGGTAAGAAGTTATGACCTGCAGTCTATCTGGGTCAGATAGAAACCAAGTTTAGGTGGAATTTATTTTTGTTGTGCTGACTTTTTACCGTCAGTTACAATAAGTCTTACTGCGTACTAGCTAGCAAGACAGAGTTTCTATACAGCTGTGTGGGTGCTATGATGTTACAGATAGTGAACTTTATTTTATTCATAAGTTTAGTTAGTAGAATTGCCAACCGTCCTGTAAAAAACGGAATCGTCCCGTATTCAGAGAAAATATTACGCGTTTCGTATTGAGCTGAAAAGGAACACAGTTTGTCCCGGACTTCAGCTAGGATAGAAAAAGACACAAAGCTGGAGTTATTCTGTGTCTTTATGCTGCAGCTGTTTCTTCTTCTCTCATTCTCTCCCCTCCCTCTCCTGTTGCTACTTCAATCATGAAACTGATCAATGATCAGCTGATCGGCTTTTCTCTCTTGTTTGTTTATCGCCCACTTTGCGCCAGAAAGCAGAAACCAGCAGATGTCGCGCTAAACAACAGCAGCACATTTAAGCTTGATCAGCTGTTGTTAGAATTTATTTAATATCAATTTCTAGTATCAGCTGATGTTTGCTGGAGCCACAGCTGTAAAGCTGCTGGTCCTGATATTGGTTTGGATATGTGGTGAGCAGTGTTGGTCAAGTTACTTGAAAAAAGTAATCAGTAACTAATTACTGATTACTTCCCCCCAAAAGTAATCCCGTTACTTTACTGATTACTTATTTTCAAAAGTAATTAATTACTTAGTTACTTTTTAAAAACACGATTTACAACCTGAAAAGGTGATAAAGCGATAGATCTTTCAGCCCAATTCTACTTTTTCTGCATAATCCATCATACAAAATGTAATCAAATGGAAAAGTCTCTTTTTTTTAACTTGTTTTATCAGTTTTAATCTTTTAACTTTATGCATCAAGCAAAAATTTAATTATATGCAACATTCTCTGAGTTGAATAAATTAGTTTAACATTTAAACCTATTTTCTGCACATTCCAGCACATAAAATAAAATATTTTTTGTGTTTACACTCACTCTTTCAAATAGATGCAAGTAAAACACAGCAGAACATAAATAAAGTCAAAGACTCAGCGGTCCTGTTGCTCTATTTTCACCTGTAAAGCAGGACTACGGTAGGCGGAGGTTTACCCTGGTGCAGGTGTGCCGCGGTCAGTTGAAGAATCCGCGAGCTTCTTTGTGAGTTTCCCATTACATCGTTGCACACTCCTGCTTGCTTGGAAGTTTAGGGTTTTTTTTTTCCGCTGTAAAAAGAAGTTTTCTTCCCACGCACAACGGACACTAATGTTTTTGTCACTTTTTATGGAATCAAACTCAAAGTAAGGTCAGTACTTCCACACTTTAAACGCTGCACTCTCATACTCTCTCCACACTCGATATATGATCCATTGTTAATCTGCACACAGCTGTTGTCACTAACGGCGCACTCGCTTACGTCACTGTCATGAGACATTCTTGCAAAAAATCAGGGTTTTAGTAACGCAGTAACGCAGCGTTCCTACGGGAAAGTACCGGTAATCTAATTACCGTTTTTGCAATAGTAATCCCTTACTTTACTCGTTACTTGAAAAAAGTAATCAGATTACAGTAACGCGTCACAAGTAACGCGTTACTGCCCATCTCTGGTGGTGAGAGGGAAACATGAAGATGAAACCAGGAGACGTCCTTACTGAATCATCAGAGCTGAACAGGTGATGGAGAAACAGGTTTACCTTTTAGGTGACAGGAATGAGTTGAAGGGAAGTTATGAACTGTTTCTGAGAGACAAATAACCCCAGGATCCTTTTCTAAGTAGCTGACAGCTTGTAACTGTGCAGGGGCGGGTCTAGCAAAGTTTTGCCAGGGGGGGCAGGTAGGGCATTAACAGGGAAAGGGGGGCACAAAGAAATACTTTTCTTTCTTATTCTAATTTAAAATGTCTTGCTTTTATTAAATAATTATCTGAATCTTACAACCAAAGTTTTTATCTGACATAAAATGTATAGAAATCATACATATACCAACAAGACAGCGTGCATCACTGTCACAACAGCCTTTGTTTTCATTCAAAGGCTTTATGGCTTTAATACCTGGTGGGCCGGTCTCTAGTCAAAATGCCTGAGCCGATTTTTTTATCCCAGTCCAGCCCTGGTAAAGTGACTGCTTGGACCTTGAGTACAAAATGAGCAAAGTTTCTCTCATATATTTTTAACTGTTCAAAGGATACAATATAAATGCAAAATATTCAAAGCAGAACCGATCAAGTTCACAATAATTACCTAGTATTCAGTATCCATTTAAAGAGCAGGTTGTCATGAATAATAAAGAGGGTTTGTATTCCGAGCTTCTGAGCTTTGCATAAAGGGAAAACAGTCCCTAAAAAGCGGAAAAGATCAACAGTGGGTCAAACTAGATGCAAATGATGATAGTGATGATAAGCTGGAAAAAGATAAGCTTTTGTTTTATGCTGGTTGTAACAAATGGCTGCCACTCCCTGATCCTGAGCTTCTTCCTGTTTAAAGAGAGTTTTTCTTTCCCACTGTCACCAAGTGTTTGCTCATAGGGGGTCATCTGATTGTTGGGGTTTTCTATACATTATTGTTACGTCTTTACAATATGAAACGCTTTAAGGCAAATTTTGTTGTTGTAATTTGATATTGTACAAATAAAACTAAATTGAACTGAATTAAAAGTTGAACTGAAAACAAATGAAATATCAGCAGTTTGTAATGACAGGCAAATATTCCCTGTGAAAAAGGAAACACGAGTTTAAACAAGTTTAAAGGCTTAAATTCTAACTATGTCTTTACTAAAACATGGTTGCTAAATTTACACTACCACTTGCTTTTTGTGGCAGTGAAGAACATATAATGAATAACTACTCATTCGGAGCAAACACCACTTGGCATGTTTGTGTGATATTCTGCTGCATAAACAAGCCAATAAGCCATAAGGCATTTATGGGAACCATGAAATCCACATTTGCATGGTTTACTCTTAATTTTTCTTTTGGGAAAATATCAACAAGTTCCGGTCCAGCAAATGTGCTATGGCAGAGGTGTAGTTTGGTTATCTGCAGGGGGAGCAGATGGGTCACCAGAGCCTGACTATTTAATCAGGGGATGAGGTGTGGTGCTGGCACAGTGAGGGATTATATGGTCTGGTGGTTCAAATATTCATTTCTGTCATCTGCAGCAGAAATATAAAACCCATCTTTAATATTCAGTGGACACAGGTTAGTTACTTTTGCATTGAAAAGGAAGAAAGCTACATTTCCTGTTAGTGTTGTAATAGTGGACTGAAATTTTGTACTTTTAAAGCTTGTTTTTGCATGTTAATATGACTCAAGGAAAGATGTCAAAAAGATGTCAATCAGCAGCTTGAAGTTCCGAGTTACTGTTAGTTTCAACACCATCAACTCCTGATTTCTACACTACTTCCTCTTTTCTGAATGGTCATGGCCCCTGATGTCTGTGTGACAGTGGAAACACTTACAGGCACCTAGCCCTGCACAAAGCTGCTTACAGTCTCTTTTTAGCGCAATCGGGACAGTAGGGTTTATGCTTGATAAGGGATTTCTTTCCCTGTCATAATTAGGCCACCCACATTCACAGTCGTGTGTTTCTAATGGTGACTGAGATTATGGGACCTTCCATTCTGAGGAGATATCATGATTTATAGAAACAAAAAAGTGAAACTATGGTGACGAAACACCAAGTTTAACTCTACCATATACCAATTATATCTTTCAGTGGATTTCAGTTTTCAGGTTCAAGATGTGGATTAAAAAATAAGCCAATAAAGAATATGGCCAGCCCAATATATTTTTGCTCTTTTATGCTTTAGTTTCACACTGTTTTAGTGTGCATGATTTAAAATCATACAGCTCTGGAAAAAATATGCTAGATGTTTAATTTCACCAGCCAACAGAACATAGGTAATGGCAGGACTGCGTGCAAAAGTTATGTAATTTCCACAGGTGTTTCAAGTTGCAAGAGTACACGGAGAGGGGAGTGCCCACCACAACAGGAATACGATTGGATAGATTATGAGGCGTTTTTGATTGACAGAAAGATGGACCAATGAGATGCCGCTCTGTGCTTGCCCCCTTGTTGGTCGTAGAGGCGACGTTCAAGGGAACATTTGTTCTGGATGGTGAAGCTGTTCTGTCACGTCGGCAGGGTGTAGGTCGTAACATTTTGTTCTTCTCATTAAATCGGATTTAAAGTCGAGCCGAGAGTTTTTCTTTTTCAACCGTGCGCGTAAGAGATCCACCAACGGCTGCAATTAAATCTTCGCACATCGCAGATCTAAAGGTTAATAACGAATTGGAAGTGTTTTAAGTGTGGAAGAAAGAGGGCTCGTTGCATTCGTCTGCGGATCCGTGTACGAGTAAGTTATTGCTCTCCAGTGTTTTTAACCTCGCTACAAAGAATTTATTTCTTATGAAGTTACAATTAAAGCGTGTTCTTGTTAAGTACTTAAATTTTGTTGAGTTATTTAAAACTACTTAAAGCGACTCATCATCATCCTCGGTTTAACATGCACTCCTTTTTTTCATTGAAGTTTATTTTTTTTTCCAATTCCCTGTTCTGCTAACTTTTTCGTTACAACTCTAACCTTGCTAATAGCCTAAGCTATCTGATTCTGGTTTTAAATAGAGACGTTTAGTAAACCCTTATCCTGTTTTCCTCTAGCTGATGGCTAATTAGGTGGTGGTTTAGTTTAGCAGCAGGCTGATGTTGGCTAGCTAACTTAGCTGACTACTCCCCCGACATTTTTGCAGCGGCTGTAAAGTTGCACCGCAGGGCTGTAAAGCCGCCAGCAGAATAAACTGGACCCATGCATACGTTTTTAAACGCACAAATTCGCTCCCTGCGCGTTTTAAAACTCTAAACCTATGAATAAGGGTGATGTTTATTTATATAACTCTGTCGGCATTAGAATAAAGCTGTCAAGTATAATGCTAACGCTAGCCCACTATATGTTGGCAGGGCAGCAGAGAAGTCGATTTCAGTGTGCCAGAAACTGTAAATGTTCCAATAAAACTACACTGTCATCAATATGGAGTCTGCTCTTCAGTAAATTATTTACTTTTTAATAGTTATTTTGTTGGCAGCTGATTTAAGAAAAAAAAATACTGAGTGGGTCAGTGATGGCACACATTAAAACTGTTGCAGACATGATTTGGAAGCCATGTGACAAAGTAGGGCCACAAATGCATTATGGCGTATCATTATAAAAGTGTACATTTTAAATGTATTTACTGTATACTGTGGGCCTACTGTGAGAAGTTGCAGACTTCTACAGTATTTATATTGTAAAATCTTGGCATAACCCATTTCATTCACATTGGGCATTGTAAGGAGCCCATCATAGTCTTGTGCTGCCTGTTGTAAATGCTCTTTCCTCTCATCTTACAGGTCTGGGCAGCATTATCAAGATCACGGCTGCAGGCCATTTACTGATGGGTACATACTGCGAGGCAACACACCAAGAGAGCTGCAAATTATTCGCGAGAGACGGGAACTGTGAAAGAATGAAGACAAGCTAGAGACTGTTTTCACTGTAAAATCATAAATTGTAGCTTTGTTGGAACAACAGCCATTTTAACCAGCAAATGAGTAGCTGGGCTTAAGTTACTCAGAAAAAACCCTTAAAAATAACAAGACTGGTTCAGACTCATCTTTACAAGTGAACATTAAACACACAAACATGAGTGCTGAAGGGTATCAGTACAGAGCACTTTATGATTATAAAAAAGAGAGGGAGGAGGACATTGATCTGCATGTTGGGGATATATTGTTGGTAAGCAAAGGAGAGCTGGTGGCTCTTGGGGTCACCGATGGCCTGGAGCAGCGGCCAGATGAGATTGGCTGGTTGCCAGGCTTTAACGAGACCACTCAGGAAAAAGGGGACTTTCCTGGCACCTATGTAGAGTACATTGGGAAGAAATGGATCTCTCCCCCTACACCCAAGCCAAGGCCCCTGAGACCCTTACCTGTAGCTCCAGCCTCCTCCTTCAAGTCAGAGATGGACTCGGACTCAGAACAAGGTGAGTTTAAACAAGAGCTGTTAAACCATGTTTATTGGTATCAAATTCATGGGTGTTCTCCTTTATCTCAAAGTTCTGAAGGTTTTTTTTTTCCTGGATTACCAGCATAATACACGGCAGTGTGATTTCTGTACGAAAAAGGGGACAAATGCATGAGCTATCTGTATAACTTGCTAGTTTAAGCTACAACAGTTTTCATAATCTGTCTTAACATTATTATTAATTGTGACAATTTGAATGTATTAAAATCCTGAGGGTGTAAACTGATGTTAGCAATATTAACCCCCCCCCCCCCCCCCAAAAAAAAACAACAAAAAAACAAAAACCTGTTATGTCGCTTTGTGCATTCTCTGGTAGTCCACTGACACAGACAACTAGTTAAGTGTTAAAGTAAAACCTTAGCAAGTCAGAGTTGTGAATCTGTTATCAGCAGGATGCTGATGCTGCAAAACAGGGTTTTGTTTAACAACTCTGCCTGGTGCGGTACAGCTGCACTGAATGTGAACCATGCTCAGTCCCAGAGGACACGGGCTCTGGTGTTTATGCTGGATATAGTACACCAGAGCATTTTCTGCAAGCCATATGTTACCAGCCGAGATCATCCATCTTTGTCCTCAAACTGCATCTTAAGGGAATGCAATTCTCGTACCTGTGTAGCTCAATGTATACACTGGTAGCAGGGGGGCAGTTAAGCTAGCTCAAGCAAAATTGATCGATTGTGTCATCATTTAAACTATAATTTGCTTAAAAAAAAAAAAAGTAATGTAACCAATAATTTTCTGGTCTTTTTTTTTAAACACCTTGTTAAATCTGTAAAAATATCAATCACATATTACTAACATCACAGAATATCTAAGTTATAGCTGAAATATTTTGGTGGTGGTGGGGGGGGGGTGTCTCCATATTATTATTATTATTATTTTTTTTTTTTTTAATTTTTTAATTTAATTTTTTTCTTTTGGTGGGTAAAAAAAAAAAAAAATTATTTCGAGATGTTTGCAGTTCAAAATGACCCTTTGAAATGTGAGTCAGTGTTACAGCTCAGGCCGCAACTATGAACTGCAGTTAAAACTCGTCTTTTTAAAGACTCTGTGGCTTGTTAATGTGCACTTGAAGCTTTTTGCTCACCTAAAGAGCAGCTGTAGTCGCCAGGTTTCTAGTTTTTAGGCCATTTGTGGTGCTGTTGTGAAATTCTTTGCTGTGGTCTACAGTGCGAATGAGGAGCTGTTGTTTTTTTTTTTTTTTTTTTTTTTGTTAAAAAAGGGGCATATGTTGAATGGATGTGTTGTGGTTGAGTGGCAGCACTGCCAAGTGTGAATGTAGCACTGAGAGAAGAAAAGTTGCTGTGTCCTGGGTGGGGGGGGGGAGAAAGGGCCCAGAGTTGTGGGTGAAAGGGGAAGAGAGTCCCTGTGCTAGTTTCAGGATGGGTGCATGAGGATCAGGGCTGAAGTGGAGCTGGGGGCTTGGCAGAGGGGCTGCAGCTGGGATTGGGGTAGGTTGCAGGCTTTGGGAGGAGCTTGGGATCTGCATGCTCAAGGGGGCTTTGAAGAGGGTCTTCTGCTTGGAGTGTTTGTGATTTATTGCCCACCACCAAGGGATCCTGCTCCCTTCCTCCTACTCCAGATTTTTTTTTTTTCTCCTTCTTCCTCCTTTTTTTTCCTTTTTTTTTTTTTAATGTTTTGATAGCTCCTACCATCAGCTCTGGTCCCAGGAAAAGGGTGGAGAATGGAGGGCTTGGAAAGGGGCCTCTCCTCCCTTAGCCACAGGGGGGGTTTACATGAGTGCAGCAGATGTGGAGAGGGAAAGAGAGAGACTAAAGGGCTGGGCTGGGAAACTATTAGTCCTCATTCCAGCATTCAGCCTTTCTTTAAAAAACAACAACATTAAAGTGTTGCTCCTTTTACTAGGCCTCTCAGTTAACTGAATATACATGTGTGGTGCTGCCAAGCAGAAGAACTTGGAAAGCAAATAACCAGCTCAGAGCTCAATTTGCTTATTTGATTTAATTTAAAAAATCCACAGTTGGTTCCCAAACTGAAATTCTCCAAGTTTAAAAACTTCTCACACCTTTCACGTCTAGTATGTTGCTTTTAATGGTGAAAAAGAAGTAATTGAGGTGGAATTTCGAATAAGCTAACTGAGTCATAGTACTAAAAGAAAAAATACAAGCAGCTACTTTTAGTCTGTAGCCAATTGTGTAATTCCTGATGCCCAACAAGCACGTTGCATGTTAAATTTGTTTAGACAGTGACTATGTTATGGCCTAATATTAACCTCTGTGTTTTCAGTTCTGTGTTTTCAGTGTGTAATTACTTTATTTTTCTCCTCCCATCTGTTGGCCAGCATCAGCATTTTTCCCCCCTCTTTTCCCAAAACGTTAGATAAGTATGAATAACCGGTTGTTGCTCTGCACGCTATCACTAGGTACAGCCTACACGCTCGGTCTTGTTTAAGGATATATTTGATGGCAGGCTGTGTTCCCCTGCTTGTCTGAGCCTTATCAGTATGTTTGAAGTTTTCATGTGCACAACATTATAGTACGCAGTATTTATCCCAAAAAAAAATGCAGTGAAATGTTTTATAGCTTTCTGCTAAATATGCCTCCTGGTGTGTATGCAGACTTTTTTTGGTTACCAAAAAATGAAATGTGGATTTTATAACTAGTAATGGATGTACTTAATGGAGCATCTGTGCTGGCTACAGGAAGGCTGAGTGCAGCCTGTACAGAGGAGACGTTTCAGGGAGAGCACTCTGCATAGCTGGAGTTTGAGATAATGCAGCTCTCCTTCTCGGGGCCTCTTTAGCACTCAGGCTGACATCTGCTGGATTGAATACACTTTCTGTTGGTAGTGTCATTTTTTATTTTTTTTATTTTTTTTTATTTTTTTTTATTTTTTTGCTTCCCCCCCCCCCCCCTGCTAAGAGCTCACTTTTCTCTTAAATTATACATGTAATGGCCTTGGCGTAGGTTTCAAATTGGTATACTCTTTTCATTTGTCCAGAGCACAGTCACAGTTCGTTAAATCCATCCAAGTCAGCAGCAGAATAAGCACAGCAGAAGTTTATCGTGTGATAGTTTCCTCTGATGTAGTGTTCCTCTGTGGGACTAAAGGCAGCTGGGGCCAGGAATTTGGTAGTTGGGGGTACGTACAGACTGCATAGTGGACTGATTTGTACCTTTGTGATGAATCTGTATTGTGCTAAGTGCTGATTGCTGTATCTCGACGCACAATACAGCTATACAACAAATGGGTGGATGATGAATAGCACCCTAGCGATTGCTCTGTGCTGTCATTGTTATGAGTGGACAAGCTGCTGGCAAAAGGAAATGTATTTGACTTTTGTACTAGGTGGAATATTAGTATGTTTAGAAGCTGTTGAGAGGAGAGGAAAAAAAAGCTTTAGTCAGAGGTGAGAAGCGTGTCATTGACAAATTCAGTGCCTGTGAATCTCAGACTTGAGCTGGATTTAAATATATTATGACTTGTCATAGTTTCCAGAATGGGGAGGGGAGCCTTGTCACATGCAGTGTGTTTAAAGCAGCCCACGTGACAAAGGAAATTTGCATCCACATCATTAAATTGCAGATATAATAAAATTTAGTTTTGACTAAAGAAAGGCGATTTGTTAGTTTTTTGTTTGTTTTAGCATCCCGATTCAAACCTAAGATGACGAAGTTGTTTTTCCTCTCACATTTTTAGTTTTTCCATTTGTTATCAGTTTACTTTTGAGCAGTCCCTTCATTTTTCATTTTAAAGTTTAGTCTGTATTAACCAGCTACCCTTTCCCATCTAGTGTTCATCAATTAATTTTTTTCTTGTAGCCTTCTCCATGGGTGGTTTGTATTGTAAACTGATATGATGCAGAGACAAATAATGTAGTAGCTTCAATAACTGTTTGCATTTAATTTTTCCTCTGGTCGGTTTAAAATGTAAAATTAAGAGGAACTTTAAGCATTGCTTAAAACTGTTAAACTGCTTTAAATAACAGTGACACGTGTGTGTGTGTGTGTGTGTGTGTGTGTGGGGGGGGTTGACCTGTTCTTAATCTGTGTGGATGTGCCAGACATGACAATTATTTATTTTTTTTTCCCCTTCTGTCTACCTCAGAGAATGTCAGACTGAGGTTATAGACACTACAGTTAAGGGGACAACTCTACTGCTGCTCAGTATATGACAGGGAAAAAGACTAGGACTCAAAAAATAACAGATTCATTAAAAAAAAAAAATTGTGTGTTTAAGCAAGTGAGACTTGTGTGCATCAAAGTGTGCATAACTGTTTCATTGCATGAGGCCGTTCAGAGGCTGAAGTCTGAATTGCCAAATCTTCTTTACGGGAGTCGGAGCATGTCTGCTAGCAGGATTAAGAAATGGAGCAAGCAAATAAGGCAGGGAGGAGCAGACAGACTCTGTGCAATTAAACAAAGGTGAGATTGGAGAGTAACACAATTTCATTGGTGCCAGGAAAGTTATGTGTGTGGTGTGCGGGCAGCTCTTGTGCACTGGAGATGTTGCATTGCATTAAGGAGTGGACACAATAAATCATCTCCTCCATTCAGTTATATCTGTCCTGGAAGTTTGTTTGCATTGTTTTGCATCAAAAGTCCTGGTCACTTCTGTTAAGGCAAGAATTGCTATATTTGTGTTTTCCCTCCTGTGCCTCTTAATGTGTCATCAGAAAAAGAGCCTTTGCAGTTGCATATCTCAAAACTATTGCGGTTAAGCAGCCATCATGATATGCCCCACTTTCATACTATTAGAGGTGCAAGGCTAAGATGATCTCTTCTTGGAAATGCTCAAGCCCAACTTGGTGAAGTTCTTGAATAAGTCATTTGCCAACCAACAAAAATAATTTGATTATGATTGTTATGGTCCCTGGTGACATTTGGCTTTTTGCATCAGAACAAACAAAAATAAAAAGTTTTAGTCCTGTTTTGATTTGACCTTTTGATAACTTAAATATATTCTCAAATTAAATAATATACTTTAGCTGTGGTTTTAATAAATCCGTGCACTATTACAAGCTAGTTCACATTGAAAGTGGCTAATCTTTGAATGAAGACACTGTTTAATCATCCTTTTACTTTATAATTTAAAGTGAGGCAGTAGTGCAGGTTGTACAATTGTGCTCAAGCCATTTAAGTTATCAGATTTGGAGTTGGTTTATTTTAATTTGATGTGAGAGGCTTCATTGGTTCTTAAATTTGATCTCACATTGGGAAACTGGCTGCTTGCATTACTTTTGCGATTCACTGATGCTCTGTGCTTCATAGGGTTAATTGCCAAGCTGTAGCAACAGTCTCCTCATTGGCTGTTACTTTGCTTTTGCACTTCATCTTCCAGCCTGCAGGAGGAGACATTGCCTGCCCTTTTTCCTAATTCAGCTCAGGGCTTCACTATTCAGCACAGTCATGCTCAGACATGTTAGTGCTGCCCATGCCAACAGAAAATCCAGAGAATTTGGCATTGCAAAGGTTTTAGGTTTTGGTAATACTATAAACTAGCTGCACCTAGTCTTACTAAATGCTACTGTAGAGACAAACAACTTTGAAATTTTTTTTGTACATTTTGCACAATTTTTACTTTAAAATGTGTTAGGTGGTGATCTATCACCAATGTGCCTTGGCTAGACCTTTTTTCCAGCCTTCTAAATTTATCCAAAGTGAGCGCTATCTTTAGTGCACTGGTAGTGCCCCAGCTCTGTTCTGCCCACAGTCCTTTCGGCTCAGACGTGCCGTTTGAGCCGGACAGATTGTTCCCCACACCACAGCAGAACCAGTGGCAGCTGCATCGACTTCCTCAACCTGCGGTTGTCTAACTGACTACTGACGGGCTGAGGCCTTGGGGGATATCATGAGGTCTGCCAAACATGCAGACGTGTAGAGGCACGTCCTAGGGGCCTCTGTCTCCATACCCTAGTTACCACAGAAACCAGCTTCTATTAAAGTCTTGGAGAGAGTCTGAGGAAGTGTAGCCTGTCAGCTGTTGTAAATGGAGCAAAATGCCAGCACATTGTGTTAATAGTGCCGTAATGCTACTGTAAAACATAGAGGGCCCTGTTTGTTTAATAGAATTAAAATTACCTTTCCAGAGAGAGTTGGAGATTCAGTTTGCATAAGCTGCAGTAAGGAGTTTTGCAGAACCTGCATTCACCTTGTGCCATTATCACAGTTAGGTATACCTATGTGCAGTAGAAAAGAAATGGATAGCTTTTACTGTAGCTAATTTTTACTTATTACCAATTTTTACAAAGTTTTTCTAGAATTAATTTGCCTTCCATGAACACATCAATTATAGGTTTCTTCTTCTTTCTTTTCCTTTCCCCTTTATGTTTCTGTGGTTTGGCCTGTATGGGCACGTTGAGCCTTGATCTCATGCCAAGGCATCTCAGAAATCATCACTGATACCTTGTGGCATTTCCGCCATATTTCTTCGGCTACTTGATACAATTCCATTGGTGCCGAAACTATCACATTGTCGACAGTACCAAGAAGCAACTCTATATCCTTCCTGACCCGTGTCCCTCAGAGGCTGACTGTGGTAGGAATAAATAGGCTGGAGGATCACTTGGAAGATTCTCCTTGTTTTTTGGTTTGTTTCCAAGCTGTGCAGAAGTACGAGCAGCTGTTTGTATATCAATGTATTAATCATTTTCAAGTGTTGAGTGTTTTTTAATCTAAGTAAATGTGTGAAAATTTGCTTGTTCCTTACACATATTTGTGATTTATTGTTTAAAAATTCCAGGCATCGTGCTGTCATGTGCTTTTTGAACATTGTGACAACGGGTGGGTCAGTGTTCTAAATGTAACTTCAGGTTGTGAATTTGGTTTCTCAGAAAACCTTTTGGCTGTAGAAGGAAGATCGTGTTGGATATCTTGTCTGGGAGAAAGATTACATTTCCAAGGTGTGTGATGGCTGCACTGCATGTCTCGATCTCTATTTCAGGAAACTTTGCAAAGTCTGAGATGGAACACCAACTTCTGAGAAACCTTCCTCCCCCCTCCATTCCCTTTCAGTTTGTATTTCCAATAACATCTTCCAGATGACCAGTTGTCCAAAGTGGATTTTTGTGTGTTCTCTGGTTTGAAAGGCTTTACTAATACATGTACTTGACACACAACAAGGCAGCCTGGGTCCTGCCCTAGCCAGAGAATGTGGTTCAGAATTTATTATTTAACTGACTGAACCCTCTTTCATGCAAAAGGGTAGCTTTTCAATAACCCCTATGCGTCTATGTATTAGCCACACCAGTACTTGGCCTTTAATGCCTGATTCAAAAAAGTAATCACTTTTAGGTGGAAAGAAAAAATAATGTTAAGAGAAAGGGTCCCATTCATAGTTTTGCAGCATTTTGAAACTGCAGACCTGATGTTGAACAGTTGAGCCTTTCAGGAAAAAAGCCTTTTCAAAATATGCCTTGGCGAAGATTTTATTTAGATTTGCCAACTCCCCTCCTGCTTTCATGTCCACACCTGGGTGCAAAGTTCTGAAGGAAAAATAAGTAAAAAAAAAAGAAAAAAAAAGTCAGACCTGGCTTACCTCATATCACAGGATATTTGCTTAGTTCCTTGGTCTGCCAAACCTTAACTTCAGTGCTCAGTACCTCCTGTTGAAACAGCCTTTTATAAATACTCACATTTTACTTTTGAAGCCACTTCATTGGTCTTGTACCTGCTTCCTTTGAAGTTCTGAGGAGTCAAGAATCTAATGAGTCTTTGCTGGTTCAGATGAATGGCAGCCCCTTACCATTTAAGGTCACATGAACAGTCATCACAGGATTAACTGTATTTAACTGACTGGCCAGTTGATATCTTTATTTAGTTACACATAAACTATAGATACTTTTTTTGATCTTACAAAGGGAATTCGTTGTGGTACAGTAGCATAAGAGTAAAAAATAGAACAATCTCCAAAAAGTGTAACTAAATTCTGCTGTGTGGGACTCAGTTTTGAAAGTAAAACCAGCCATTGTCAGCACTCACCTCGAAGAAATGAGCTTAGTGAAATCCCCTTAAAGCCGTGTCTGTTTTGCAAACAGCCAACAGCATAGGGCAACTGATTGTCTTGGTCGTGATTGTGTTGTTGTTTGATTTGGAAAGCATAGGTTGGATGTAGAAACATTTTCTCTTCTTGCTTTGCTGGCTTTTGTGTTTTGGGAAGGGCAGGGGTGCTAAAATGGAATTATTCAACTGTTATTAGCAAATTGTGTGGTGCCAGCATATTTATTGGACTGAGTAATTTGGTTCACAGGTATGACGCTGGATTTGTACTAAGCCTTGGTGGGAGGATTTTCACTCCGTTTACACAAACTGAAATTGCTTGTTTTATTTATTTAAAAAATATTTTGTTTTATTTTTTTAACGATCTTTAGGTTTCTTCTTGCCCGACTTGACGGAGCAGTTTTCCCTTCCAGAGATTGCTCCACCCATTTTGATCAAACTGCTTGAAGCAATTGAGAGGAAAGGTGAGCTTGACTGAATCAATTTCATATTTTTGTTGGCATTTATTTGGCATGTTATGTTTCTACAGTATGTTTCGTTAATTATTTTGTAGGTCTGGATAACCCCACATTATATAGAACATTTAACGCTGGTGCTGGACTTGAAGTCAGGCAGTATTTTGATTGTGGTAAGTAGCTCTTTTTATCATGTGTTTTATAAGCCTATATGAAGAGGAAGTCTGAGTGGAAAAAATGAGTGGGGTGCATAAAAAAAGGTTTCTAAGTGTGTGCATAAGAGTCTGTTGGCCCAGAAGAGTCTGTGCTATAGTTAAACCTAACTTTACTGAAGTGAGTTCAAGCGTGCGTCTTTGTGCCGTTCTGCATTTCAGACCCCCCATCTGCAGACTTGGATCACCTGGAGCTTCCAGTCCTGTGTGACGGTCTGCGTAGGTACTTGCAGGATCTTCCCCAACCCATCATTCCCACTGCAATATATGCTCAGATGGTTCACAGTGCTAAAGGTGAGAACAGAAGGTTCCCTCACAGTTTCAGTGGTCATTTGTTGATTGTACAGGTTGGCCTAAAGAGAAGTGCTGACGTAATGTACTCGTGCCCTGCTGCTGAACATCATGTACTCATGAACACTAAACCACAAGACCTCATCAGTACCCATTGTGTCTGAGGACTTCTTTTTTCTTTGTTTTTTGTTTGTGTAAAATTAGCTTTTATTTTCTAAAACATCTATGGGTCCTTTAAGAAAATAAGAAATAGAAATCTATGTATTTATTTCTAATTGTGTATTTTAGCACATTTCCTTAACCTTAGTCTTGCTGTCTGTTGCAAGCAGAGGGGAAAAGAAGAAATTCTCAGTGTTATGCATTCTCTTGCTGTCACATGGCCAGAAACAGGATATCTGCGGTTAATAGGAACTAAAACAAGCCTGAAAGTTTATCTCTAGCATCTCTGAGCAGCCAATCACCTGCCAGTGTACCTTATGCTCATTGTCAACCACACAGTGTCTCTGCGGTTTCCAAGTCTTTATTGCACATGACTCCTTTTTCCATTTCTTTACTGTGTAAAGAGAGCTTTCATTTTGTGCTGCTTTTCAACTGCAGAAGACTTTAAAGTAGGGCACTTTATCTCCTGTCTTCCTGAACGTTTTGGCTATTCTCATCTTCAACAGAGGTGGTGAATCCTGAGGAATGTGCCCAGCTACTACGTCGCTTTGCTAGCGCCCCAGGCCGTCCTCCCCAGTACTGGCTGACTCTCCACTGTCTGCTAAGGCATTTTGCTAGAGTGTGCCAAAACGGTTCCAAGAACCTGCTCAGTGCCAGATCGCTGGGCGAGATCTTCAGCCCTGTGTTTTTCAGACAACAGGCCACCAGGTGGGTATTGGGAGTGTAAGGCTTATGCTGCATATTTTGGTTTGTAAAAGATAGGCACTCAGTCAGCAGACAGATAAGCATGCAGGCTTAGTCAAGAAATGGCAAGACACGCACTGCAGTGTATCACACATTCATGTGTTTTAGCTGTACACGGATGTAGGTTGGAGCTTTTCTGCTTACCAGCTGTGCGGCACAATTAAAGTAGCTAAGCCTGAATTGCTATCTGATTGAAAACTGCACAGAGCAGCAGTGACTGTCACCTTGGCTCTGAAACAAACTTTGTTTACCTTGCTTTTTTGTCCCCCTCACAGTTGTGAACCCAGTCTGGATTCTCACATCAAGATCATTGAGGTTCTGGTGACCAGTGAGTGGAGTGACAGTCAAGCTGCACCAGGTAATTGACTACTGTATTTTCGCTCGATTTTTCACCCATCACAAAACTACTGCTGTTCCTACTACTGTGGGTGCTCAGGGCATGAAAGTAAACGGTTAAAAAAAAATGCATTCAGTTAAAAAGGAAAAGTAGATGGAAAGGATGTTGTGCTTTGCATTACTGATCTAACTGAAAGCTGTAAGGAACTTGTGCAGGATTTACATTGAAAGGAGAACATAAATTTGCTCTGCATTGACTGTGCACAGCACTGACTGAGACCTGAGCTATTAATAGCTTGAAGAGGAGGGTCGAGACTTAGTGCTGCTGCAGTTGTAGGGAACCACAAAGTACCCAGTGATTGGAAAGTTACTCATATTATGGCGCTAAAGCGAGTTGATTTTTTTTTTAGCATGTGCTTATTAGTAGAAACAAGTGTTCTTAGTTGAGTCTTTGTGGAGTGGTTTGAATTAGGTCTTCTCAGTTTGTAAAGCATGAAAAGTTTTCTTTCTGAACTAGCATATTTCCATGTTGCAGATGAATGGTTTTTTTTTTTTTTTTTTTTTTTTTTTTTTTTTATATGCAATGAAATGGTATTATGTATTATGTAAAAGGTTCTCACTGGAATTTAATGACTACAAAGTAGCAACTTGTGTTAGAACAGTATTTCTCTGTCTAGCTTTATTTTTGTCAGCCTCATGAATATGAACATTGGGGAATTTGCATGTGATGTAAAATCTTCAGTAAGATTCTGGGTGGTTCTTGGAGCACATTTTTATTTTTTTTTTCGTCTCTACTCTGGCTTTTGCTGTTATGTAGCATGTGCCTCCAACGGTATAGATGACAGATTCGTGCAAGTCTGATTTTGTTCGTGTTACTGCAGTGGACTGCATACAGACAAAGCTGGTCTGGTGATTTGAGACAGCAGAGCATTGCATGGCAGTTCTGTTTTTACAGCTCTAGTTGGGAGCGGTGTCATTGGCAGGCCCAGCACTGACTGTGGCTGCTTAAACTTTTTATTACCTGTTAGGACTATTTATAAGGCTCCTGTGCATGGTCTGCTCTCAGCTGTCAGTGATTTGCACCTGCAGGGAGCTCTTTGGCTGTAGGCTTGATGGATGGCTGACTGAATGGTCGGGCAGGCAAGAGAGAAACCCTGAAATGCTTTTTGTTGGTTCTGCACATACCCATAAAGACTGTACCCAGTGTAACACATGGCAATGTTTAGTCGGGCCAGACTGGTTTCAGTCACCTGTCTAATGCAAATAGTACGGGTAAATAACCTAATTTCTAAACACACATGTACGGAACATGCATGCATTTCTGTGAATGACCTGTATGCGCGCGCGTGTGTGTGTGTGTGCCTCCCAGTTACTGCGTTCCTATTTTAAGTAAGCGACAAAAGGCCCACTTAGATTTGGTTGGCTGGAAAGTCGGCCTGCTCCACAGAGCACTTCTTGTTAACTCAGGGCTGCTTGTAGTTCTAGGGCCACTTGCCTCCCCCTTCAGTGGATGTCCACATGTCCTCCCTGTCTCAAAGTGCTCAACTCAGCAAATATTTGAAACTTTGCAAGTTAATCATAAGACTGCCCCCCTCCTTCCCCACCCCCAAGCCTCCGCCTTTACAAACAGAAAGAGGGAGTGACCAAAGAGCATAGAGAGACACACAAACCAACGCAGCTGGCACAAGTGGCTGCTTTCAGAACAGGCTGCGTCGACACTGGAGCGGCTCCTGCTAATCATTAACTTTGTGACTACACGTGAGCAGGCCTCCGCCTCACAGGGCTCAGAAAGGGAAAGACAGAGAGACTCAGCCCTTTACCGCACCTTCAGCAGGAACTGAGCAGTCAGTCAGTGAGACAGTCGCATGCGGCACCTGCTTCACGTCGAGCGGATTACCTGGATTTCATTAAGAGGCACACAAAGCCGTGACCTTTTAAGAATTAAAACAGACCACGTCCATGTACTCACTGGTCTAAACTATGAAATGGAGCTTTACAGAAGGACTTGAAACTAACTCTGTTGGATTTACTTTATTGTTTGGGAATAAAAGAGAAGCTGCAAAGAAGAGAGAACTGATTCCTCGAGACATGCACAACTTGCAACGTAAGTTTGATGTTTCAGGTCTTGTCTTATAAAGGTGTCAAAAGTGGAACATTGTGTGTTCTGCTGCGTTTGCCTTCAGGCTATAACGAAATGGGCCTCGTGCGTAAGATTAAGACACAAATGTCACAGCTTAGAAAAGACAGAACAGGAATAATAGGTTTGTGTTTTAGTAAGACTTCAATCTTTGCTAGCAGCAAACTTGCCTCGGGCAACTGCTCATGCTTATGAGTTATGGGCCATACTTGGAGAGTGCGCATGAACCTCTGCATTAAGATCAGACAAAAGAGCCTCTTGAACATTTAAGTAGTTTATAGCTATGGTGGACAATGGCTAGTTGATGTTAAAGTCTTTTTAAATCCACTGTTGTATTTTTTTTTTCTATCCAAGTGCGGTGGAACAGGCTTGCTCACTTAGGTCTTACTCAAACATTAAAACCTGTTCTTTTTTTCCTCATTTGTAGTTGATGTGAACTATATAACTTAAGCGTCTAAAATTTCCACCAACTGTCCCTCAATTGAACTAAGGACAACGATTGCTTTCACTTGAATCTTCTACCTTTACCAAGAACTGGGGCTATTTTAATTTCACTCAGGAAATCAAGGGAGCTATCCCTGTCGTGCTGAGCGTCACGTTGTGGGATTATAGACGTATTTTGGAGCTCTGGGTGCCGCTGACCGGGCCAGGCATTATAATTTAGCTGCGTACGTGCTGCTGCAGCAGAGTAGGCTTTACGAGTGCCAGCAGTGGGACGGACTAAATGTCCGCACGACACTCGCGGGGAGGAGGGGCCGAGTAACCTGCAGGGGAGCAAGTGGACAAGCTGAACAGAGAGCGAGAGGATGACAGAGGAGAAGCATGGAACAGGGAGCAGGTCCTTTCTCTCTCCTCTGCTAGCAGAGAGATGCGGCGCGCTTGCTTTCGCAGATGGATGCACACCGGGACGCAGTGCTGGTTGATGCAGAGACGCAGTCGTTTCAGTTATCTATTTAGAGTTCTAAAAAGGCGACACTTTTACAATGACCTCATCGCTCACAGGAAATGAAAGATGCAGGAGCGGTTGGTGACAGACCCCCTGTGTGATTGGCTGTGGTAAGTGATGTAACACGTTACTGAGCAAGCTGCCCTTAATGGCTTTTCAAGTACGTGTTTAAGTGGCTGTAATAAAGTATTTGTGTGGAGCAGAGGCGAGATTGGATCAGCGCAAGTTGTCTGTCTGTGGAGGTGTTTGGCTCTGGTTTTAGAAGCCTGGTTTCTTCACGCGAGTTAGAAATTTCTAGTAATCTGGAGACAAAGTGTGATCAGGTTGGAAGGCAGGCGGTATGCAGAGAAGCGCTGTGGTCGGATTGGTAGGTTGCATTTGCGCAGAATGGAAACATTTGAAATCTATGTCACGGTTGTAGCTGTGTGCACAGTGCTTGTGGTTTCAGCGTGCAAAGTTCTGCAAGGTCCATTGCAGCAGGAGGGTTGTGAATGCAGTGGCAGCGAACAAAAGCAGTGCAGATTTGTGGGGTTTAAAAATAGCCGACTGCCTTATCTCTGCTACTGGTAGCTTCACGGTGAGCTCCAGCTTTAAGAGTTTAATTGATTTACTGATGGTAGAAGAGAATCTGGTTATCCTGCGTTAAAGCGCAGCCTTTCCTGCTGGTAAAGGCTTAAAGGGTCATTAGGATTTCAGTCTGTCCTATTTTACTGTAAAATGTTGTGCAGCCATCTTTTTCTGCTGTTCTCTCTGCATTTTTTTTTTCCTGCATGAAAAAGGCTTCACTGCTGCGTTAGGAGCTGGAAATATTTATAGATGGCTCCATTTCTTGAATGAAATTCATTCTCCCTGACTCACGCTTCAGTTCTCCTCCCACTGCCTCACCAATGCTGCCTCTCTGTTAGACATGGGAAGCCTTTTTTTTTTTTTTCTTCTTTTTTTTTTTCCTTTCCCCACAACCCAATTCATGGAAAAGGATGCATGCGAACGAGCATGTGTGCCTACGTGCCTATCCAGATGAGGGTTCATTCTTTTGAAATATTAAATAAATTCAATGAGCAATTTTTTTTTTTTGTATTTTTAATTATTTACAAGAAGATCAAGTAAACATTTTAAAGGCAGTGCAAGCGTTCCCCTAAAAATCTGCCTTAAAATGTCCAGATCTCGAGCTCTGAGTCGGCTTTATTTTAACACAAACACTCATAAGCCTAATCGCGTTGTAGTCGATTTATTTACATTCTGTGTTCTCTGCCTTTTCCTGCAGCTCTACCTCCAAAGCCACCCAAGCCCACATCTGTGATTAACAACGGTATGAACAACAACATGGCGCTACAAGATGCTGAATGGTACTGGGGAGACATCTCAAGGGAGGAGGTCAATGAGAAACTGAGGGACACTGCAGATGGTACGTTTTTGGTGCGGGACGCCTCTACAAAAATGCACGGAGACTACACTCTGACTTTGAGGTAAGTGTCTTGTCCTCTGTTTCCTCAAATTGACTGTTTATCCATTTGTAGTTAGTGACCTGTTGGTTTAACCGCCGCTGCTGTTTCGTCTACAGGAAAGGAGGAAACAACAAGCTTATCAAGATATTCCATCGAGATGGTAAATATGGCTTCTCTGATCCACTAACCTTCAACTCAGTCGTCGAGCTCATCAACCACTATCGCAACGAGTCCCTGGCTCAGTACAACCCCAAGCTAGACGTCAAGCTGCTGTACCCCGTGTCTAAACACCAGCAGGTGAGGTGGCAGCTCAATGCATCCCAGCAGAATTAAAACACCTGCGTGTTTAAAGCAGTTGAACCTCAACTTTTTCCTGTATTTGACTATGACTCTTTCTTCAGGATCAAGTGGTAAAAGAGGACAACATCGAAGCTGTGGGCAGGAAGCTCTGCGAGTACCACCAGCAATACCAAGAAAAGAACAAAGAGTACGACCGTCTCTATGAAGAGTACACCAGAACATCACAAGTGAGTACCACCCCACACCTAGGATCAAGAGTGTTACTGCAGTGTTTGTAGGTCAAGTGCTTAACACTGTGCTTCTGCTCGCAGGAAATCCAAATGAAAAGGACGGCGATAGAGGCTTTCAATGAAACTATCAAAATATTCGAGGAGCAATGCCAAACACAAGAGCGCTACAGCAAGGAGTATATTGAGAAATTCAGGAGAGAAGGCAATGAAAAAGAGATTCAGAGGTAAGAGCAGACCACACTTTGTTGTGCATCAGCTGATAACGAAATGCTTGCTCTGCTCAGAACTCATCCTTTTTTTCCTCTCCTTCCAGGATCATGGGAAATTACGAGAAGTTGAAATCGAGGATTAGTGAAATAGTAGACAGCAAGCGCAGGCTGGAAGAAGACTTGAAGAAACAGGCAGCAGACTACAGGGAGATCGACAAGAGGATGAACAGCATCAAGCCTGACCTCATCCAGCTCCGCAAGACCAGAGACCAGTATCTCATGTAAGTGCAGCGCCTGAACAGCATCCTGGCTACATCGGAAACTAGTCTTCCCTCTGAGGGAAATCAAAATTGGTCTGTCCTGCTTTCTAATGTCCATGACTTTTCTCTTTGTAGGTGGTTGACCCAGAAGGGAGTCAGGCAGAAAAAACTCAACGAGTGGCTGGGAATCAAGAACGAGAGCACAGAAGAGTAAGTTAGCGAGTGTCAATCATCCACTCGCTGGACAAAAAAATGTGCATTTTTCATGACAACTTATATTTGTTTTGTGTTTTTAGTCAATATTCTATGGTGGACGATGATGAAGACCTTCCTCATCATGATGAGCGAACCTGGAAGCTGGGCAACATCAATCGCTTACAGGCGGAGGCGATCCTCCAGGGCAAGAGAGACGGAACATTCCTGGTTCGAGACAGCAGCAAAGCGGGATGCTACGCCTGCAGTGTGGTGTACGTATCTGGCTGTTACGTAGCAAAGAATTGCAGTTTTAGTGTTGAAATGTCTTCCTGCTGTTACGGCTTCAGCCACCACTGAATGAACTACTTTTAAAGTTGATGGAGAGCATCACAGCAGGTTGTGACTCCTGTCCTCTCTTTGCAGTGTGGACGGCGAGGTGAAACACTGCGTCATCAACAAGACCCCCACAGGGTACGGCTTCGCTGAACCTTATAACCTGTACAACTCATTAAAAGAACTCGTTCTTCACTACCAGCACACGTCTTTGGTCCAGCACAATGACTCTCTGAATGTGACACTAGCGTACCCTGTGTACGCTCAACAGAGACGATGAGGACCCGGACGTATCCATATTGACGATTAAGGCCCCATGGAAGTTGGAGACATGTTTCGACCACCATGATTAAGGCTTCGATAGCCGGACTTGGACTTGAAGTTGGAGGAAAAGTCACAACAAAGCCTGAAACATTTCAGTGACTTTGCCTAAACCATGAGCCTGAGGCGAGTCTGAATGTAGATTTTTTTTTTTTTTTTTCCCCTTTCTGCTTTTTGTGGGAGCACAGAATCGAGCGAACACTGCTGAACTCGCCCAGCGGAGGACATTTGAGGCCTTCTCCTTATGGTGCTTGTTTTTGTTTTGTTTTTTCCCCCTGTTCCCAAAAGCTTTACCAGCTGGATTATCAAATCGCAACAGAACTCACCGGCTACAAATTTTGTTTTTCCTTTTTCCCCTTCTTCCCCTGGTGTGTGTGTGTGTGTGTGTGTGTGTGTGTGTGTGTGTGTGTGTGTGAGTGAGAGACTGTCCATGTGACCAAATCTCATAGAATCAGGAAACTCTGTGATATTGGAGGGCTGTGTAACACTTTGCTTGTATTAACTGTTCAGTAGCAGACCATGGATCAGCTGACAAATGTAGCAAAATGGCACTTTTTAAAAAACAAAACAAAGTTTCACAAAAGAAACTCCTATGGACTTTTATTAGAAGAGCAGAGAGGACAAGTACCCACACTCTGCCTTCTCACTGATGAGCATTACAGTGCATACGTAAACTTGATTTGAACTGTGGGCAGGGAGAAACTATGAATGGACTATTCTTTCATGTACATATGTGAAAATGTGCAGTCATGACTCGTACCAAAAAGGATTTGTTCCTCTTTAGTTGTATCCTGATCTGCTATGCAAACCTTTCTCCATTTTTATTTCAGAATTGTTTTATTCTGTTGCAAACCCACAATATAAGCTTGTTTTAGTGCTTGAAAAGTATTTTTTTGTTCCTGTGTAAATATCCAAGAGGATATTTTGTCAAAATGCCAAGATACAGTTTAAAAAATGCTTATGATTTTTAGAAGATGATAGAAACATACTTTATTATAAATTACTTTAACAACTGGTATACAGATGAAAAGGTTTTTTTTTTTTTTCTTCTTTTTTTTTTTTTTTTTTTGGCTTCAAACTAATTTTTTCTTCTCAGGCAGAGCCTTTTGAGTATTTGAGCTGCTTTAGTCACAAGTACTATTTCCGACAGAGCTAAGCCTACATGCAGTTCTTTGTTAAAATGGACAAAGAAGGTCAGGCTGATGGGATTGTACGACCCTTATCTACCATCACAGAAACAACAGTATAGATTTATTTTGTTATAAAATATATTTGTTCCCATATGAGAATATATCAAAGCAGACTGGTGTTTTCAACTGGTGGATATTGCTATTAAAGATCAATATGCATTGTACACTTACTATTTTTTCTGTATCAGAAAATCACTGTGTTTACATGGGTGGATCGGCTCATTTCAGACGGTAACATAATATTTCATAACCCCTAAAAGAAGGAAAACAAAGCCACGTGCTCTATTCCCACACCCTAAATTTGGCTTTTACAAGTCTACGATACAAGTGCGCCAGACCACGTAAACTATGACGTAAAAAATCACAAACTGTATTACTCACAATATATTTTGTAACCCTTCAACATGTCATCACAGCTGTCAGGCGAACCTGTTGAACGTATCTGTAGAAAACTAGTTGTAGAGACATTAACAGAATCTGATTTTGATAGTTTCCCGTTTTTTGTTGGCGTGACAGTTTACTTTAATTCCCATCTTGGACACAACTTGTTCTCTTGGGAACGGTCTACATGTACAAACCACAGAGGAAAGCTTAGTTTTAATTCACAATTTTCGTTATTTACACAGACTAGTTTTAACACATTTGACCAAATTACTCATTCACAACTTTAAATGTAACACATTTATAGGAGTTGTCTTTTTTCCTTTTTTCTTCCCCTCCCTTCCTCCAAAGCTGTTAACAGGTGTCTCATATATGACATTTAGATCCTCAGCAGCTGCTGGCATGAACATTTTGATTCCCTTTGTCAATTTTTCTTAAGTCTGACAACGTGCACCATTATTTCTTTACCCCATTTCTGGGTAGTATTGTTGTTTTATTGTTGTCCTTTTTATTTGAAGCTCCTCTTTGGTGTTGGCGTCCCAGAAACGATTGGATTGAGATTGCCAGTGTTCCCCAGTTTTGCTTTGAATCTGTATTGGGCTTTGTTAAAAATGAAATAAAACTCTTCTTTTTACGAAACAATGGCTTTGTTTTGACTGATGAGTAAAATGAGTTCATGTTAGTGGTGTTGCTCTGTTGGCAGTTTTGGCCAAACCGACAGTATGTAACTGATTCTATTCTCTTAACTAGAGTAACTGTAGCTTAAGAGGGTGGTTGACAACTACAATTACTGCAATGAACTTATTGCTCTGAAACAGTTGCTTCAAAAACAGAGATTAGTGCTGCAGATTTGGTAAACTGATGTTAAAACAAGATGAAGTCGGTCTACTATTGAATGTTGGCAATTACATCTACACATCTGTCTGTGATAATACAGCAATTAACTTTAAATTCATGGAAATCACAAATCCTTTGCCATATCCATACATGGAAATTCCCACTACTAGAAACACATTCCTCAACAAATAGTGGTGCAGTTGCTGCAGGAAAGCCATTTAACTGTAAAGGAACATTTGTATATGGGCGACCGTGGCTCAGGGGGTTGGGAAGCATATCTGTAACTGGAAGGTCACAGGTTCGATCCCTGGACTCTGACCTGGTCGTTGTGTCCTTGGGCAAGACACTTTACCCTACCGCCTACTGGTGTTAGCCAGAGGGGCCGATGGCGTGATATGGCAACCTCGCTTCTGTCAGTCTGCCCCAGGGCAGCTGTGGCTACAACCGTAGCTTACCTCCACCAGTGTGTGAATGTGAGAGTGAATGAGTGAGCGCTTTGGGTGCCTTAGAAAGCGCTATATAAATCCAATCCATTATTATTATATAATTACTGCTAAAATCGGCATGCAAAACATGCTAAGCTAAACATGAGATTAATGCAGTGTTGAACACTCCAAAAGTGACAGCCTACCTCCTTGACCTTGATTTTGATGGAAAATGAGGTCAAGGGGAAGGGCTGATCCAAAGGAAAATGAATTCAGTGATAATCCTAGCAATGTAACAGACCTAACTATAGCAATCCCTGAACGCACTTTGATACAGTTAATATATCTTTTAATCTTGGTTTAGAGAGGCAATACGTGGACAAGAAGCAGACTTTATTACAGCATCATATTGTTCAGAGTTCACCTGTGGGGTTAAGAGCCTGTGGTTGAAAATTCAGTTACATTTGAATGATCTGTGCTGAAGTATCCCTGCGATTTATGGGTTGGTCTTATCACCTTTCATTTTCATAAAGGAGATCCAAGGGGTGCCTTACTATAGAGAATTTCACGAGTTCCTATATTATAACAACTATAATATGAGAACACTAACACTTAAGGGCGACCGTGGCTCAGGGGGTTGGGAATCGCATCTGTAACCGGAAGGTCGCCGGTTCGATCCCTGGGCTCTCTGTCATGGTCGTTGTGTCCCTGGGCAAGACACTTTACCCTACTTGCCTGTTGGTGTTGGCCAGAGGGGCCGATGGCGCGATATGGCAGCCTCGCTTCTGTCAGTCTGCCCCAGGGCAGCTGTGGCTACAACTGTAGCTTGCCTCCACCAGTGTGTGAATGTGAGAGTGAATGAATAGTGGTATTGTAAAGCGCTTTGGGTGCCTTGAAAAGCACTATATAAATCCAATCCATTATTATTATTATTACTATAAAGTATATTAACTACTTGGAAGCATCTATAAGAACGATAAGATACTTCCAAGTAACTTTGCAAAACTGACTTCTGCTAAATTTTGATACAGCTGATCTTCCAGCATCATAGATTCAGATCTCTGAACAGGTTTGAGGTTTTTCCCCAGCATAGTGGTGCGTTACAGACATTTACAGGTGTACAAACCAGTTTTTGCTGACTGACAGCCAGTGTTGTGAAATGCTTTTGATGTTTGAAAGGCCTAAACTTGGTGAGCATGACTGTCATTCCAGATGTAGAAAGCAGAACACACTGTCAGTTTGGAACTTTTTCAATAGATTATATCTGTTAGCACATGTACTAGCTAGTGGAAAATTACCATGGAGCTTTACAGTAATGCTGAAAGATGGCCTCGTTGACATTTAAGGAGAAAATGTTGTTTCCAGTGACTTTGCATTTTGTTTCAGGAATTCATAAAACTGTATATTTAGCATATCAAATCATATTCTTGATTGTAGTACCTGAGTAGAACTGAATATGTTGACTTTGAGTTGATGGTGTTAGTTCACAATTTTATTAATAGACTGAAAATACTTGCAGATGAAGTAGTCCTTTAGGTTTCATCCAGCAGTTGCCTCCAGCTGGATGTGGGATGTCTTGCATTTGAATATAAAGTGGCCATGCATCTCCAAGCGTGAGGTCAAAGGTTTGATCTGGGAAACAGTGAAGTACCCAGACACGGGTGGCGAATGATGATAGTAGTAGTAGTGTGGGTGCTGGTCAGACAGAGCTGAGCCTGAAGGCGAAGCATAACAAGGATGCCTACTAGGTGTAGTGTTTCCTTCAGGACGGAGACCTGAGGACAGACCCAGAAGACACTAGGGAGTATACGTCTCATAGCTGGCTTTTAATGCTTTTTTGTCTCCCAGAGGGAAACATGGAGGTTGGATGACAGGATGGTCTGGGAACCTTTGTCTTGACTGTTCAACCCGATGACCCAGGCTCAGATAAGCAGTAGAAAATGAACAGGCAGATGCATTTCTGTGACTGATGCATTTTAAAATAAAACCTTAGTGTTCAATATTGACGTAATAGTAATTTTCTAAAGATTATACAAATACTAATCAAACCTAACCTATGAACCTGTATATTTAGATATGGAAATACAGTATATGAATATATTTGTTTTTTCATTTTTCTGCTGTACATAGTTTTTTACACCTGGACAAAATTGTCCAGTTTCCTCAAATTTTTTAATGCCGCATGGCACACCATACCAAGATCTGTCAGGTCTTCAGCTAAAAGCACTTTGAGAATCACCTTGTTGGTGAACAAATACTTTTTTACGCCTGTCAAACTGTCTTATCATTGCCATTTGTCATAGACTCAACTGATGAAATGGGAACAAATTATGAGTGTTTGTGACATAGGTCAGAGTTAAGTAGCTTAACAAACAAACAACAAAAAGGGCATTCCTCTGAGAATGGTACCATGTCCAGAGGAAAACTTTGAAAACTCTGAAAGGCATCCAGAAAACATGGAGAACCATTGCACAAGACCACTTTTGCACAGTGCTGCACATTAACTTAAATATAACCAAAATCGGAATAATTGTCGATCGGAAAAAAGTGTTTTGAAATTGCTTCTCTGCAAATGTACTTCATCTGTAACTTACCACTTGTTGTGGCTACAAGTAGAAACCAGAAAGATTCTTGTTTCAAAAATCTTTCAAAGGTTTGGAATCACTACTGTGTGTTAAAAATGTTATTATTCCTGCAGCCCTGTGCCTAAGTTGCAGTGCAGGCTGCATGACTTTTCACTGCATACGTGAAGCAACACTTGTACATTGTGCAATAGAGAAAAAAAGGCACATTGTCAGCGGTAAACCACACCTCCTGGACACTCATATCTGCTCAAAAGTGACTCAGTTCAAATCAGTATATGGCATTTAAAAAAGTGAAGCATTTCATGGTATGCCATCTTAACTCAATTATTAATCATCTAAGCTATTGTGGTGGCACATAAGGAGAGGCTGGTGTTAATGGCCTCCTACATCTGTGATTAATAGCCATATTCTCTGGAAAATATTTAATGAAAGAGCCTCGGAGTTTACATAACCATGGAATCAGTGGGTTGACAAATTATACAGCATGTCCTACATAAAAGAAAAAAAAACAAAACTGGACGATACCTAACTGATATAATTTGTCACACATGGAGCAACAAGAGTGAAATATCGCTCTCTTTTTTGCCTTTTATTTCAATTGTGGACACTCTAATCAATAGAATCATTCAATTCTTTTATATCTCTGATTATTTTAGAAGGGGAATTCTTCCTCTTTTAGGTCAGATGCTCTGACTGTAATGTAGCCATACTAGTTACAGAGCCATAAAGAATGAGGTTTAGCGATAAGGCAATGGGTTCAGACGGCTTATCTTATAAACCCCTGATAGAGGGAGCAGAGGCTCCGGCATTGCACAGCACTCTGTTAAATATTCACAGATATATCTGAAGCATTGATGAGAAGCTCAAAGAAAGAGATCTCAGGGAAGTAATTAGGCACCAAAGTCCATCGGTTTACCCTCTCGGAAAGTATTACGTTTGTCATGATCACATTTCATACTTATTTCAGTCTACACACATAATTTATTTTAACATTAAGCCTCTTTTTTTATGAATACAACCACAGTTTTTTCTTTTTTTTTGTAGCGGGAGGGTGGGTATTTTTCACTGGTACTAGTTTTTATTTTTCTGTCACTCTAAATAAACTGCCTCGTATTCTCAAACACTTTGAACCTCTAATCACATTTCATGGCAAATGTAGAACAGTCCATTCTCCAGCTTTTTCAGATAAGATGTAATCGCAGCGTACATCCACAGAGTAGCTTAGAGTCACTGAGTTATCTTAATCATCTGGATGAGCGCCATCATTTAAACTGCCTAGAATCTGGAACGTGGACTGGTGAAGAGTCATGTACTGGCCAGCAGTGATAATTCAGAAAATGTGCTTCCCAGTATGAGGCTGAGTAACCTCTAAGTTAATTGGCTTAAGCTTAGACGGATGGCAGTTACAATTAAAACAATCCGGGAATGTTAGACTTGGCCTCATTATTTCCAATTAACCCCTCCAAAGGTACACACAGTACCCTGTGTGTTACATGACACAAACATACTGCTTTCTTTTGGGCTGGACACATGGTCACACTGGGAATTATCAGTGTGCACAACTGTATCGAGATCTGACCGCAGTGAGAAACAGCTTAATTAGCCAGGCTGTAAACAACCGCAGCTTCCACATTAACAGGATGTCTCAAATGAAATAGGACCATCTTGTCACATGCTGAGCTCACCATGTGGTTGCACAGCACAAGTGTGCGCACTGTAAATACTCAAGATTGTTAATCAATAATCAAGGACATTATACTGACTGAGCGACTCTTGTCAGAGTAATATGTGGTGTCTGGCAGATATGAAGGCATTTAGTCTATCTGGATCCCAATCAGTTAAACTGACAACCGAGGTGACTGTAGGTCCTTCAACTTGAAGAGATAGGCACAATTTGTTAAAGTGTGGGTGGCTACAGCAGTTATGGAAAACTCATTATAGATATTACGTTACTGATGCTTCTAAATTGGCTGTAGCTGCGGATGTGTTTTAAGTGCACAGAATAAAGTCCTGCACAAATCGTACAATTGGTTACATTCAGATTTTGGATATGATGATTGCAACGCCAAAACTGTCTTGTTGCATCAGGCAACCGCGCACAATCTTCAGGTCATGGACTGCTGCTCCTATTCAAAATCTGATACAATTTGAAATTCTTTCTTTATAATTCAAAGCAGCCTCAAACTTTATTTCTCCTTCCATCGTGCTTTGCATGTAGACAGGGTTTTGATGCTGGTCTGCTCTGCTGTTATTCCTCTAAACACAGAATTGTGCATTTTCCTCCAGCTGTCCATAAACTATTGTGACCGAAGAGTCATGGAACATCTAGTATGGACAGCAGTTACCTTTATTTTCCCTTGTGCAATTAATAACCACCTGGCAAACACAAAGGCAATCCAGTTATTATAAAGGACACTTTACTTATTTGAAAAGTGGTCATAAATGTATTTCTCTTCATTACTGCTGGGACTTGGGGGGTGAAAGCCAGTTTCTTGTAATCTAGGCAGTTTGAGCAGTAGCAAGCTTTAGGCAGGTCACAAAGCAGTCATCGGTAACTGTGCTTTTACAGATTTCTGTGAGAGAAAGCAGACACATAAATAGGTTCATCTGTAAAGGGCTGCCAAGTTCAGTGCAATCTTGGTTAAGTTACTTCTGTTCCAGCAGTAGATTCCACAGCTCTCAAATCCAGCCAAAGTGTTGCCCTGGATTTGAGCTTAATGTCACTTTGAAGAGTAAGAATCTCATTCTCAGCAGCAGAGCTATCCAGGTGGAACATTAAAACTACTGAAGCGGTGCAATCCACATCGATACTTTCACCAAATTGAAAACACAGATAGGCAACACAAGGCTCAGTGAAGCACTTCTCAGATACTGACAAGATGTTCTGAATTTGATCCTCACGCTGTGTACTTTTAGGCTATGCACAGTGCTGCAGTCATGTGAGTAAAGTTACGCAGGTCACAGTGCTGCAGCCTACGTGACAGTTGTTGTAGCTTGCTGTTAAATGTGTTCACTGTTCACTGAACTGATTATGTGGATTACATTATTTATCCCGACCCTGCAGCTCTAAATTAGAGTCATGGAGCAGGTCACTGAGATCTGTCGGGAACACTAAATCCAAAATCCACTGGTAGCTGTGCACATACTGCACGTTTTGAGAAAATCTTTCAGTTCAGGCAACTCCTCATAAACTCGACTAAGTCATAAAACATCTGCAGCCAGCTGCAGGACTGTGTGCTCTTTGTCAACCACTGGCTTGAAAGCAGTAAAACATACTCGCTGCTAACTTAAACAGTGATAATTCAGGATAATCCAAGAGATTACACTTGCATGATTTACTATTGCTCAGTGTTGGGACTAACGCGTTATTAAATAACGCGTTACAGTAACTACGTTATTATTGTGGTAACGAGCACGGTAACTAGTTATTATGCCAAAATCAGGAACGCGTTACTCGTTACTGGGATTTAGATAGGGTCGTTACTCGTTACTTCGTGTGGTGGCTATCGCGGAGCTTCCACAGATTCAGTAACATTAGCAAGTGGTGGAGGCCAGCAGGTGGATGAAGGAAAAGGGACGCAGAAGGAAAAGAGACCCGAGGCGGCCGCCGGTCCAAGTGTGAACTGAACTTCAGGTAAGAAGTTATGACCTGCAGTCTCTCTGGGTCAGATATGAACCAAGTTTAGGTGGAGTTTATTTTCGTTATTCTGACTTTTTCCGTACTGCGTGCTAGCTAGCATGACGGAGTTTCTATACAGCTGGGTGGGTGCTATGATGTTAACGATGTTAAACTTTATTTTGTTCATAAATTATTAGAGTTGCCAACCGTCCCGTCTGGTATTCAGAGAAAATATTACGCGTTTCTTATTGAGGTGAAAAGGAACAGTTTGTCCCGTAATTCAGCTACAATGAAAAAGGCACAAAGCTGGAGTTATTCTGTGTCTTTGCTGCACAGCTGCCTCTTCTTCTCTCATTCTCTCCCCTCCCTCTCCCGTTTCTACTTCAATCATGAAACGGATCAATGATCAGCTGATCGGCTCTCGTTTGTTTATCGCTCACTTTGCGCAGAAAGAGGAAACCAGGGGATGTCGCGCTAAACAACAGCAGCACATTTAAGCTTGATCAGCTGTTGTTAGAATTTATTTAATATTAATTTCTAGTATCAGCTGATGTTTGCTGGAGCCACAGCTGCAAAAAAGCTGCAGGTCATGATATGGTTTGGTTATCTGGTGAGAGGGAAACATGAAGATGAAACCAGGAGATGTCCTTACTGGATCATCAGAGTTGAACAGGTGATGGAGAAACAGGTTTACCTTTTAGGTGACATGAATGAGTTGAAGGGAAGTTATGAACTGTTTCTGAGAGACAAATAACACCAGGATCCTTTTTTAGGTAGCTGACAGCTGGTAACTGTGCAGGGGCAGATCTAGCAAAGTGTGGCCAGGGGGGCATGTAGGGCATTAACAGGGAAAGGGGGGCACAAAGAAATACTTTTCTTTCTTATTCTCATTTAAAATGTCTCGCTTTTAAAAAATAATTATCTGAATCTTACAACAAACGATTGATAGATTGATACATATATACCATCAAAACAGTGAACATCACTGTCACAGCAGTGTTTGTTTTCATTCAGAGGCTTTATGATTTTTGCTATAATGGCGGCCGGTCTCTAGTCAAAATGCCTGGGATGATTTTTCTGTCCCAGTCCAGCCCTGTATGCAGCTCATCTGCAGTCTGGTGTTGCCTACATCTTCCTATTCAGAAGGCAGAATTTCCGAGTTCTGAGTACAATCGAAAGCACCACGACTGCAGTTTTTGTGTTGGATGTAAAAGGCGCGCATGACGCTGTGACGTAGGCTAGAATCATGGCGGCGGTCAACAACGGTCCAGGCGTGGGATTTCTCTCGTGGAAATATGCACATTATCTTTTCCTTTCTATTGGTAGGTGGCACAGTGCACTTGTGGCAAGTAAGCAAGCTAGAAGACTGGCAAAGTTATGGAAGAAACACATTAACAAGAGAATTCTGAGTAAAACCAAAGTTACTTTCCCTAGTAACTAGTTACTTTGAAAGTAACGAGTAACTTGAAGTAACTGAGTTACTTTTGAGAGAAGTAACTAGTAATGTAACTAAGTTACTATTTTAAAGTAACTTACCCAACACTGCTATTGCTGGAGCACCATGGGTTGTGGTGGAGATGAGCTTTAACAGGGGCAATTTTTGCAAAAAGGTGTGAAAAATGTTTTCACCTTGTGTAAACCTTTAACTGACCCGTAGAACTTCTTTTGTGCTAATTTTTCTAAAAACATTCTGAAGACATGATGTGACTACCTCTCACATAAGCACATTTCTTTCGGTTGCAAACCCCTGGCATTGCCAATTATTAATATATATTTGAAAATTACATTTAGCTCATCAACAAAATCTTCTTCAAAAGTTTACTCTCAAAATTCTGACTTTAATGTCAGGATTTTGAAAAGAAGAGGTTCCCAGTTTGTGGCCCCAATCCTCTTCCATACTCACAGTATTCTAATTTGGAAAGCTTTGTAGCTTTTGTGAATCATTGTGCAATGCTGCTTTAAATTGTCCATCTGTATTAAGGCAACACTTGGAGGTAAGAGAAATGCAGTTTAAATGTTGAGAAAACAAAATAACAGTCATTCTTTTTGTTTGAGTAACAGTAAGTTTAGGATTTTGACTTCTGCAGTACCAACCTAGCTAGCTAAGTGCTGTATTAACTTAGCTGGCTAACTAGCGAATTAGCCAGCTAACTTAGCTAGCTAACTATGATCAATTAGAGCAGGCCACTGATCATAGTTGGCTGTGACTTGCCCTTGCAACAACTTGTCATTATACTGCCTAGCGTGTTAGCTCAAGTATTTCCAAGCATTATTTATAGCACATATGGAAACCACACACTGGAAAATGCTAATACACCTTGCTACTTTACAATTCTGTTACATATTACCTACATTTTAAGGAAATTTTCAACTCTGCGATAAATAAAGGACATCTTATCTTTTCTTATTTTGCCTTATCTTACTTCTTGCAATACATTGGGTGATTCCCACCAGTTGGACACCCTTGTTGTGACTGCTTATGGATCATCACATCTAAAATATAACGTTGATTGTTTCTGTAGCGTTTAAATCTGGACAAGTGAAATACTTAATTTGGACTTGGTATATTTTTAAAACCATAAACAGTAGTATCACATCCATATGGAGACTTGGAAATCAGTGAAACTACGGAAACTGTAGATTATAAAAGCCGTAGAGTGGTTAGCGCAGGTGCTTGGGTTAGGGTTATGGGTATGAATCTGCAACCTAGAGCCTTTCCATGTGGAGTTTTCCTTTCACATTCTAAAGCCATAAATGTTAGGTTAATTGGTGATTCTGAATTGGCTTTAGGTGTGAACATGAATGGTTGCCTGTCTCTTTTAGTCCTGTGATGGACTGGTGATCTGTACACTGGGTGTACTGTATCTCTTGCCCTAATAGATGGAATAGGCTTCTGCAGCCCCACACTGTATAAGTGGTTAATAAAATGGATGTAGGATGTAGTTTGAAAACTGATTCATTTTTTGCAAGGAGTGCATGAAACAGGAAATATATTTTTATGTTTGTCAAAAAAAGCTGACAGGTGACACAACACCCAATCTGGATGAAGCAGATCCAGAGGCAGTTTTACATAGCACTTAGTTTCTAAATATGATGAATATTTTAAGATTCGAAGCTATGCTTTCAGTGGTGTTTAAACGAAGGGAGGTTGCGGCCCGAGTGCAATGCAAATCCATAATGCTATCTCCACACTATGTTCAAAGATAATGCTTGGGGCAGTTATCTAATTGCTAATGCAATGTGAGTGTTTCAATAATTAACGAGGCAGGGTTCACCCAGCTGCAATGACATCAGCTCTGATTAGTAAATGTGTGCGGATGGAAGTCAAAGTACTGCTATATCAGAGCAGACAACACCATAAATCACAATTCTATTAGTGCTGAATTTATTCATTTCACAGCAAGTCTGTCATGACAAACTAGAAACAGCAAATGCAACAGAATCACTGATGACTCTGAAGCAGGGAGCATAGACTTGACTTTAGTAGGAGTAACAAGTCTGCCTGAGTCAATGGCATTTTCTATTTACTACTTTGCTGCTGGAGTCATTTCCTCATTCAAAGCTTCATGTAAAGTTATGAAAAGTCAAATATTTTCAGTTTCTGTTGTTATTTATATATGTGTGAGAAGTTGGTAGAAACAGTATGTACTTTCAGATATCACAACACCAATATTGAGCATCCTTACATGACCACTCAAACCCAGCACATATTTCAACATTGCATAACCATTGGCTGGCGGTCTTTTCTCAGCGGCTAGTCATAGTTGAAAACTAGTTTCAAAATTTGATTTAAACCAACATTAAGGACGATACCATAAAGTCGGTTCATGGTGCTTCTTAAATGTTGCCTGGACTTCCTTTTTAAACTTTCTAAGAAGATAACATTTGTATGAAATAATTTTTATACACTGGTTCCCAAAGTGAGGGCCTGGGCCCCCTGGTGGGCAGTTAGATATTTATTAAAAAATATATAAAAAGAGAATTCAAATTGGAAATATGAGGTTTATGATATTACTCCTTATTCTGACCTAAATTTACTGCTCTTGCATTGAATTTTGTGATCCAGTGGAGGGTGGGTCACAAATTGGCCTTAATCCTTTGCATATGACTGGGTTTATATGGCGTTAGCAATTTAAAGACAACAGCCTTTGCTGTTTATGATTTTTGAATAGGAATTTCAAGGAAATAATTCTTTTTCTTGTATTGTGATTAGAGTAAATATTTAAGATGTATGGGACCCATGGCATTTTTTTGGCTTTTAAGTGGCAGCAGCACTCTTGACTTTGGGAATTTAAAAACAATTCTTGACAGAAAGAACAGGGGAGAAACTTATCCAGCTAAATAACAGTATGCTTGGGTTTATGATGCTAACATAATGAACAGAGACGGGATAATTCTAAGACTGAGATGCAATAGAATTTATGTGTCCAAACCTGTAAACAGCTTAAAGGCATTGTTATTTAAAATACAAACAAACAAAACAAAACAGGCGCCAGTAATGCTAAACTATATGTACAGAAGTTATTTGTTCACAGTGATGTACCCACTATATTAGTTGTCATTGTTTGAACAACGACATTTAATCATGCACTTAGTTAATAATTATGTTTTTTTCCCCCCGTCTTTGACTTTCAACATAAATATAATTCCATCTGTAATCCATCTGATTCACTGAGTTTTATACAATATGACCACAATTTTTTTTTATTGAGGTCACATAGCAGGAGTACCGTGTACATTTTAGGACATCGTCAGGTCTCAAGAAAAAAGTTGTCAGGTATCAGACAAAAAATGTCAGGTCTCAGTTGTCAGGAAAAAAGTTGTCAGCTATCAGACAAAAAATTGTCAGGTCTCAGTTCTCAAGAAAAAAAGTTGTCAGGTTTCAGACAAAAAAATGTCAGGTCTCGGTTCTCAAGAAAAAAGTTGTCAGGTATTAGACAAAAAATTGTCAGGTTTCAGTTCTCAAGAAAAAAGTTGTCAGGTATCAGACAAAAAATTGTCAGGTCTCAGTTCTCAAGAAAAAAGTTGTCAGGTATCAGAACACAAGGTACCAGAGAGAAAATCTTCCTGCAGGTGGTGGTGTTGTCATGTCCCACCCAGTGTTGCCAACTTAGCAACTTTGTCGCTATATTTAGCGAGTTTTCAGACTACCTTAGCGACTTTTTTTCTTAAACGCGACTAGCGACAAATCTGGCGTTTTTAGAGACTTATTCATGACGACTTTTTGACGTGAAAGCGCGTATCGCTCTTACTCTCAATAAGCAGCGGGTGCTGCGGTGGGCACCTCGCCCGTGCTAAAGCGTTCACCTGGGGGAGGTGTTGAGCAAGAGGCTGAGAGCCGTGCTAACGTTAGCATCCGGCGGTATATAAACAGCTATCACAATAACTACTGTAAACTCCCTCGGGATGTAAAAAGGTCTGCACGAGACTGCCAGAACCTCCAAATCAGGAGAACAGTGTGTGTGAATGATCCTGCTGTTACAACACCACTCGTTATGCACGTAAACACATAGCCCCCCTCCTCTGCTTTTACCTGAGTTCTGTCATGCCGGTGTAGCGTGCGGCCTGCTAACTCGACTGCAGCGTCGGGAGTCAGCGGGTGAAGCCACGTCTCCGTAATAAAGGAGCAGGGTTGGAATTGTGACATTAAAAAAACAATAATTGCTAAAAGAAATTTAATTTGTAGTTCTAAATAAACTCTAAATGCATTTAAGACCTTTTTTTACTGACTTTATGTCTCTTCCACGATGTTATTTCTCTCTCCAACAGCGTAGGTTACAATGACATTAGCATGACCAATTATGCAAATTAGGCGATGACATCATTTAGCGACTTCTAGCGACTTTTAGGACAACCAATAGCGATTTTCCTTACTGAGGAGTTGGCAACACTGGTCCCACCCGAATTGATTTCCAAATACGTCATCAATGTGTGACAGTGGGAGAGCGTAAGGTCATTGACCTCACTGGAGTTTTACTGCGGTTCAGGCTCCTAACGACACAAGGGCTGTATCCCAATTCAGGGTCTGCAGCCTTAAAGTGCGCAGTCTTAACGGTCCACAAGGGCCGCGTACTTAAAGGCCGGAAGTGAGAGGCTTGTGAAATGGGACAGTCTAGCCTCTGTCGCGCTACCCAGGTTGCCTAGCAACCATGACACTAATGGCTGGAAACGTTTCATACAGCTTTGTTTGACAGAAATGAAGGAGAAAATCTTTTGTTCATTTGTTTGTTTGTTTGTTTGTACATGAGCTTTGATTTGATAAGTATCTGAGGCTGACTGTGAAATCATGATTATTGGGCTTCACTTCTGTACTGAACAGTCATTTAAGATTACCTAGTAAATAACAATTAGCCAATGTTGTTCATGAGACTAAAGTCATCTCACTTTGGTAATGTAAATATAATATGGCCAATATTAAAGTTATAATTTCAATCATTATTAGTTGTTACAGCAGTGAATGAACTCTATTTCAAATACTGAGCTTCAGTAAAGATTCAAGCTGCATTTATTTATATTATTTATATTTCCTGTCACCTTAAATCTTCACTCAAAGACAGGTTTCTTTGACACAGTATATATAACTGTGTTATATATATGAGAGACAAATATTGTTCTTTTATTATGTTGGCATTACTAAATTTGTCTCAGTGCTTAATTTAAATATCCATAAAATCATCACATTCTCTGTAAGATTAAGGTCAACTATTGAACGATGTATATTTTAAAGTAAAGGCTTTAAAACCAAGTTAGTACAAACGTCACTAATGTCACATAACTTTGCCGACATGTGGCCAACAGTAATGTTTTAATGTTCCTCATTATTAAACATTTGCACATAAATAAGTGACATAATATTCAGTACTTACTTTTAAAAGTTTACTCTTCGGCCGCCCCTCTTCCGTCGTTTTTTTTTCCGGCAAAATTATCCACACCCACCGCCGCGCTATGCATTCTGGGATATGTTGGGCCACGAAGTCTGCAGCGCCACATCCTTAAAATTCAATGAAATGAAGGACGCATTTGAGGACCGCATTTTGAGCAGCCTTTGAATTGGGACAGCCTTCGTCGTGTCGCTGTGACGTAATTGGCCTTAATATGCGGCCTTTAAGGCTGCAGACGCTGAATTGGGATACAGCCAAGGTAAGTTTAACTTTGGTTGTGTCCAAATTCATGGGCTGCATCCTCCTGAGGCCGCATTTGTAGACCGATTACGTCACAGTGACGCGCTGAAGGCTGTCCAAATTCGTAGACTCCTCCGAATGCAGCCGACAAATGCGGCCTCCTTTTCCCCGAATTTGAAGGATGGGTCGGGTGTGTCCTTCGTGGCCCACCATATCCCAGAATTCATAGCGCGGCCCAGCCAAACTCCAGTTTCCAACAATGGCGGCCGCAACTAAGTTTTAAAATTACTCATACTAATCTTTCTGGGTCACAAAATAAACTTTTAACATATTTTCAGGCAAGAAAGTAGCTGTGTAAACATCAAATGTCTGCTCGGTTTATCAAGATATCGCATATTTGCAAAAGTGCTTCGACGTTTTCGGAGACGTCTGCTACCCACCAGCTCGATAGCTAGCCGGGAGCTCGAGGGTTACTGATGCGGCCGAGAACGGCGCAACTCCCGGCACATCATGTTCAGATCATCGCGGACTTTCCCTGCTCGGGTTAAACGTAATATATAAGTCACTTAGACAACCTAAAAATGTTATTGTTGGGCTTTTTTCAGTGTTTTGTTTGTTCGTGAGTAAATCGGTTTGGCTGAGATTAAAGTTATTAGATTAGATAAAATAAAACTTTATTAATCCCCCGGGTGGGTTCCTCCTTTGTTTTTACACAGCTGACTAAACGTCAAACAGAAAACTGATTAAACAGAAGTATGAGACAGTCGAGAATTTACGCCAGTGTCCTGTTATATTTTAGATAGCAAGGAGCAGACGGACGAGTTTATTAAACTCCACCGAGACAGCGGCGACGCTAATCAGAAGGCTAGACCGTCCAATTTCACGGCCGTTTACTTCCGGCCTACCCGACCTTCTGAGGACCTGGCCCACGTAGACCGCGAAGGCCAGGTCCTCAGGAGGATGCAGCCCATGAATTTGGACACGTCAATATGACGTGTCCAAATTCATGGGCTGCCACAGTTGTGTTATATTAAGTTGCGGTTATGTTGTGAAAGTTAAATATCAGAGAAGGAAACCTAGTTTTGTACGAAACCAAATCAGTACTATTTTTGTCTGGCTAATTCATTCTAGCTAGCGACAGTGGTGAAATGTGATTTTTTTTGTTTTTTATTCGGAGATGTTTCTGTTTTATTAGGAGACTGTCTCACCCCAACATCGTCAGACTCATGGCAGTTGCCCGCACTGAGTCCTGCTTTTTGTTGGCAGCTGAATACATTCATGGCGCAACCCTGCAGCAAGTGCTTCACACAGACAGCTGCTACTCTAATAGTCTGTGTTATTGAAGGATTCGGCACTTCTTTTGTTTTTTTTTATCCATTTTTAGACAGCGATGAGATCGGCTACACACTCCACAGAAGCCCAGAGTTACTGTTAATATCAAAAATATAATGCTGTCCTTTGAGATTTTAACATTTAAGACTGTGAGTGTAATGGATCTAAAACTGTTTAAATCTCTACAGCCTGGTAACATGGAAACTTTAAAAACAGCAGCAGAAGGTTTCAGTAGTGTAGTCTAATTTGTTCTTTTCATTTAATAATAATCCATATCATGTATAACAGCTACATTCACCCTGGAGAGAAACTAGTGAGGGAGACCATCAGGACCAAGCTGGGTTTCCTGGGTCCAGAGGTTTGGAGAAACTTCTTCCCTTTCTTTCATCACAGCTGTCCTGTGCCAGAAGTTCTGTTGACCCACTGAAAGAGGCTTCATTTAAGAAACACCAGGAACACTGAAGCTCATGGCATTGATCAAGCAGGACAGCTACCAGCAGCTCCCTCACAGGGAAATCTTCAGAGCTCCTCCGTAGGCCCGCCCCAGGAGATGGATAAACCCAGCATTTCATCAACACTGTGATGGAGACCTTTGGTTTGTGTAATGTTATAAATACTCGGATACTCCCCAGAGGCTCCGGACTTTTACATAAAGATATTATATTCAGTCCTGTAGAAAGTTATATATTTAAAAATATATGATCCTCTCTGGTTACTCTGGTATAAATAACTCTGAATCACTTTATGGTAAATAACACACTATCTGCAAAAAACTGTGAAAACTGTGACCTTTGACCTTCATCGGGTTTTATTTAATTGTGTTAGAGAAACTCATTTATCATTGAAGTGTCTTGCAACAGGGCTGGTTAAATCATTCCTCTTGATTGAACTTCTGTGTTCATTAATTCGATCTTTAAGAGGGCGAGATGTTTCTCCTATATATATTTTATTGCATGGGCACTGTATCATGTAGATTACATTTTTAGTTCTGCATGTAATAAAGCCCTTTATGACAATGGTTTTGTCACCTATAGGGTCTTTGAATGATTTAACATTTTTGGTATATTGACAATTAATGCATGCCCCACACTTGAAATGACCATGTAGGTTATGAGTTATCAGGGTTTTATCTGAAGTGATAGGGTCCTGGCAGGCTCTAACAAGCCTATCTACCTATTAAGACGCACTTAAAGAAATACGAAAGCACAAAAAGGAAGCTAAAGAGCTCCTCAAACACAAAGTGAAACTGGCCAAACAGCAGCTGAAAGAAAAATTTAAAGATGCCGAGGAGCAGCTCAACAAAACCTTAAAAGAACTGAAGGCAAAAGAAAAGCAAGCCGAGGACAGGAGGGGATTCTGGAGCAGACTGCTGAGAAAGAACTGACCCAGCAGCATCAAGTTTGAGGACATCAATAGTTTCTTCCCCCTCTCTCCACCTTTCTTTCACCCCATCCTTCTTCTTGGGATGTTTGTTTGTTTTTTAAAAACTCTAACCTAAATACATGTACTGAAATACACAAATAAAATTGCCATAACTTGACCTCATGTTGCCTGCTTCTTTTCTTGTGTGTGCAGCTGCAGCAGCTTCAGCAGCCTGCGTCTGTGCTAATATTTCCTTGTGCTACATGAATCGGCAATGAAGTTCCTGAGCTAGAAGACTCAGAAACAATCTTATTTTGCCTGTCCACCCTGTACATGCCTTGTACAAAATGTAGGCATTCACCGCCGCCAGGTCCAGCATATTGTAGAAAACCGTTACTGACCACCTGCGTGTTGCTGCTCTTACGGAATACATCCGCGCAAGTTGAGGAAGTTCACGCCAGACTTTATTCACCGTGCCCCGTAACGGCGTTTTGCGCTGCAGCAGTCTGTGCGACAGTGACAGTGAAGTAAAGAAATTGTCTGTTGTGACGTTTCTCCCATCATCCAAAAACGGCTCCATCAGTTTCATGACCACGTTCTCTGCCAGCCTCTCTCCCTTCTGACGACTGGGGTCTTTTCCCAAGTAAGGAGATGCACTGCAGACATATTTGGTGTCCAAGTCCGTGGCCATCCAGAACTTGATCCCAAATTTGTCTGGCTTGGTTGCGATATACTGTGTGAATGGACAACGAACCTTGGTAGGGAACAGCTGTTCATCTATGGTCATGTGTTCTCCTGGAGTGAAACTCTTAGCACAGTTCTTGTTGAAGCGTGTCCAGATGTCGGAGATCACTGCAAATTTATCTGTTTTCACCTGTTCTGCCTGCGTGTCCTTGTCATCAAATCGAAGGTGTTGCATAATTGAAATGAATCTATCTCGGGGCATTGTCTCTTTGATTACTGGCACCAGAAATCTTTCTGACCAGCAATCCACAATGGCACCAACAGGACACATGATTGCTCTCACAAACAGGATTGAAATGAATGCCATCAGTTCATGAACTGACAAATTCCAGTCCGGCTCTGTTCTGTGGGCTTGATGGACCGTACACTCCCTGATGGTCTGCAGCATTCCCACGTCTAACAGGCAAAGAAAGCGTTGGAGCACACTTGTAATCTTACGCTGTCAGAAGATAAACAAATAGAGAATGGTAAATTTACATGGACCTCACTCTAAATGGGTTTATATAAATATCATATGTAATGTGGCAGTGACAAACCTTAGCAGACTCTGTGGGTCCAGCTTGTGCAGTGAAGCACGAGCGATTTGCTACTGCACTGGGCATTCCAATGTCCAGTGTTTTTTCCTGATAACTGATACCTGACAAATTTTTTCTTGAGACCTGACGATGTCCTAAAATGTACATGTCACACAGCGGAAATTTGTGTTTTTATGTTTTATCAATCTGTGTATTGGTACATAGTGTTGATTTTATTTGCATGATTTTATAGTGATATTTATATTGCATGTTCGTTTATTGATATTTATACTGCATGGTTTTATCCTCATGTTTGTATTTGTGTTAATGTTGTACCATGTTCCTTTAACCCACTGTGGACTAAACAGTCAATTGTAGGCACCTGTGAGGTGGGGGCGTTCCCCAAGGTGGCCTATCAGCCGCCAGGTTGACCTGTTAAAGGGGATAGCGAGCGCAGAGACAAAGGAGAGTGACGCACGAAAGGTGGGCAGGAGAAAAAGGAGCGCGTGCAAGCCCGCACGTGTGTGGAAGGAACTGCTGCCTGACTGTGGGGTGCCGCGAGTTGTTCGGCGATCCACTCCCAACGCAGGGACGGCAACAGTGGGTGGCGATGGCTGCAATGCACAACAGGGCAGGGATGCCCTTCTGCCTGCATCTGACGGTGAGACGAGGGAGGCTGTGTTCAGGTGTGGAGTGGGGCGGGACTGTGCGGCGACGCGCTGTCAGGAGGAGACAGGTCTGCGATAGGAGCCCCCTCCCTGGTCTGTTGCTGACGAGTTTTACCATACTGGAAGAGAAGTTCCTCTCCTGTCTCTTTCATATAAGGACCATTTGCCCATGTGTGGCTGGACTGTGGGATTATGGGACTATGGGAGGGTAATTTTAGCATATGGAAAACATTCATTTAGCCTTGTTTTAATATTGTATAGTTATTTCTGCCGGCAGGGTTTTTAGCGGGTTGCAACACTATTTTTATTGTATACGGGGAATTTTATCTTGTATTTGTGACTCTGGCTGTGTTTTTTTTTTTATGGAAATAAATGGTGTTTGAAGCCAGCTAAGTTTCTGTGCTCTGAGCGCTGACCCACCCACTCCCCTTTTTCGCTTGTATGTATACCAGACGTGGTGGTGAAGATTTAGGTCCACCAGTCTTAGCGGCTACATACACCGTACAGGAGAGCCAAGGACTGTTTTCACACAGACCTCATTAGAAGTAAAAGTTGTATTTTAATCATAAGAGTCGCCCTCTGCAGGCCATTAGAAAGAATGCACGTTCACGCGGATTACGTTTTTCAAACCTGCAAGCTGCATACATCTTATAAACGATATTCCAAATTGTCTGTGAAGGTTCTCAGTCATCCAGGTCATCGTAGTCAAAGGAGCTTGCAAAGAAAAGCGTCTGGACTTCTTTAAGTTGCTTGAAGACGTTTCACCTCTCATCCGAGAAGCTTCTTCAGTTCTAAGGTCAAATGGTGGAGAGTCCCAGATATAAACCTAGTGGGAGTATCCCCTCACAGAGAAACAAAAGGACCCCCTGATGATCCTCTAATCGCCTGAGCCAAGGTGTGAAACTGGGCGTGGGTCCCAATCAGCCAGAGTTTCGGGTGAGTTCATTGTGAAACCTGGCCCCACCTTATCATGCGAATTCTTGAGATTAGATGGCCCAGGATGTGAGTCGGCGTTAAGGCGTCTGGGAAGGGATCTCAAAACTGGATTATAGATGGCAGAGAGTTGGTGTCGTAAATCACCGCCTCTGTTCAAAGATGGTCGCTCACAGTGGACATAGATGCTTCTTTCACTCCTCTTTCAAACCATCTGTCCTCTCTGTCCAAAATGTGAATTTCCTTGATTCCCTTTCATACTCCCTCACCAGTTGAAGGTGTTCCTCCCAAAATATACGGCAATATGTCTGTGAAGGTTCTCAGTCATCCAGGTCATCGATATTCCAAATTATTATACAAATGATATTTGTCGCTGACTTTCCTACATAGTCCATGCAGATAAAAGTTAATATACTTTTCAAGTCATCAACTGTTAGAGCACAACTAAAATGTTATTGAACAAACCTCCCAATGTTTTTGCAAAAATAAAAAAAATGAAAATGCATTGTACCAAATTAACATTTTATTGGTTGTAAAGAACTGAAAATGGTCATTTGTTGGATTTGGAGCATTAGGAGGTCACAAGCCAAGTTATAGGTTAACATAGGATCCCTTCTTTGATATAACCTTTACAATTCTTCCATCCATTGAACTTGTGAGTTTTTGGAGAGTTTCTGGTTGAATGTCTTTAGAAGATGTCAGAATAGCCTTCCACGGCTGCTGTTTTGATGTAAACTGCCTCCCACCCTCATAGATCGTTTGCTTGAGGACGCTCCAAAGGTTCTCAATAGGGTTGAAGTCAGGGGTGGATAGGATGAGTTTCTCTCCTTTTATGACCATAGCAGTCAATGCCACAGAGGTGTTCCTTTCAGCATGAGATGCATTGTATGACATAACTGAAAGAGGTCGACTACTCCACTACTGTTACCACTCAAAATCAAAGTTATAGTTTTCTTAAACTCTCAAAAGATATTCTATAGTGCAACGATGCATAAAACTTGCTCATAGTGCAGCAGCAAATTCCTCTATATGTGCCATACAGCCCAAGGCCCAGGAAGAGAAAAAATACAAAAGAAAAAAACCCAAACCCGGGTTATTTAAAAAAGTGGAAACTCTCCCTCTGCTTACATGCCTATACCAACATACCCACTTCATTGAGTTTAACAGTGGGCGATTTTAACACTCAACCCAGTAACCAGGTTAGGCTATGAGTAAGCTGGTTGCACACTTGACAGCTCTGGAAGTGTTTGAGCCAAATGTCAGACCGCACACCCCACCAAAGTTTAAATAAAACAAACTAACAAAAACAAAACGGATGGAGACTCCACAGAAACCAAGACTTACCACACTAGAGAACCATGTAGTCACAGCTAACAGCTCATGCCTGTCCAGGTGTCAGCACACACCAGCTGCAGGTTCAAACTGAGACAAATGATTCAAATTAACCGAGCAAATTCAAACGACTTAATTCCAGCTTCTCCTAGAAAAAGGATGCAGGAGGGTCTGTGCTGACGGACGTGGGTTACTGACCTGGTAGCCTGGCTGCCCCTGGGTGGGTCCGGGATGGGCGTGAGGTTCTGGGGGCGCTCCGTCTCCGGGCTGGGGCCCGGGCCGGGCCTCGGGGGCTTGGGTCCTGGTTGGTGTGTTGCCGGGGTTGTGGGCGGGTGGGTGCATGGGGGCCCAGCCCTGGAGCAGGGTGCCGCCGGTGCATCGAGCCACCTGGGGGGCTCTTCAACTGGTGGGGAAGATTGTCACATCTTGCAGGAGCTTTCCTCTCCTCAGGAGCTCTCTCTGCAGGAGGGGGAGATACAGGAGAGGTGGAGGAAGATCTCAGCCTGGGTGTTTATTGTCTTATGTAGTCTGGAAGATGAGTGGATGGTGGGGTGGGTGCAGTTTTCTCTGTGGTGGGGTTGGGTGGACTGTCCCGGGCTCTGTGGGGCCGGGAGGCGCTGCTGCACTGGGCCCCAGTCTGGATGGGCCTGGGCCCCCTTTCCCTGGCGGGTCGCAGAGTATGGGGGTGCCTACTGGGGTCAGCGGGGGAGCTGGCCCCAGGGAGGGGTCACTTGCCCCTCCCTTCCTTCCCTCCCCATCTCCAGCTGCCTCCCTCTTCCCGCTCCACCACAACCACCCACACATGCAGGACCTTGGAGTAGGGGTATGTCACCAGGGTGCAGAGGAGGCTACCCCCCCCCCCCCCCCCCGTCCCCTTCTGGCTGCCTCTGCCTCAATTTTATCCCACAACTTAGACATTCACATTACTCACACTCTCATTACACATACATATAGGATCTTGGGGGTGGGCACGATACACGGAATCCAAAGTACCATCAGGGTGTACACCTCACCCCTGGCGTCGTTGCCCACCTCTCAATTTTGAATACACGTAGACATTGAGGGCTAGCAGGAGGGACCATGCGCTTACCTGCTGCTCTCTGGCAGGTAGCTCCATGCCCTCCTGGGTTTTAAATGCACCTTAGAACACACATGCATCAACACTACAATGAGCGGGTGGAGGGAGGTTTGGAGTCTTCTCTCACCCCCATTCTCTGCGACCTGCTGGAGCGGGGGGGCTAGGAGGAGGAGTTGGCCGTCCGACTGCGGTCTGGAGTGTGGGGCCTCCCTGCTGCTGCGGAGTCGGGGCGGTCTGCCTCCCCCCACCGCAGGGAAAAGGGTAACACCACCTGGGTCTGGGTGCAGTTCCCCCCTCCAGGGGCAAGGGTACCTAGACCCGGTTTGTAGAGTACGCTTGGGGAGTGTGATCGTGTGTACAGCGTCTCTTTATGTCTGTCTCCACGTTGGTTGAGTGTGGAGTAAGTGCATATGAGAGCATGAGGGTGGGAATGGATGTTTGTATCTGTGTGTGCCTGTATTTCTGTGTCTATATGTCAGGATGTCTATATGCCGATAAGCGGCCGCTCACTCCTTAGCGGCCGCTTATCGGGGCCTGGAGCCTGGGGCTCGCTCGGGCCACTTCGGAGGTGGGGTGCCCCCGGCCTCTCGGCCTGGGGCTCGGTCACTCAGGCACGGCTGGCTGCCGGCGGAGCTCACGGGCGCGTCACTGCAACTCCCCCTGGCTTCTGCTCCGCGGCTGCTGAGTGAGCCCTCATCTGGAACTCTCCTCAGCTCTTTCTGGGACAGTGGCGCGGCTGCCCCTCTGTTGGTCTTCCTTGGTCTCTTGTGTTCTGGGGGCCTCTGGATGTCTGGAGTTTTGATCTCCTCCATACCTGCTTCATGCCCTGGAGGACGGGGCTGTGGCCCCCCCACACCCTCTAGCAGATCATTACATGAAGGAACCTTTTAAAAAAACAAGCGCGTCCATGCTCACAGGTGTACACACGGGTGATCACACCCACAAACTACACCCTTTTTGGCTCCTACCTCAAAGCACACTGTGTTCTGTTGATCTTATGTGCTGCACAATAATGTTTAATATTTAGTATTTACTGTCATATTCCCATATATCATTGTGATGTTGTTTATTCTATTACTCTTGTTCTCTTCTGCTTGCTTTCTTTTTTCTTTCTCAGCAGGTGATCCAGGTGATTGATATATGCATTTTTTATTTCTTTTTTTTTTTCTGCTCATTCTGTTGGTTTTTGTTTTTTGCCCTTCTCCCCCGTCCCTCTTCTCAGCTGTTTCTCTTTTCCTCTTTCTTTCTCCCCTTCTTTCCCCCAGTCAAGTCTGTCCCGTATTCAGTAAGTGAAAATAAAATAAACAATAAAAGGTGAATCAAATGGACCATTACGGCAAGGCTGGGATGGTCAATTTGGTAAAGTAAATCCGTTGGGCATCTTTCTTTGCCTTTAGACAACAATTCTGATGGCAAAAGAGCCAAACGGGACAGGCAAAAAAAAAAAGAAAAAAAAAGAAAAAGGATGCAGCAAACAGAATTGAATCCTGCCAACAACGCCATAACAAAACGGTCACAAACTAATCAAATTTAGATGGATGAGCCCCCAGTCTTCACAGACAGAGCTGCAGGGCCATGACAAAAAGGGAGATGCACACAGGGAAAGAACTTAATTTCAGTGGTGTAAAGCCATCCCACTGGATGGCTTTACACCACTGGATGGATGAAGAAATGGCACAAAAAAATATTGTTTAGTACGGAAGCCAAAATCCAAGCGGTATCTTGGGGAGAAGACCCTGAGATAAATAACTTTTATAGCGCACTAGCACACTGGGCCAAGGGATTGCAATGTCACTGATGGGAAACAAACCACCCCACCTCTCTAATACCTGCAGATGAGACCTGCCACATAAACAGGCCAAAAGGAAAGCAGGGTGAAGTGAGTTGTTACAGGTAGTATACTGAAACAAATTGCAAATGACTCGAGGGCTTGCATGCAGTACATGTTAGGTAATAACCAATTGTCTCACCTGCACTCCATCTTTGTTTGAAGAGCTTCATGTCTTTGAGTGCAACAGTCCTCACTCTTGGCAAAAGCAAACAGAATGATGCATTTCTTTAATGAGAGCAAGGTGATAGAAATTGTGTTGTAACCTTGCTGATAATCTGACCTGGGGTGGAATGAGAACTGCTCCTCTGAGGCCAGCATTAGAGAGACAGTGTTTCCTGTAGCTTGGGAGCAAGAATATGTGAAAATAGGAGCAGATGCTGAAAGATAGAAAGCTTCTCTGCCAACAATAACGCTTCCCTTTTTTTCCTCAAGATTTATCACGTTCAGTTTATTATTACGAGTCACATTAACAAGTATTAGTTTGCCATGTCTACTTTTACAAAGCAAACGCTCTCCAGTGTTAAACATGACATATATGGCGGCTCTATCACATGCACATCAGTAATTACAGATTGCAAATCTTTCAATCGGTTTAGCAAATACCGGATGGATTAACATGGAACGGTGTACAAACATTCATGATTCCCAGAGGGTGAATCTTACTAACTACTATGATCTCTGCTCCTAGCAGATCAAAATATGCAGTGATGCATCCCAAGACCTATGCTATTTAAAGTTTTGCACATTCACATTACCCAGAAGATTCATCGTAGCATTATTCTTCCGACTTCTGACTTTGGCATAGATGTCGGAAACGGCTATAATAAACTATTCAACTACTTAGAGAGCCGCCAGTGTGGCTGCAGACTTCAGAGGTAAAAGGTCATCACCACCCAGAACAATACATATAAAAACGACTGCATGGACCAGTAGCTGCTTTGCATTAAAGCTTTGTCATGGAGAAAATATGCTGGCAAATAAAAAGCTGTCAGCACTGCTGCGACTCTAAAAAAGACGAGCACTTATCAAAAATGGGCTCCTCGCTGGAATGACAGCTGATCAAATCTATGTTTAACTATCACAACACAGATGGGGATTTACAAGCATTTCAAATGTCAAAGGCCACGAAGGAGCCGGCCTCTGAGTTTGAATGCTTGTAGATTCATTGTGATGCTAATCCTGTTTTATCCAGTCAGACCCTAAAATAAACCGAGCGCTCTAAAGAATGAGCCGTAATCCCCATCACCGAGCTCTGTGCGCTCCCGTTCTTAGCCGGGATGTTATGTCACTGCAGTCAGAGCTGCAGAGTTAAAACCTTCCTCAAATGAGCGCGACGGAGGGGAATACGAGCAGGTAAAGCAAATATCATCCCGGGATTTTCAGAGATGATTTGAAAAGTATAAATGAAACAAAGTCAAGGCGTGGATTTAGGACCGTACACTGGTACACAATCGCACAAGCAGGAGATTTATTATAAGGTACAAAATAATGTAGAGGATCGACTTCTTTCAATGTATTTTTTATCATGCATTAAGTTGTTCACATTTATACGTTTAGCTGTGGTTGACATTATGTCTTTTGTTGCTCTCTTATTTTAGGGCAGGACTTCCGTTGGGTGCTACTAGTTTAGCTGGTTAGTATAGAATTTGACCTTTCACTGGACTGTCGAGCAGTAAAATAAATTGGTTTTCATTTATTTTATTTATTTATTGTTTTTTGATCATGTTAAAGTACCCTGTAAAGTATCCTGTATGGAGAAAATATGTTAGATTTACACCCTGGTTCTTCATAACATGTTTCCATCTTCATAACAACCATCTAACTTATCTGTTTAATTTTGGGGGGGAATTTAAAATTTACTGTGGTAACCCCTCGCAGTCTCCTAGGCTGGACCTCTCAAAATATTTATGGTTTTGTAACTTTGGAGCATTTTCAATGCAATTATCTGACAATAACTAATTAGTGAGCGGTCCACCTTCTCATCAAATATAGAAACTTCAGGCATAAAACAAGTAAGGTGGTGATGGCAGCCATAAAGCTGTCCACAAATCAGTAAGTAAAAAATCATCTTTTACAGTCTTTGCAACCAACTATTATTCCAGTTTTAGGTTTATATATTAAAAAAACAACAAAAAAGCCAATATTTAGGTTTATGTAGTGGTTAGCACTGTTGCCTCACAGCAAGAAGGTCCTGAGTTCAAATCCACCATCAGGTGGAACATAAGGAGTTTGCATGTTCTCCCTGTGCTCTCTGGGTACTATGGTTTCCTCCCCCAGTCCAAAAGCATGCATTTAGTGGGGATAGGTTAATTGGTAACCCTAAATTGCCCGTAGGTGTGAATGTGAGTGTGAATAGTTGTCTGTGTCTATCTGTTAGCCCTGTGACAGACTGGCGACCTGTCCAGGGCACCTTGCCTCTTGCCCTAAGACAGCTGGGATAGGCTCCAGCCCACCCGTGACGTTGAAAAGGATAAGTGGGAGAGAATGGATGGATGGTTTATGTATTACGATGCAGCTCACATACATCAGTAAGTACATTTTGTTAACTTTGCACAAACATGTTCTAGAGTGATACCCCTGCTTTCAGCCTCTGTGTATGTAAAGTGCATACTAACTGGCTGTAGTATTCAGCAACACTATAGATAAAAGCAGCAATTAATTACTTTCATCTATCTCTTTGTAAGGATGGAAACAATCAGGTTTGTTTTTATGCTTATTACATTTTTTGACGCCTTCGAGGTTGTGTTTAAGGTGCAAAAACACAAACATAATTTTTCTCATATTCTACATGCCTCATGTTGCAGCACCTTTAGACCCTTGGTCTAAAAAAAAATCCACGCAGCAAGCAGGTCCAGGATTCAAATCACTTTTAAAAAGTTTGCATCCTTGCCTTGGGTTTCAGTGGGTTCTCGCAGTCGTCCAGAATCCTCCCCAAATCCCAGTGCCACCAGATTTGGTTAACTGGTGGATCTAATTTGGCCATAGAATGTGAGTGTGAATGGCTGTCTGTCTGTGTGTTAGCCATATAACAGGTTGGTAGCATGATATAAACATTTCACTTATATGTATATGCCACCATTATATGTAAGTACAGCAAAGTAAAACATCTCTTTGGCCTTTTAAATCAGGTTTATAGCTTCTATTAAAATTCTGTGTGCATACATGACACATACTTTATATTTCACCAGTGCATTTGTTGCCTAAAAGTCCAGATGGCAACTTGATGAGGTAAAGCAGCACTATATGGGACTGCATTGAAACCACTTGAGTAGCTTATATGTGCGGTTCAATATGCACGGCTAAAATCCTCTTAGGCTCAGGTCCAAGTTGACATACATCTGGAGCAATCTAATGAAATGTGTTTCGTCTTTAATGCTCTCATTGTAAAATGAAGGAGGGATGACTTTGCACTAGCATCCATACTAACATAAGGATTAACAGATCCCTTAATTTGGAACAAGAAGGAAATGAAAGCCACTGTCTACAGGACGGAAGAGACTAAAACTGCAACCGTGCAGCCAAATAATTCAGTTTAATGTAACTGTCAGCTCTGATTTCTTGGCTTTTAATCAGAGGTCAGACATCTGGCCTCGAGGCTTTCATGTAATTACTCTGCTTATGTAAAATGGACAATAGCATCAAATCTATAAATTTGATCAAATCCACAGTGATTAACTAAACAGGCTCTGTTGTTAATCTGTGAAACAGGGATCCATTCGAGCAGATCATGCTCCACGTTGATAGGCAGAAACCCCCCCGAAGCATGATCTCATGTACATCGGAGGTCATTCAGCCAGCCACGGCGTATTAAGCTCTGTCTTATTTTCTACATTCTAATTTGAGTAACGCATCAGATGGTTGTGTGCGCTGTTGTGCCAACAGACATCAGGGCATAGTCAGAATGATTAATGACTATAATGTCATTATTTTTCCACAATGTTATGTATTGCTTGGATTATCCTGCACATAAATAGCTGTGAATTAATTCATCTCAATTCGCACCATTATTCTCAAAGCACTTTAATGAATGAGACTTAGATGGATTTGTTCCATGTTCCATGGAATGATATTGAAAGAACAATAACAATAATAATACCACTACCACTACTGCTATTAATAATAATAATAATTATAGTAATAACAGTATCTGGCATTTGCCTTTCTGGCAGACAGATATATTGTATTATAGATGAATGCATTGCTGGTTAAGTTTAAAGGGATATGCAGCTCAACAGAGCTCTCACTCTTTGTCAGCCTGACGACAGTGCAGAAAAAAAACCTGGGCTTTGTTTCTTTTTATCAATCAGTGATGAATAGTAAGATGTCCTAGCTTTATGGAGGAATTAAAAAAAATAAAAAAAATAAAAAAATAAATTGAACTGAATTGAAATTCGCTCATGCTAAAAGGCAGTAGGTTTCAAAAGACTCAATTCAATTCAGTTCAATTCAATTTTATTTATATAAATCACAACAACAGTTGTCTCAAGGCACCTTATATTATAAGGTAGACCCTACAATACTACATACAGAGAAAAACCCAACAATCATATGAACCCCTATGAGCAAGCACTTTGGCGACAGTGGGAAGGAAAAACCTCCGGCAGAACCAGGCTCAGGGAGGGGCGGGGCCATCTGCTGCGACCGGTTGGGGTGAGAGAAGGAAGACAGGATAAAGACATGCTGTGGAAGAGAGCCACAGATTAATAAGTAGTGTGATTCAGCATTAAAAACCCCAAGAGCGACGGCTCGTTTTCCACATGCCTCAGTTAGTGTGTTAAATGTTAAACGTCATGACAGTACAAGCAGAAAAAAGACTAAAACACTTGTTTGAAAGAGTTGGTGAAAGACTCTTCTCTCTAAAAAGAACACGTCAGCAGGTTTGCATCTGAACAAATTGTAATCGGCGTTCTGGAACAATGTTCTTTGGACAGGCAAGACCAAAATGCAGTGATGAATTGGACATCTTGCAGTCACTGAGTCGACCATGAACCAAATCAATCCCAAAGTATTCTAGAGTATTCTAGACTGCTGAGGCTCGGCTGAAATAGTGTGTTGCAACAAGACAGCACAGCAGCAAATCTACAACAGAATGGCTAAAAGAAAAGAAGCAAGATGTTGCAATGGTCCAGTCAAAGTCCAGACCTCCACCTGATTGAAACGGCATGACCTTAACAGAGCTATCAATGAATGTCCACAAACCTCAATGAACTGAAGCAATGTTGTAAATAAGAGGAGGCCAAACTTCCTTCACAACAGTGTAGGAGACTTGTAAAGTTTTTGCTGTTAAATGTGCTTCTACAAGCTACCGAGTCATGGGGTGTACTGAGCTTTTCACACACTGTGTCTGCCTTTTGGCTTCGTTTTTATGTTGTTGTTCATCTCAAGTTGCACTTACCTAATTTGAAAACCTTTTAAGGACAGATGCATTACTTTTTACCCGATCTGTGCATTTCCTTGTTATTTATCATCATTTGATAAACTAAAATTTCTGTTAGGTTTGAAGTTTATTGATCAATGTTAGCACTCTTGCATTTCAGGTAAATAGTATAACTCATAAAACTGTCAAAACACATTTCACAAACCTTTTAAATTAGGTCAGTAACAAACCAGCACACTACCATTATTGAGACAATAGTCTAAAGGCTCTGCAGTGTTGCTGTGTCGTGCTGCTTGAATTCAGCAACACGGCATTAATCACTGTCCAGTAATGTTTGCCCTGTAGTGTGCAGGAATGTGTGAATTGTCTTCTGTGTAAAATTTGTTTGTGGACACCTCCAGGTGCAGTCTATCATGTCCATTTGCTCTACAATGAGCTTTAGGTCAAACTTCCTGTGTATGCGCTTTCTTATTTTTAGTGCTGTGCCACCATCATCTTTAGCTTTAGGAGTTCCATCAGCATGTAGAAGAATCAGACAGAGCATAAAATTACCTATTTTTCAATTACATATGTCCAGAGAAGGAGTGGAAAGTAGTGCGTTGAGCACTGAAAGGACTGTGGCCGATGATTTAGATACATGTTCGCACAGTGCCAGGGACTCGGCACTGAAAGCAGAGCCAATTCAAATATAGCACACACTCTTGGGGAAAAGTTTCCTTGAAAAACTTGATTTATGACAGTCCAGAGTGATTCAGTGAGGCCGCATGGCGTGATTAATGCAAACAGATTTTCTTAGGCAACACAGTAACCTTTGCTCAGTTGGCACATGCAGAAATCCTTTTTTTTTTTTTTTTTAATTTTGGCTCCCATTTGACCTCATGAAGTAAAAGCTCTGTCTTCATGTTGCTTGCAGAAAATATTTCACATAGGGCACACTATGAAAATAGAATCAAATTATACAGTCAACATTACATAAAACAGAACATCATGTGCTCATTTTTGTTTACTGAATAGAAACCAGTTATTTTTTAGGTCATTGCATCAGCAGGAGAGAGCTGGCTGTGTAAATCTGAGACAGCTCTTTGAACAAACAGTGATATAACACTGTTCAAATACTGAGAGTATCACAATGTGCTACAACTGCATGACAGTTCTGAGAACTCTTGGCTAATTTTGGTTCACATGTACTGAGGCAAGTCTCTGTTGAAGGGGTGTATGCATTACCCTGTGGGATGTGGAGTCATGTGAAAAACAAAGTTTTTACAGGAATCTGTGCAGTCCTGTGAAAAATGCCCCACCATTTAGCAGCAATAACTTGAATTTATCATTAGTTCATTTTCTCACTTTATCAGTCTTGTCACTTTGTGGAATTTTGGCATGCTTTTGTTTGCAGCGTTGCTTCATTTCAGAGGTTTGAGAACAGCTCTCTTAAAGTTACACGGCAGCATTTCAATCAGGTTGAGGTCTGAACTCTAACTGGCCTGTTGCAATATCGGGTTTCTTTTCTTTTTCAGCCATTCTTTTGTAGTTGTCCTGCTGTGCTGGGAATTGTTGTCCTGTTGCATGACTCAATTTGAGCCAGACTTTAGCTCTCATACATTTGACTGTAGAATATTTTGGTATACAGAGGAGTTCATGCTTAACTAAATGAATGCAAGGTGCCAAGATCGTCACCCGTATGATGTGTTTGTGCTGATATGCTGTGTTTGGTTTTCACCAACCATTGCCACTGCTGAGCATTGTTGGTGAAAACCAACAATGCTCAGCAGTGTTGGTTTTCACATAGTTACAGTTATCTTGTGGTTTGCACAGATGCAACTTTGCAAAGCTAAGACATGCTGACCTGTTCTTTTTAAGAAGATGAAGGTTTCTGCAGGCAACACTTCCAAACAAGGGTTAGGAAAGGTTACCTTCCAAACTCTTACACCCAGTACAATTAGAAAGACTGACCTGGTCATACTATTGTCTGATCAAGGGATGAATTTGTTGTAATGCACACTCCTAAGTGTACATTAGTGTCCTTAGACTTCTTTAGACAAACAAGAAAAAGAGGCCTCAGATGAAATCCTCAGTGGAGGAACCAGGCCGCATTCTGATACTGATATGCTGGAAGCTAAAGAGACCCTTACAGGTAACAAAAGCTTTCCTAGAAATACTCTTATTGGCATGAAGTACTATGGATATAGTGGGTTGAGCCCCCATTTTGCTCTTAGATCTGCTTTAATTCTTCATGGCATAGACTCAATAAAGTGAAACGTTCTTTCGGGCGACCGTGGCTCAGGGGGTTGGGAAGCGTATCTGTAACCGGAAGGTCGCCGGTTCGATCCCTGGGCTCTCTGTCCTGGTCGTTGTGTCCTTGGGCAAGACACTTTACCCTACTTGCCTACTGGTGCTGGCCAGAGGGGCCGATGGCGTGAAATGGCAGCCTCGCTTCTGTCAGTCTGCCCCAGGGCAGCTGTGGCTACAACCGTAGCTTGCCTCCACCAGTGTGTGAATGAATAGTGGCATTGTAAAGTGCTTTGGGTGCCTTGAAAAGCGCTATATAAATCCAATCCATTATTATTATTTAGAGAGCATGGTCCATATTGCCACGATAGTATCATGCAGTTGTTGCAGACTTGTTGACTGCATTTCCCAAAGATGCTGGGTCTTTTGGATTGAAATCTGGTGACTGGGACTGCAGGTGCTATTTGAGTAAAGTGAACTATGGATACTGGATGCCTGTGCTGGCATTTCTCCTGCGGTGTTGCTACCAGTGTGTGAAGAGTGGGAGAAGAGGGTTGCATTGACAATCCAACACAATGGGCAGCATTGAACACATTTTATAAGTGGTCAGAAACTTGTAAATAACTCATGAAAGAATAAAGTTACATTGAAACCAAGCACACCATTGTTTTTTCTTGTGACATTACCAATAAGTTTGATGTGTCACATGGCCCTCTTCCTATTGAAAAAACAAAAGTTGTATCCAAGATGGCCGACTTCTAAATGGTCACCACCCATCTTGAGGAGTTTGCCCCCTCACATATACTAATGTGCCACAAACAGGACTTTAATATCACCAACCATTCCCATTTTATTACGGTGTATCCATATAAATGGCCCACCCTGTATTATTTAATTAGTTCAGTCTTATTACCTTATTGTCTTGGAGCAACTGTAACCCACATAATTTCCTTAAGGATTATTAAAGTATTCTGATTCTGAATAATGTTTTTTTTTTTTTATCTTCCTGGGACCACAAATTTCACACCAATCCATCTTCTGACTGTCTCAAGTATCTCAGTCTGGAACAAAGTGGCGGACTTCCTGCTATCTCCTTCGTCAGAGCCTGAAGAACTCAGAACATCAGTAGAAAGCTAAACCTGTTCTGGGATAGCTTTCTATAAAATCTGACAGATTTCAGGCAGAGATGTAAACACTTAAACTATCTGAGAAAATATCTGCATTATTGTGTCTGCAATCAGCCCTTCTGCCATGGGAAATGTTAGCCTGTTATTGACAAACACAAGTTCCTAAAGAGTGAAGACTAGGATCCCTGGAAAGGTTTTACTTGAGCACTTTAGTCTGTCTGGAGATAGATTACAAGGACGTCCAACTTGTGGAGCCCTTATTTAGAAACATCTCAGGATGAAATGAGATATTAGCAGCATGCATTAGTAGAAATCCAGGTCAGAAGTTATTTCTAAATCTTGAACTTAATATGGAAAACTCCCAGCTCTGTGCCAGCCGACATCTCGTGTCCTGGGGTTTGCATGCTTAATTGTAATATTCAAACATATAGTTCCAACATCCTAAACTTCCAACAACTGAAAGCGTCAGTCTTCAGTGAGCACACACAAAGGCTGACATGGACACCAATACTCAGAAGCTGTTTCTTCGATCATTCCCTTGTAGGATCAGATGCAAGAGGCCAAAATGTCCCCATTCAATTGGACTGCAAAACAAACAAACTGTGCCAGAGGGTGCAGAGAGGACATAGAAGTGGCTGCAGATTGCGAGGAAGGGTCGGATCGTTCGGCCACGTGCTAATGTTGAAAAAAGATATCTAGCCTTGACAGGAAGTAGAGCATGTGGCTCAATTATCTTTAACTGAATTTTCTCATTAAAGTCAAATCTTTCAACTCCAAAGTCTTTTTTTTTTCTTTTTCTTTTTTTAAGAGGCGATCAAATTTGGATTTGATGACAACTGCAGAAAAGGTATTGACTTTGCAAACCTTGTGTGGCTTGGAGCGGGGGGGGGGGGGGGGGGGGGGGGGGGGGGATCCAAAGGCCTTGAATTGCAAAAGAGAAAAGATAAACCACATTTTAAACTTTGGCATGTTGAACAGATGTAGTCACCGAAAGCAAAACGCCCTTCTGCAAAGATTTAAAAAAGATTTATAATAGCATCAAACTGGTAATAACCTAAAATTAAGATCTTTTAGTAACACATTGAATCAAAGAAAGACCAAACCCCAGTCATGTCTTTAAACCCCCCCCCCCCCTTTTTTTTATTAACAATGAAACACTTTTTATCAGACCTTCTGAGCTGTGTTTAACAGTAATTGCTACTACACCTGATAAATGAATGTTGCTGTTATTTTCCAAGCTACTCTACCTAAGAATAAATGCAATTTAAGACCTTTAAAATTTGGTGCTTTTTACTGTTTTAAGACCCACGGCCACTGTGAATAATCTTTAACACTTACCATCAGCTGCCTGGTAATATTAGTCCTTCAGCTGCACTTAGCAGCAACACACAGGGCGCCCCTGTGCAGTACTGCACAGAGCAAACACCGCCATCTGCTGGGGTGGACGTGGTTCAGCTGGTCACTAATAAGAAGAGCCACCACACGCTTGTATCAAACTAACATCTTCTTTTATTTGTATTGAAGGTTACAGAGCATCAGGTCTTTTTGTTTTCCTATCAAAATAAGTAAATCAAAATTCAAGCAAGAGTTCAATAGCTTCTTGGGGGATGGGATAAGTGGATTTGTACAGTAAACATATGACAATATTTAAGTTTTTAAGCTTTAAAGTTTTCATGTGATGCATCTAACCTGGTCAGTGTTTCCGTTTGAGATGGATGAGGCGAACGCTCTGATGCATGACTTCAGGGGATGTGCCTTTTGACATGTTACTGATTCAGTGAATCGTTTCAGATCCATTTTTAATTTTTTTAATTAATTTACTTAAATTTTTCTACAGGTGTTTGGTCCCAACAACACATATATGTCCGTTCGTGAATCAAACTTAGCATCTACTCTCTTTGGGAATGCAAAAATATACAATCACACACGGGAGAACTACACAAAAAACAACAAAAAACCCCCAGTTAATGATCCTCCAGGGTCTTTCCCCACATTGAAAACTCAGTCACAGCGTGGTGTGACTGCCTGTACGTGTGTTCGTGTGTTCGAGTGTTCGAGTGTTCGAGAGTGTCTTAAAGATGGGGGAGCACAGATGCTGATGCCTGGAGATGAGGTGTGAAGGAGAGAGGGCTTGATGAGTCTATGATCGCTTTTTTCTGCTCTCAAAATTTCTGAAGTTGGCCGGCCTTATCTTCATCTCTGCAAACTGGATCGAGTGTTCGTGGCCCTTCCAGTGGAACCAGTTGATCCCCTGTGGAAAAAACAACAACAACCCCCCCCCCAAACAATACAAATCATCAGCTTTTCCTAAACTGCACATCCAGCAGTGAGCAGGGAGCAAGTTTCACTGGGAAAAATCTGATTTTCTCATTAGATAATTCAACTGCTTATGGCTCGTGTTATGGTTTACCACTTCATTTTCTGCGATGCGTGTGAAAGCGTTCGTACCTTACTGTGACTTTTGTCGCCATATTTCCCCATGAGGTTGACACGGTGACAGTTTTTATACCAAAAGGCGCCTTTGTAGGACAAGGCGCAGTTGGTCACAGCGATATCGTTATCATTGTCGTAAGTGGAGAAGGGCCGACCCTGGTGGTAGGTCATGGAGTCACCTGGTGGACAAATGAGTATTATTCAGTTAAGGCAGTCTGATGAAAAGTGACTTTTCTTAGAAATAATTTGACATTCTAGGAAATACGTTCAGTTTATTGCCAAGAGTTTAATGAGAACATTCGTCACTGTCGAAATTGCACGATTTAAAATGCAGGATTAAATTATGTCTTTAAGGAAACAGCTGTGAGCTTGTTTGTACTTCAAAAGATAAACCCAAGGTTTTAAGACAGAAAACTTCTTTTGAAAAAAAAAAAATTCCCCAAAAAATTCTTTTGAATTATTTGTTGTTGTTTTTTAATAAACTGTGCAGACAAAATGTGATCAAAACGGGAATAGTGTCACATTTTCTAGTATTTCCAGATTATGTCTTTTTTCATTGTACCCACAATCCTGAGGGACAAGCAGGAGTACACAGGTGTCAACCAACACCACGTGGATCCTGGACTACCTGGCAAGGTAGTCCATAGTGCCATCAGTATGTAAGGATCCAGAAGTGTGTGTCTGATAGGGTCTTCTGCAGGCGCCCCTCGGGGAACAGTTCTATTCTATTCTCCTTATACACCACAAGACTTCACCTGCAGCTCTGATCACTGCTTCCTGCAAAATTTCTTGGATGACTCAGCAGTTGTTGGTCTGATAACAGGGAGTACAGAGAAATTACTTTGTTGACGGGTACCAGGAGAACCGCCTACAGATCAGGTACAAACATCCTCGACTTACACCCGTGAACATCCAGGTAATGGATGCTGAGCGCATCGACTTATATAAGTACCTAACACCCTAACTAGACTGGATTAACAATACAAAGGCCATCTGCAGGAAAGGACAGAACAGGCTGTATCTGCTATGGAGACTCGGTTCTTTTGGAGAGCAGGGGCATCTCTTGAGGACCTCCTATGACTCTGTGGTTGCATCGACCCTCACTTATGGTTTGCTCTGCAGGGCAGCAGTATCTGCTCTGGAGACAGGAAGAAAATGAACTGGCTGATCAAGAAGGCCAGCTCTGTTCTGGGATGCTAGCGGAGGTGGTGGGTGACAGCAGAATGATGGCTAAGCTGTCATCCCTGCTAGAGAACACCTCCAACCCCCAGGCAGGTCACCCTGACAGCACCGAGCAGCTCCTTCAGTGACAGGCTGCTGCACCCACGGTGTGCAAAGGAGAAATATCCGAGGTCTTCCTTTCTAGCTGCTGTCAGACTGTACACGTGAAAATGCACCACACACTGTACATATTTCTGAAATGCCAAGTGTATCACTGTATCACATCTACATCTACATATCCATATATATATATGTAAATAATATTTCTTCTGCCTTGTATAGTTTACATTTGTCTTCCGTTGTTGTTTCATCTATTTATTCCTGGTCTCTTCGTTCTGCTGCTCTAGCAATCTGAATTTCCCAACAATGGGACTAATAAAGCCTCTTATCTTATCTGGTTTTATCTTATCTTTCGTGGTGCTTACGTCTGAATCACTGAGTGTCTCAGGATCATAAGATTTTATGTCCCTATATTCACTTTATTAAACTTTAAAGAGGGCGATATAGCTGCTGAGACAGTTGTGTTCAGTGCAGTGCCCTCGTGTCTTGGCTCAGACTCACTGATCCGGATCAGTGGGTGTGATCCAGACCTCTGTGTGTTCATATTTGAATCAAACTATCAGCCAAACTTTTACAAAGAACTTGTGAGCACCAGTGGTGTTTCTCCATTTCACAGCCAAAAGCTACATTCACGAGTGTTAATATATGACGAGAATGGAACATTATTTTGACACAGGAGGAGTTACGAGCAGAAGACGCGCTGCGAACAATAAAAGCTTTTATGAAGTTTCCATTTGTTTTGACGAGCCAGCTATTTCACGTGGTTATTAAATCCTTTGAAGGTGATCAAAATGCTCTTTTCAGGGATTTCTCCTGTGTCATCAGAACAGATCGAGCAACCAACAAAAGTGCTAAACAAAAAGAAAAATTTATATTGTGACACTCAGAGTGAGTGTTTTTTTCCAACCTGGATTAGTGTAATCTTTCAAGCAAACACTCTGTAATTAATTGGCTGTGAGTCAAAAAAATATTGACAGTATAAACATAAAATTTGGCTTCATTAAATAAACTAGACAAAAAAAATCTGCTTATTCTGAGAGGTTCAACTGAACTGAGCCTTTATTACACTTACTGGAAGGAAACAAGAGTGAATACCCTTCTCTTGTCTAACGTTAAAGTACAAAGTTAATACTCGTACTCCCCAACATGTCAGGCTATTTCATTAAAGTGATACCAACCTGCTGTTCCACTATATGTTCCTATGTAGATTTTATAGCGTGTCCTTGGCTCTGCAATTGTGAACTTGTCATATTGCGCGTAGGCGTTCTCCCCGTTGTCCCTCAAGTCCACTCGCAGCTCATAATGGCCTGAAGATGTGATTTTATGGAGGTTGGAGAGACCTACAACCCAAGTTTAATATGTGTGAGTCAGGAGGGCAGTGAGTGAGGGAAAGAAAGCAAATACGGCTCCAGAATGAGCGAGCTTACCCAGCCAGAACTCATCGTTCATGTTACCAAAGCCAGCCGTGTAGTTCTTCCAGTTCCTGAAGAATTCCAGCTTTCCATTCTGGCGTCTGAGGAAAACCTGAAGAGTACCGACTCTCATGAGTGTCAAAACAGCTTCACGACAATCATAAGAAGCTAGGCTAAGGCCACTGTGGTGCTGTCTATCATTTGTCATCAGAAAAACAGGTGCCACATAAGCAGAATCATCAGGATTCAGCTTGAATAATGGTGTGAAACGGGCTTTATTTGGATTCCAGAAGGCTGATTTCCTCACCAGCCATCCTCCGCCATCTGTGGTCATGTCACAGTAAACCTGGATGGGCTGGCTCTCCTCTCCTCCAATATAGATGGTATACAGACCAGCGGTCGTCTCTCCGTTCAGTAATATCTGAGCACAGTCCCGTGGGCGTCTGTACAACTGTCCGACTGAAAAGCACATATTAAAAAGGCATCGCGTTAGAGACCCTGAAGGATGCGCTCACTTATTTTTCGTCCCTGTTAAATAAACAAAGCATGAGGCTGTATATAGCATCCTGAGAGAGAACTACGGAACGGGGGAGGGCCAAACAAAGGAGAAAGAAGGTTATTCCATCTGGAGCTCAGACAGAAAGAAAAACAAGCACAGGTGATCTGGCTCCAATATCAGTGCAAATGAAAGGAATGCACATTAGAAGATCTCTTTCTAATGTGCATCTGGACTGTTGCATAACAGCCAAACCCTTCACTTCTGAGAAAGCAGCGACAAGTCCAGTGCTCCCAATTTTCAGCTATACGTACACATTAATTAAGAAGAGGTTTGTGTGTGTTTTAATGCTTACGGGTAGTGAAGACGGTGGCCACGTGGCGACTCCTCTGGGCTCCAGCGGCAGCCTGCAGTCTCACATTGTACTCCGTGGAGCCAGTGAGCTGCGACATGCTGTAAGATGATGCTGTTGGGCTTAGCATCACCTCCTGAATTCATGCAAGACACACACATTATTTACACCAATGGCATTTCTTAACTGATTACTATAGCGGCTCGAAGTGCAGGACACAGAAACATTTCAGAAAACATGACAACACCATGAACATTGGAATGGATTGAACCCAAGAGCATTACGATGGGTTGATGTCATTTCCTTGTTCTATACTATTCCCTCAAACTGAAAGAAAGAAGACGAGATTGCAAGCGTAAGGCAATATTTTAACAAAGAACACTGATAAGCTGGATTTCATAAACTACAGATGGTGAAAAAAAGGAGAAGGAATCCTGCACTGTGTCTGTTTCTGTTTCAGGGCATGCAGCTCTTGGAAATCATCCAGAACTCATCATGATATCATTTCTTATTGTTTGTGTTTTTTTTCTGTTTTCTGAAATGTTGTGCAAAATGCACATTAGGACCTAACAATCTATCAGAGCTCCAGATTTTACTTTTTAAATTTCACAAATAAAGGTTTTCTCAGCAAAGGAGCCTTGCAACAGCGATAAGAAAAAAAACCCCTTTTAACAGGAAGACATTGGCAGACTTTGTCTCAGGCAAGGCAAGGAAACAGGACAAAAAAGTCACTGTGGAGAAGAGTAACTAAATGCAAAATGGAGAGTGAAAAGAGAAATTCTCAGAGCATTATGGGAAGCCCCCTGCAGCCCAGGCCTATTGCAGCATAACTAAATGATCGGAAACTTGCGCTTTCAACGACAGTTAGAAAAACTGGAGAAACACGGCAAAACATATCTGTTGTCAAACGATGAAATGACACGGGCATGTACGTACCCTGATTGTTCCATCAGCAGAGGAGAAGCTGAGCATATATCCAGTGACAGCAGCATGAGGTGGTCTCCACTTCAGAGTGGCGCTGTCAGTTTGAATATTCATAGCTATCAGATCGCGAGGAGGGTCCACATCTGCAAATACAGCATCACATTAATCATTCGGTACAGCTGATGTGGTTAAGAAATCAGCGCATGTTGCTTAAGGTTATATTGACGCTGATATACTACATATAAAAGATAGACAGAGACGTGGGAAAACCAGATGTTTCTATGGCAGGATTTTTTCAATCACAGGCAGATTCACCTCGAAGAATAAGCTACTTTTAATCTTTTTTTTTACTCTAATGAGGCCCCTAAATTACAAAAACAAGACTTTAAATTAGCAAATGAGACCATAAACACATCAGGAAACTGTTCATAATATGGCTCAGAAATATGGGTGTAATTAAATTGAAGTTTGCTGTATTTTGTTTGAAATTACAATGTAATTATATATACAAATTCTTAAAGCTAGGTACACCAGAATAATGTGGTAACAAGTCAGTCTTTAACAAGAAACAAAGAAATAATTTTAATTTGTGGAAATTGAAGTAATGTGTAAGTAATGTTAAGAACTGCTACAGTTACAGAAAATGACATTGAACAAATTATGGTTTCGGGGCTGGAGTCGGCACCAGTAATGGACAGACAGCCAATTGGATCCTCCGGCTCAGTGCTGGTGAAATTGTTTTGGGTCTTCCACTTGACTTTTTTGTTCCATAATCCTCAGGATCATTTAAGAAATTCCAAATAACTGTCCTACTGCGTCCCACCTCAGCAGTGATGGCGCACTGCGAGAGATCCTGGTTATGCAGTTTAACAACCCAACTATGTCCAAAAAAGGAAAGTTTTTTTGTCTTTGCCATGAGAACGTCATCACAGTGTGACTACCTGCCAAAAAATGACAATGAATCCACATTTTTGCACAGATTTGGCCTTTTAAAGGCATGTGGTCCTAAACTTTTGATCAGCTGTAAAGCAGCCTGCTTCAGTTTAAGCGTTGTTGTCAATAAATTGCATGCTCAAAAACATGTTTTGTCTCACTCCCATTTCTTGTTGTTGCATATTGAAGTTCTTCTTGGAACCTTGTTAAGATCCAACCATGCAAAATAGGATTTTCTGCCATTTTTCCAGTGGTCTTAAACTTTTGACCGGGACTGTATAATTAAATTAGAATTTCAAATAAAATACAGTGAAATTCCATTTAATTCCAGGGAATTACATCTTTAGTAACAGGCCATATTATAGAGTGTTCCCCATCTTTTATATTAAGCAATACTTTTATACAATCTGGACATCTTTCTGTGTTTACCTGTGGTGAATTCGGTAACAGCAGAAGCACTCCTCTGAGCTTCTTTCATAGCATGAACTCCCACGGTGTAGTGGGTTGCTGGAACCAAGGAGTTCATCTCAAACTCCACAATGTTCCCAGAAACGTGTTCCACTGTTGGGGACACTATAGGGCAGGAATTAAATTATGCAATCAATACAAAGTCAGTTAAAATGAACAGAAAGCAAGCTCGTTTAAACTCAGAGACACACCAGAATCAGCACTGTAGGTAATGATGTAGCCATCAACAGTGGCGACAGATGGTTGCCACAGCAACAGGGCCGAAGTGTCCGTGACATTGATAACAGTAAGACCACGAGGTCTGTCCAAACCTGCGGGGCACGAGGAAGATCACAGAGAAAACGTGTGGGGTCAGTACATTTTTAACTGACTCCAGTATTGCCGGAGTCAAGGCTGCATAAGAGAAAAAAGCCAACCTGTGGTCACAGTGTCTGTGCTGGGGTCACTTTCCTCCAGACCCTTCAGAGCACTGACGGTTACTTGGTACGTCTTTCCGGGAATCATATTGGGAAGCAAAGCCTCGAACACGCTGCCATCTACAGTCAATGTCATTTGGCTTCCTGTGGGGGAGAGAGAACAAACACATGTACTATTGATTCAAAGACAAGCTTGTCAAGAGGTGTCAGATTTTATCTATTGGTGTATTTCCACTGTACTGAACAAGATGTACTAAAGCTCTTCACGTACTTTGTGGTGGGTGGTGATAAATGTTTGAGTACTGGAGATTGAGGCCAAGAGAAGCCTTTGTAAGGCTGAGATAAATGCTTACGTCAACTAAAAAATGACAAACTGATTGCAATCACAGTGCGCCGTATTGCTAATGATAGTGTATTACTTTCATTACTCAAGAGCATGGTCCTATATTTTATGATTTATGATGATGAAGTGAGCTTCCTCAAAACTAGCAGCTAAAAACAAATTTGCTCTTGCTCCAAACTGCATGTCTGTACTCTGTAGATCAGGCGTGCGTAGATTTCCTGTGTTCAGCTTCTCATCCATGCTCATGTACTCACAAATCATCTTTGTGTGCTATGAATCGTGACACAAGAGCTAAATACATGCATACAAAATATTTTTCTTTTTTCTTCGTTTTGTCATTGTTACACTATGTGTTTTATTCTGTTGTTAAGTGTCCTTGGGTGTCTTGAAAGGTGCTCTTAAATAAAATTGATTAATATTATTATTAATAATACCTTGTTTGGTATTTCCTTTCTATCTGTTATTATCTAATAAAAGCAACAATCATTAAAGAGGATTTATTGCATATTTCATTAGTGGGCTCCATTGATGGATATTAAATATGGCTAAAGTTTCTAATAATGTGTGCAATAATGTGTGATTTGTAAGTAATCCCTGTGAGTCAAAGGCTCAGACTTCAGACTGCACAAAACGCTGTGTGTCTGCTCTTGAGTCTCACTGATTGCATAGCGAGTGGCTCGATTAGCAGGTTGTGACAGTTTAAACAGTAACCTTACCCACCTGCTGAAAGAAAGTTGGCTTAAAGGGAAGGGACCTTCTTTCACAGACTGGGTGAACTGAGGGGCTGCATCAAGTAAATAACTATTATATTGAACTGAATCATGCACAACTACTCTGGCAGAGTGGATAAAAAAATATTGAGCTGGAAATTGGTCTTCTTAAAAAAATATTTTTATAAGATGAAAAATCTCCAAGTAGTGCAGTGCCAATAGTATCAAATGATGTTGACAGTGAGACGTTCCCGGTTAGCCTGAGCAGGTATTTTACCTTGAAAAGGGTTTATATTTCCTTTCTTTCTGAACTTTGATATATAGCTCCCTCTTGTACAGATTTTGCATTGACAATAAACATATTGCACCATTTTTAGAATAGCTCGACAACTATGTGACTCTGTCACTGAACTATGGTAAAAGGTTGACCAGTGATTGAACCAAGGACATGCTGTTAAAGGCCTTAATTTCATCTGGTGAGCCCACTAACCAATCAGCTGTCAGAAAGAAAGGCAGGATGAAGGGCTATAGCAGAAGCACAGGAACTCTGTACAAGCAGCACATGATAGGCATGTGACTTGAGTGCAGGCGTGCAGCTTTGAGCAAGAGCAGAACAAATCTGCATACAGGGAGGGATCATTTCAGTTCTGGGAAGATCACTGAGTAGCTAAAGATGAAAATGAAAGCACACGTTTTCAAACAAAAGAACCATCCTCTTGAATAAAGTAAAAGAATTTTCCTCAAGATATTTACAATGTTTGCAATCTTAGATTAGCATGTTAGAAGTTTTGCTCCTAAGCCCGATGGGGAATGTCACTGACATGGATTTAAAAAATCATGGAAAATTTAAGTTTTCCAGAGACTAGAAAAGCATCAGTATCACTGATGTCAGAGGAGTTGATACATTTTTTCAGATTTATTGAAAAGTGATATCTATAGACTTTTTGATATTTTATACATTTAAATGTATAAAATTCATTGTTTACTGGACCAAATGTTTGCCAGTGTGACGCCATTAGCATGGTAACGCACCAGAAGTACCAACAGAACATCAAAAAGATTTTAATTCACTATTATCTTGAACGGTGCATTAATAAATAAATAAAAAACCTCGACCAAATAAGCATTAATAAATGTCACTGATCTGTACAGAATTAAGAATTCATCACACCTGTGAGTCAATGTGCATTGCACAGCAGTATTTTAACAGAATGCCAGCCATTACTGTAGTTCGAACAGTATGGAAACACAAGAGCACACAACAAATGACATGCAAATAAAGTCCTCAGCGGTCCGCCTGTTTCCAGTGCTTAGCAGCGTTACACTGAGCCTAGTTTAGCGGGTTTGCTATCTGGAAGAGAGTCGCTCTTCTTCACATTCTGACTGTGTGAGAGCTGCACAGAGAAGTGAACGCTGTTACTGAAAGTCTGTTTCTGAAATTAGAAAGTGAAACTGAACTGATAAGTGGATTAATTTTGATATTATCACATGCATGTTTCTGACATGTCAACATCAGTATATCTGATGAACACGGACACAACAACGAAGCTAAAATTAAAACTGTTTAATTAAATTCAACCTTAAATGTAACTTGTATAAACAATGATTGACCTCTTACCTCCTTCAAATGGCACATAGGTGATGCGGTAGTTATCCACCGGAGAGCGAGGCATGGACCAGTGAACTACGGCTGAAGAGTCAGTCACTTCAGAGAAGTGAAGTCCTCTGGGAGTGCTGAGGCCTAGCAAAAAGCAAATGGATTTGCGCAGAGAGCAAAAAAGCAAAGTAAAAACTGTAAGTATCGTAAGTAAGTATGTGAAAACACAGTTTTTCCCAAAAGGACGTTTTTCGACAGACGTGAAGTTTCAAAGAAACCAGAGGAATAAAGATGATTAGTGGGACACTGGGTTGAGTTCTCTGAAGTCGAATGTCGCACTGAAAACTCAGAAAGTTTGGTAGTTAACATGAGACTGCACACTCTACAGTTTTTCAGTATACCTGTCTGAACAACCCCTGTAATAGGTTGGGAACGTCGATCCAGTGTGGCACCGTAAAGCTCGATTTCATACTCGGAGCCACCCATAAGTCCGGTTATGACCTTGGTTCGTTCATCGCCACGGACGCTGTGCTCTTGAGGATGGGCTAACCTTTTGCTGTCTCTTATTTTGATCACAAATCGGTCAAACAGATCTTCATTGGCAGTCCACGTCAGACGGAAACTGTCAGCTGTGACGTCTGAGACAAAGAGATGCTCCACTTCTGGCTCAGCCTCTGGTTAAACAGGGAAACATTAACGTTGCAGCGCGTCTGGTGATTTCCCAGCAATATTCATCACGTTCTGAGAAACACCCACAGGGATCAGTTTGGAAGAGGTCAGAAATCGGGCAAGACAGGATTAGGTTCCAGCCTGAGGGCCTTCTTGTCCACCGCCACCAATCTGCCATGCTTAGGCATCCATTAGTGTTAATCAGTAAAAAATACAGCGCATGGACTACAGAGGCATACGCTTGAATGAAAAGACAAGATGCTTTTTGTAGATGTCAGTCAACAGAAGGATTCTTTCGGAAGGATTTCAGCATACACTTGTTGAAATGCGTCCTCAAGGCCAGCCTGGATGCATTCAGTGCATTTAAAAGTAATGGCAGGTGACAAACGAGATTAGAAGCTAAATCAACAGACATTTCATGCTCAGAATATCTGCTGATTTATCCGTGTTTTCCTCCATATGAAAATGTCATTTTCGATTGAGTGGTTCATATCCATCCAGGGAGTTTGAACCTGATCTACAAACCAGCCTCACTAGGGAGTAACATGGTGCAATAATTGGATTTTGTCCATAGATATCTGTCTGACTATCAGCGATTAAAAATGCGAAGGAAAACACATTTTAAAATATGAAGACAAACAAATGTGCTTGCTCATATTTTGGAGGTAAGAAGAAACAGACGGGAGCTCAACACCTCTTCCTCTCGGTGACACAGCTGCATACCAAGGAGATGCTTAAAACCAAGGAAAAGTGAGGTCATACTGGAAAAAAAGGTCATCTGAGTTAGGGTTAGGTAAGAGTACTGAACTGAAGTCTCACCATCAAAACGTGGCACTGAGTTAGATGTATCCGTCCTCAGGCTAATTTTGTTACACAATGTCTTTTGTTGCGTGAAATGAATATCAGTGATTAGTAAATATCACAGAACTGCACCAGGTTGTGATAGTGAAACTGCAGAGCTGAAATGGTTATAATAGTTATACACGTATACACCCATGGTAGCTTCAACAAAGTCAGACACTGGACTTTGTAGTAAGACAGGAGGGCTTACAGTGCACTGAGTTGTACCTGTCACAGCCACTGCAGTCAGAGGCCGAGAGAGAAGCCCTGACTCTGACACCCCTGTCAGTCGGACCTCATAGCCTATGCCGGTAATGAGGCCCCCGATGTCCAGGTGACTTTGGTTTCCTGGCACAGTGAACTCCTGAGCCTTCAGCAGCCAGCCAGAGTCTGTCACCACTATGTGGAAATGGCTGAAGCCACCACTAGAGGGGGTTAGATTATCCTGCGGTAGCTGATGCTTCACCCCCCAAGACACACGGAAGCCATAGGGGGTTATGTTGGAAATGGTCAAGTTTTCCACTTTAGGCAAAGGAGCTGAGAGGAATGTGGGTTTAATTGAATGGGAGGAAGGAGTGTGTGTGGGGGGAGGGGGAAGGGCAGGAGGGGGACGAGACTTCATTAGGAGGATAACGTGTGCAATGGTTGCAAAAGCAAATACAGACACAGTTCTTTTACAAGGTAATAGTTATAGGCCAAAACACACTAAGGGCAAATCTAGCATGCATCATAATTTAGTACTTTGTCCTCACACTATCTAAAGTGGCAAACACAGAAGTGCTAAAAAATGCAGTTCCTTGAATGGCCACTTAAGACTGAGTTAGAGCACGAAACAAATGCAATTTTGGTGTCTTTGTGTATTGGTTTTCTTCATGACAATTGCACGTACGTTGCTCACTTTGACTGGCAGATATGCTGACACAGACGGTTGTAGCCAGCAGCCACTTAAGGCCCCAGTAACACAGTCCTAGAGACTTCTACTGGCAACCAATAGTTGCTGAGGAAAAAAATAAGTATTCCAGTGCTGTTGGAAGTTGAAGCCCAAATTACATGGGTCTTAGAGAAAAATGCAAATTCCCTAACTGGTTTTCAGTTGGTTGTGGGAGGTGTTATTCCCTATTCCTCAATGCTTAATTGAAAGCCCCCAGTAGCCAAAGCTTCCTTAACTTGACCTGACCCAAACTATAAGGTTTTAAGCCTAATAAAAGTAGAGTAAGTGTCTATATACTGAATCCAAACTGAGAGCTGGTTCCATAGTAAAGTCTGATAGCTGAAGGCTCTGGTTCCGATTTTACTTTTGAAAACTGTGGGGACAATTTTGAGAGCAAAATGCTCTGTTAGGGTTAAAATATGTCAGGGCCTGAATATTCATTATTGTTATTTTGCGCATGACGGGAAGGATTTTAAATTCAGCTCTGAACAGACAGCCAACAAAGAGAAGCTATTATGGGAGAAATATCCTCTCTCCTTCTCGTCCTAATGGGTACTCTCACTGCAGTGGTCAACTGAAGGTTTTTGAAGGAGCTTTTAGAGTGACCTGATTATAATGAACTACAAAAGTCCAGCCTGGAAGTAATAAATGCATGAACTAGCTTTATCACTCTGAGACAGGATGATTCAGAATTTAGCAATATTGTGAAAATGAATGTAGGTAGTCCTCTACATTTGTTTAATGTGCATGCTGAAGGTGCCTCACAGTGTTACTGGAGGCCAAGGTAACGTCATCTAACGCAAATATCTGTTTTAGGAATGACTACAATAACCTCATTTTTATCTGAATTTAAAAGTAGGAAATTAGAGGTCATCCATACCTTTAAGTCTGTAGTTTATATTTAGATAAACCTGGGTGTCATCTGCATAGAAATTAAAATGTATGCAGTGTTTCCTAATAATAGGTATGTAAATGTAATTGGTCCCAGCAAAAAATCCTTTGTGAATAACGTCTTTGTGGGAAGAAGACTAGCCATTTAGTTGAATAAATTGGAGTCTATTTGAGAGATACGAGCTAAATCACTGCAGCATTGTAACTTTAATACCTGCACATGTTTTAAAATATTGCTGGACTGAGGTCTGACAGGACAAGCACAGAGATGAGCCCACTGTCAAAGGCCATAAAAAGATCATTCAAAACCTTTAGTAGCTCTGTTTCTGTGCTATGATGCACTCTAAATCCTGAATGAAACTCTTGAAATAAACCATTGTTTTGCAAATGACCAGTTAACTGTTTGTCAGCTACTCTTACAAGAACTATTTTGAGGCCAAACAAAGATCTTCTAAATTAGTAAGATAATATTTCCTCTCTAACATTAACGTGGCGCGTGGGAGGGCTCCACTTTGAGAGAAGCCACTAAAACCTAATAAAAAACTATATGAGGCTGTCATTTTGAACAACTACATGGATGTTAAACTTGCCTGAAATAATTGTTTTATCTGAACTTTTTATAAATCAGATAAAAAGTCAAAGAAATCAACTTCAAATTCTGAGGACAAGCCAGGTGGATGATTATTAACACATAAAAATGGTTTATAACTTCTCCGGTTAGGGTGGAAAAGGTTAAGAGTTGGGTTTCTAAATTCTGTCTAGCTCTTTGGTTGTTTAATAAGTTGGAGTGAAAGATGGTTAAAAGGTGCATGTATCCATTACAAGCTGTTAGCGTATCCTAAACGATTATCCTTCTTTCTCACTATTTGAATGACCATTATTTTCAAAATGGGCGTAAAATATTCAGAATGGCTTGAAGCCCAAGAAGTTTTAAGTAAAAAGGTTTATTGCACTCATACAGGAAGAGGGCATTGTGCCATTTTCCTATTGAGTCTTGAGGCTTTTTGAAACGTGATGGTTTGCCCTCTGGTGGCCATTAAATAGAATGCAGGTTTAAAGCACTTCCATACTGGTTTCCCTAGTCAGGGGTGTTGAACTCCAGGCCACGAGGGCCGGTGTCCTGCAGGTTTTAGATCTCACCCTGGGTCAACACACCTGAATCAAATGAACAGCTCATTACCAGGCCTCTGGAGAACTACAAGACATGTTGAGGAGGTCGTTTGGCATTTAAATCGGCTGTGTTGGATCAAGGACACATCTAAAACCTGCAGGACACGGCCCCTCGAGGCCTGGAGTTCGACACCACATCTGTTTTAAACTGACTATGAATGTTTCAAGCATCAACAAATGCTTGCTGATTATGAGCGTCAGAAAAAAAACCCAAAAGCTGCTTGTGATGCATGTCCGCTTTGCTCTTAAGGTGTTTTGGGATTTTGACCTGCATATTGAATTCATTTAATTATTCTGCTAAGTTAAACTGATAAAAGGAGCTAAATTCCTTTTTAGTTTTGGTGGAAAAAAGTATACTTGAAGTATTAGAATAAAAGATATGAGTAAAATACGTAGTACCTGTGACAGCGTGGGCTAACACTGTGGGGGTGTGACGCCCATGAGAAATACCGTATAGTTCAATATCATAGCCTGTAGCATCCATCAGGTTAGTGACTGTAATGTTACGGACATCACCAGGCAATCTGAACTCCAGTGTCTCAGACTGCTGCTCAGAATCACTGACTCGGATAACAAAGCCATCAAAATGACCTGACACAGTGCTCCAGGACAAGCTGAGGTTATGTGGACTCGCAGATGAAGCAGCTATGGGCCCCAACTGTGGGATGTCCTCTGAATAAAAAAAGAACATGGCTTTTCAGTTATGTCGTCCTGCATACATGTACATAACAATGTAGGCGGCATGTCCAGTGTCAAGAAATGCAAGTCATGTGATACCTGTTGTAGCTACAGCAAATAGGGGTTGTGTGTTCTGGCCATCAACACCAGTGGCATACAGCTTTATGTTGTAGCCCGTGCTCGCTTTGAGCCCCGCCATTACTGTGGAGCGCACATCTCCAGGCAGAGCGCGCCCCATTGCCTGCGAGGGCAAAGCAGACTCTCTGACTTCTACTATAAACTTATCAAAAGCCTTCTCTCTTGTCCGCCAAGACAGAGAGAATCTGTCTGAGGTAATGTTAGAAACAACTAGCTTGGACAAATCAGGCTCTTCAGCTACAGGGGAGAGAAAATATAAAATATATGCATTTATTAAAAAAAAGATAACACATGTATTTGTCACTTTAAAACCCAAGTCAACTTTAGAGTGAAGGTAACAACAATTCTCTTGGAGACTAATGATTTGATACACATAAAACCGATTACCTGTCGATGCAACAATACTGACTGCACTCGTTCTGGATCCCTTGTACGTTCCATAGAGGTAGGCTATGTAATCAGTGCTGGGCCTGAGCCCTGTGACATCATAGGACTTTACATCATGGGATATGTTATACTCCTTTGGCTCCATCAGCCAATCAGAATCAATTATCTCCAGGACAAAACCATCAAACTCTCCTTCAGTGCCATTCCAGAGGATTGAAAAGCTCTCTGACGTTAAGTTCATGATATATATTTTGCCAACCACTGGTTGATTCACTAAAGAAAGAAACCATGATTAGATTGTCACCAAGGCATTTATGCAGAAAATGTTATTATTAAATGACAAGTAAATGATTAGAAATTGATCTTTTTCTAGAAAGGAATACATTTAGCGTTACGGGACGCTCACCACCACCAACAGTAACTGTTGACAGTCTGAGAAGCTGTGATTAAATACATGCATGTATTTTTTTTTGCATTAAACGCAAAGCAAAAATCCTGCACCACAGTTATTTAAACACAATTAGATTCAGGATTTTTTAAACAGAAACACAATCTTCACAATTCTAACTGTGTGTCACGGTCCTGGGTCTCCTGACCCAGCGTTTTTAGTTCTTTGTGATTTTTGTATTATTGTACTTGTGTGTGATTTATTCTATGGCTTCTAGTTTTGATCCCTTGCCCTTCATGTCTCTCTGTGTCCCCTCTGTTCTGTGTAATTGTGTCTTTGCATGTTTGAGTTTCTTGTTTTCTGTCACTCTGCATTGTGCATTATGTTCTCATGGTTGGTTTTTTGTTACTCTCTCTAGTCTAGTCTCTTGTGTTCCCAGCTGAGTATTTCCCTGTGTATTTTGGTTCTTAGACCTCTGCCTTATGGTTTATGTCTCTGTATTTCTTAGTTGCTGTCTCCACTGTGTCAAGTTCGCGTCTCTGTGTGATACTTCCTGTTTTACTTTGATGGTCCGTGTCTCATGTGAATGCATCCTGCTTTGCTTGTCTCGTCAGTCCTGATTTCTCCCAGCTGTGCCCTCCTTCTGTGTCTCATTCCCCTCGTTACTTCCCAGTGTATTTAAACCCTGTGTTTCTCTGAGTCAGTGTCGCGTCGTCCCTCTTGCTGTGTGGATCTCCCTGTGTGTCTCTCTCTGTGAGTTTTCCAAGTTCCCAGTTTAGATTAGTTTGTATGTTTTTTCCCTGCCAGCAAATAAAGCTGAGTTTTGAGTTCACCTCCCTGAGTCTGTAAGTCCTGCACTTTGGGTCCAACTCCTGCCTGCCGCACAGCGATTCATGACAGTACGACGCGACCAGATATGGACCCAGCAGCACTCAACCCACCAGAAGAACTGCGTCTGGACATTATCTACTCCGTGGAAAGACTCCTGCATCTGTGGCTTGAACATGAGGGGAAGGAATTTCGCCGTGCTGTGGAAACCAAACTACAGCGTTTAATCTCTGGTCTTCCCTGGCTACTCAGTGCGCTCCACCCACTCGAACAGGATTTAATCCACAACGAGCTCCACCTTCATCCCCCAGCTGCTACTACCCACCTGCCTGAAGGGCCGGATGTGGAGCCGCTCGGCCCGTCAGAGCCATCATCAAAAAAGAAACGACGATCACGCCGCCAGCGCGCCACCCCACAGCCGGACATTCAGACTTGTACATCGCCGGCTGTGGTGAGTAAGGACTCTTTTTCTGTGTCGAACCGTGGGACTATTCGTTCAGGGGCTGTGTTTTGTGCTACGGATGGTAATGTGAACAGTTTATCAGCTGCCCAGCCTCCTGAAGCTCTCTTAGCTGCCCAGCTACAAGCTGCGTCTCCTGTGTCCCCGCTAGCACAGCCATTAACTCCACCACACGCTCCATTTTCACCTCTACCATCGCTTTAGTCATCAGTTCGGTCTGCCACTCAGTCGCCCTTAGTTCCGTCATCCACACTACCACCTGTTTCCCTTCCACCACCACCATCACTACACCCAGCCATTCAGGCTGCTACTCAGTCAGACATTCAACCCATAGCCCTGCCGTTAATATGCTCTGTAGCTGAGCCACTAGCCGCCTGACCCGCAGCCACTTCAGCCACTTCAGCCACTCCTCCACCCGTCACACCTCCACTACAACCATCACTGCAGTCTCTAGCGCAGTCTCCTGCAGCTCTGCTTTCCCCAGTGCAGCCTCCAGTGCAGCCTCCAGTGCAGCCTCCAGTGCAGCCTCCAGTGCAGCCCTGCTTTCCCCAGTGCAGCCTCCTTTAGCACAGTCACCCACTCAACCACCAGCACCACAACCGTCACTACCTCTAGTTCATTCCCCTGTGAAGTCATTAACTCCACCACCTACTCCACTCTCACCACCACCGTTACTACAGACATCAGTTCAGTCCCCTGTGCAGTCATTTACTTCTCCACCGTTAGCAGCTCAGGTCCCCGTGTGTCCAGCAGCTCAGGTCCCCGTGTGTCCAGCAGCTCAGGTCCCCGTGTGTCCAGCAGCTCAGGTCCCCGTGTGTCCAGCAGCTCAGGTCCCCGTGTGTCCAGCAGCTCAGGTCCCCGTGTGTCCAGCAGCTCAGGTCCCCGTGTGTCCAGCAGCTCAGCTCGCACCTGAACCTTTGGCCCAGTTCCCCGTAGCAGTGCAGTTTTCTAGCCAGCTTAACGTTGAGCCCGGGGTCCCAATTCTCTCTGGCTCTACATCGGCTCCTGCTGGAAGCTCGGATGAGCTCATCCAGCACTCCGCGGCTCCCGTGCCGCCATCTACCTCGTCCGCTGGGGGTTCCAGTGAGCCCAGCCAGCACCTCCTCGTCTCCGCTGGAGGGTCCGAGGGGCCCGTGCTTCTGCTTCAGCGTCGCCTGGGCCAGCCCGTGCTTCTGCTTCAGCGTCGCCTGGGCCAGCCCGTGCTTCTGCTTCAGCGTCGCCTGGGCCAGCCCGTGCTTCTGCTTCAGCGTCGCCTGGGCCAGCCCGTGCTTCTGCTTCAGCGTCGCCTGGGCCAGCCCGTGCTTCTGCTTCAGCGTCGCCTGGGCCAGCCTGTGCTTCTGCTTCAGCGTCGCCTGGGCCAGCCTGTGCTTCTGCTTCAGCGTCGCCTGGGCCGATCCCGGCCTCTGCGTCCTCGTCTGGTCCGGCCTCCGAGTCTGCGTCCTCGTCTGGTCCTGTGCCCACCAGGCCATGGCCAGCACGCCTGAGACTGGGGGGCCGCCGCTGCCTTGCGCGCGGTCGGCCCCCTGAACTGCTCCGTCGTCTCCTTCGCCGCCGCCGCTGCCTTGCGCGCGGTCGGCCCCCTGAACTGCTCCGTCGTCTCCTTCGCCGCCGCCGCTGCCTTGCGCGCGGTCGGCCCCCTGAACTGCTCCGTCGTCTCCTTCGCCGCCGCCGCTGCCTTCCGCGCGGTCGGCCCCCTGAACTGGTTCCACGTCTCCGCCGTTGCCTTCCGCACGGTCGGCCCCCTGAACTGCTCTGTGTTTGGGTTGTTTTGGTTGTTTTCTTGGGTGCCGGTGTTTGCCGTGCTCTTCTTTTGTTTTCTGTTCCGAGCCCTCCGTCCTGGGCCCCCGCCGCCCGCCCTGGGTTGTTTTCTGTTTGGTTTTGTCTTTCGGTGTTTGGGCTGTCTGGAGCCAGCCCTTGAGGGGGGGGTACTGTCACGGTCCTGGGTCTCCTGACCCAGCGTTTTTAGTTCTTTGTGATTTTTGTATTATTGTACTTGTGTGTGATTTATTCTATGGCTTCTAGTTTTGATCCCTTGCCCTTCATGTCTCTCTGTGTCCCCTCTGTTCTGTGTAATTGTGTCTTTGCATGTTTGAGTTTCTTGTTTTCTGTCACTCTGCATTGTGCATTATGTTCTCATGGTTGGTTTTTTGTTACGCTCTCTAGTCTAGTCTCTTGTGTTCCCAGCTGAGTATTTCCCTGTGTATTTTGGTTCTTAGACCTCTGCCTTATGGTTTATGTCTCTGTATTTCTTAGTTGCTGTCTCCACTGTGTCAAGTTTGCGTCTCTGTGTGATACTTCCTGTTTTACTTTGATGGTCCGTGTCTCATGTGAATGCGTCCTGCTTTGCTTGTCTCGTCAGTCCTGATTTCTCCCAGCTGTGCCCTCCTTCTGTGTCTCATTCCCCTCGTTACTTCCCAGTGTATTTAAACCCTGTGTTTCTCTGAGTCAGTGTCGCGTCGTCCCTCTTGGTGTGTGTGTGTGTGTGTGTGTGTGTGTGTGTGTGTGTGTGTCTCTCTGAGTTTTCCAAGTTCCCAGTTTAGATTAGTTTGTGTGGTTTTTTTTTTTTTTTTTTTTTTTTTTTTTTTTTTTTTTTCTTCCCCCCTCCCCCCCCTGCCAGCAAATAAAGCTGAGTTTTGAGTTCACCTCCCTGAGCCTGAGTCCTGCACTTTGGGTCCAACTCCTGCCTGCCGCACAGCGATTCATGACACTGTGGCTGCCACCGCAATAGGTTTGCAATACACAACCATGAGGCAACTGAAGCACAGACTTTTCAAATTTAATTCAAGGGGAACAAGAATGATGAGGTAAATATTAAAAATCCACCCGTATCCTGCATTCCAAAAAAAGCCGGACCACTTCTAAAACTGAAAGCGTATGGAGATACCCGATGATTTCAAACATATAGAAACACAGTGAAGAGAGTATGTACAGCCATGCATGGTTTCTAAAGCTACCAGGCCAGACGTGTTTATTGCTAATGTGACCAAACACAGAAGCAGCTGGACAATTTCTGAAGTATGCAGAGCTTTATTGTCTCCGGTGATTCAGCCAAATGCAGCAAAGCTGATTGGATAGCATTTTACGGAGAATACTATGAAAGCAATTCAACTCAACATTTAAAAAGCACTGCGCATTAAAATGGCTGTGATTTCTCAGCTGTGGCAATGCAGCATTCTTGTTTCACCTTGTAAATTAAAGTTGAAAGTCTGTGTTTGAATTGTATCCCAGTGTGTCCCTTAATATTGCTTGTAGAGCCGTGTTCAAAATTAAGAGAATTGTGTCACTGTAAAAATTTTGGAAACCAAATATACTCTTTTCTTTACCTTGAATATAAGCAACATGTAAAGCCAAGGAGAGAAACTCAAAAGGCCTTCAAAATTACCTGCAAGTTTGAGTTGTTAATCACTGACTTAAATTTGAAAATGTGATTAAGCAGATTTCATGCACATGTAGCATGGTTTGGGCATGTTAATGCTGATCAATTCAAAGCATAACGCGGCATCAAAGCAATTCAAAGCAGATGAGTTAGAGAGCTAGTTAAACTTCATTTACATGTTGCAGGAAATATAGTCCTTACATGCAAGCATGCACTAAAAACAAAATTCAGATGTAAATCGAGGTGATGCTACTGTTAGCTTCGTTTTATGTTATTAGCTTTTTACCTTGATAGTGACAAGAAGATTTAATCATTTGCCACCTAGCAGTCCAAAAGGAAATGACTTGTGTTTACTTTGATGTTCCGTGAAAATAAACTTCATCAGAATCCACAAAACCACCCCAGCGTCATTCACACAAACTGAAAGATGACATGGATACTCACGCATACTGTGAGCGCTTGCACATCGACGGGCAAATGATGGGTCATGGTTAATCAATTATACGCTGAATGAGGGCTGATGAGATGATATGAGATTATCGCACTGTTGCTGTATGACTGGCGGGGGAGGCTGAGAGTTATTGGTTTGCTTTTGCAATCATTGCAGCACATCAGCGCCAGACCGGACCACGATGCAGGGATGGCAGAGGGGGGCTTCATGCACTTTGGGATAAGGGGATCAGTCGGAGGTAAGTCAAGGGGTTTGGGTCAGTGATGAGGCACATGTACGCATCACCCTGCCCTCTCTCAGCTAGACAGAATCAGTGGCTGGAGGGTGAGGAATGGTAAACGGCATGTTGGTTAAGATGAAGCAGTAAAGTGCACTGTGTCCAGGGTGTTGGACATTGAGGCCATAAACAACAATTGCGTTATTATCATGATGTTCTTGTTTCATGCTGCGAGGTGAAGATGCTCCATTGAGAGTGAGACAACAGAGCTATTTATGTGTATGCTTCACAGATGTTGACTTTAGTAGAAATTATTCATGGAAAAGAAGGACAGTTTAGAGGACAAAAGGCTGCAACGCTGCAAGTTGCAGGTACCTGTGGTGGCTTCACTGTACACAGGTTCAAGGAAGGAGCCCTGATACATCCCATACAGGCCAACCATGTAGCTGGTGTTGGGATTCAGCCCAGAGATACCCAGGCTCAAAGCGTCTCCGGACAGAGTGAGGTTCTGGCTCTCTGCAAAATTCTCCAGGTTTGTTACCTCAATCACAAAGCTGTCAAAGTCCCCACTCGTGGGGCTCCAGGACGCAGTGAAGCCATCCCATGTTATGTCAGAGATGGTGAGGTTCACCACCATTGGCGTCAGCATCTCTGGTAGATAGACATATCAGACTGGGGTCAGCTGGACAGGAAGATGGATTATGCATTTCATTTTAAGGCGAAAAAAAAAAAAGTACATCAGGAGTATGAGGAGCACAGTGGGGGAAAAATCTCAGATTTTGAGATAAAATTGCAAACACTTGAACACATAAAAGTGATGATCACCTCTTTCATTGAATTTTGAGTGTTTTAATCATCCTTGTTACATCTGTGGTGCCATAGCAAATGAATGGGAATACACTCAACCTCCCCCCCCATTGGCTGAATGACCTACTGAACAACCAACTGTAGGGCCCACTCAACTGAATTTCGTGGTGAAAAATGTTTGTGTTAATTTAAAACAGACCGCTCAATTTTGACCAGGAACACTAAAGTAAGGGGGGTGGGGTGCACAAAACTGGAGGGTTAAATTCTCCCCATCTTCTTGTCCCACCGAAGGGCGGAAAATGTGTAATTGGTTCTGTTTGCTTGTCTTTTGTCTGTCTGCCTGTTTGTTAGTTAGCAGTCTAACATCAACAGTTATCAAGATATTATTTTGAAATTTTGTCAAATGGTGGATACCAATAATAGCTTAAGCACATTTTTGGTGAAGGTCAAGGTCATGCCATATATAAAAAAATCAGTAAAAACTTAATATTATGCAGAATTTTTTAAGGATTGACTTAAAACTAGTACCTAGATTGGCTAAGCATTTGACCTTGACCTTTACTATTAGCGCCCAAGGACAAAGTTAAAATATTTCAAGAAGCCATATCAAGTAATATATCATATGAACATCACAGGCTGACATCATCATGTTGTAATAAAAACACAATAAAGCATCAAACTTTTAGTATCGTAAGAGTCCTTTGAGGGACTTGTGAAATAAAATAAAAAAATAAAATAAAATTCCTAAATATTGAACAATATTAAACTCTAATCATTTTAATCACAAAATAATTTTTCAAAAAAGTTTTACACTCTTAATTAAAATGTTTGATATTAAAGTATTGAATGTTGTATATTTGATATATTGCAGTATACTGTATATTTACAATATATTTGACATTAGAGTCAAAATTGAATACTAATATTTAATTTTGAGTTCATTATCAGAATTAAATAACATATTCTTAATATAATTTGAAGTATTCTAACTTTTAACAAATTCTACCAACAACATGTTAGAACTTTCCTTCATTTGACATCACTTTTATATTGTTCGTTTAAGTTCAACTAAAAACAACTTTCAAAATTAGAAGTCTCTTTGTTAAATGCACATTAAATCTCAAAATCTCAGATTTTTTGTGGACCTAATACTTTGTTGTGAGGATTTAAAAGTTCAGCAAAAGACAAGATTAGATCAATGAGGATTATCTTTTACAATAAAACATGAAGTATCTGTGGAAAAAGAAATGATTGAACCATTCTGAAATGTTCAGACATAGGAGATAAAAGATATGATGATGATGGATTGAGATGAAGGGCTACAATAAGAAATATTTGTTCCATGTACCTGTAGTAGCAAAAACTCTGAGAGGTAAAGATCGCTCCCCTTCCACCAGCCCTTGCAATGTAATATCATAGTGTGTAGTAGGGGACAACCCTTCTATTTCAGCCTTCCTCATATTTCCTGGTACCGTGGTCACACGAGGTTGCGTTGTTGCTGACGGAGCAGTAAGCTCCACCAAAAAGCTATCGAACGCCTCATCGGGCGCGGACCATGCCAGCTTTACACTAGTGGCGGTAACACTGACTGTGAGATCCCCGAGTAGGTCCAAGCCTGAGCTGTCAGGCTCGGCACCGGAGCTTATCCCGCCAGAATCAGAAGTGGAAGTTACTTCATTATTTAGAGTATCGAGGATGTCTGGGTTTTGAACAGCTTCATTATCCGGAACAGACTGTGGGAGCGTTGAGGCATCTTTGATACTCAGCGTAAGCACATCTGGAGATGTGGGCTTGGGTGCTAAGTGAATAAAAGAAGGTTAAAGAATGAATTTCTTATTGGCTCTGCTGGAAACTGTAAAAAGATCATGTGAAGAAAAACAATGGGTTAACATAAAAATATAATAATTCTGCACAAAATGCTGTCCTTATTCTACCTGAATCATGGATATATTATGACGGCTAAATCATCAAGCCATTGCTAAGGCATTAATGACACCTGAAGCAGGGTCATTAACTTTCTGAAGACTCTGCATAGTCCACTGGTGTGAAAGTATACAGTTGTCTTCAAATTAAGTTGAAGCCATGCACAGCCACGTTCTTTCGGCTTTTGTAAAACACAACTCAGGAGTCTTAGTCATGAGACATGCAGGCGACCTAGTTTAATTTGCTATTAGAGAATCACTCATCTCTCTAAACGGGGTTAATGATGGGACAAGGCTTTAATTTAAAAGCTCAGGTACAAGAAGAAACTGGGACAACCAGCTCAGTAGAAAACCAGTGTGCTTGATAGCTTTAATAATCCAGGCTAGACACTGATGCCACTGTGGATTTCTTCTTGCATTTGAACTTTGGGAACCAAAGAATCAAACGAGATGGGTTTTTGTAAAAACAGAGACATTTGTTAGGTTCAAATGGACTCATGCCAAAGGTTATGCAGATGATGGTTTCAGTGGAAAAAAAAGTCTTGTGAAATCTGGGAACAAAGAATCCAGCATGCAAGCCATATCAGTCTGGCCTCTAATCAAAAGCTTCCACTGAAGGAAGAAGCTGAAAAACCCTAAAAGAGAGACTTATACCTGTGATTGCAACAGCTTCAAGTAGCGCAGCTCGTTGGCTACCTGTTATTCCATAAAGTTTTATTAGATATTCTGTCGATGCCGTCAGGCCATGGATTCTAGAGCCATGGGCATCTCCAGGAAGTTGAACCTCTCTCATGTCCCACAATCGCTGAGTGTCTTTATATTCTAGTGCAAAACTATCATAGACACCACGAGCCTTTAGTTTCCATGACAGATCAAATCCATCAGACGTGACACTTGAGACAGTCAGCACTCCAGGCTCATCCTCAGGCTCGGTCCCAGAAAACTGGGACTCGGAGGGGTCTAGATACACAAAGCTAATGACATTGTCCTCCAAGCCTGTAGGAGTCGCTAGCTCACGGTCATCTGAGTCAGCTAAATAAAATGTGAAAGAGGCTACAAGGAAAACAAGAAAATCAAGAAAGCATCGTTTAGTAACAGATGAAATAATAGTTTCTTGGTGCTGGTCGGGAGCAGATTTATTTCCAGCCAGCAAATCTCTACTTGTATTTCTAAACATGTACACAAATGATCATTTTCAAGCTTTCAGTCCTGGTTGCCTTGGTTACAAAGCTGCGATTAGCATTATATATGCAAAAAACGCAGCTGTTACTATAAACCAATCTTAATTAATTTTAAAAAAAGAATAGGAGATGGATCTTTTTACAGTGGAGAGCAACAATCTCAGGTTGTCCAATGAACAGTAAGCTAAAAGAGAATTAATGATGCTGACACCCCTGAACTCCAACAGCTGAACCTGTCTGTAGATCCTTTTAACTTTAGCTCCTCGAAGAAATCCTGAAGAACGTAACAGAGCCTTTAACTAAAAATGCATGCGTTCTTATTCATTCTATTCATTTAAACTGTGGAAAAATGGTTCCCTACCCACCTGTGGATGTAGACAGGGAGACGGGTGTGCTCCTTTTGTGCCCCCTCTCTGCAGTCAAGGTAAGGGTGTAGCTCATCCCAGGAGTCAGATTGGGCAAATGATAGGTAGTCGTTGCAGCTGGGAACCCCACCTCCCCAACCTGACCGTCTCTGGAGATGTACACCAGTCTGTATCCACTGATTTTGGCCTGAGGTTTCTGCCACTTGACGCTGAGAGACGTCTCTGTGGATTCAATTTCCTCAAAATCTCTGGGAGGATCGAGGTCTGACAGAAAAATGAGGTAGATAAACAGCTCATTAGTGTCATTTCACCACTCAATTTGTATCAACACATCCTATCTGTCTGTGTGTTTATGAAGCGGTGTGAAGGAGGAGTGTTTGGACAGCTGTTCAGCAGTGTCTCTCACCAGTTGCTGCGTTTGTGGTAGCTGGGAGGCTTTCTCTCTCATTCTTCACAGCAGTCACTCCAATCCCGTACTCTGTACCTGGCTTTAGCCCTGCGGTGCAGAAAGACGGAAGCTAAATATCCATGTTGGGTGACAAATGCAATTCTGGATATTGCATGTGTGTGGTCAAGCTTAATTTGTATTAATCCATGTGATACTTACTGGTGATGGTAGCCTGTGTGCTATCGCCTGGTCCTCGCTTGAACACTTCCTCACCATGAATTTCCCCAGAGATGGGACTGTATTTTACCCGATAGCTGCTAATATCAGCTTCACTGTTGGTCCACTCCAGGGTGATGCTGTTGTCTGTCTGGGACACAGTCTGAAGGTTCGTGGGGGCATCCAGTGCTTACATAAACAGAGTTTCTTTCATTAATTATGTAATGACTTGACACTTGTTGACCTACAATCATACAATAACCTTAAATACATACTAATACAACATTAGACTGCTCTAGTTTGTAGTGTACAAATGCATAGAAGTCTCAAAATATAACAATACAGTGAACCAAAACAGAAAATACAGTTATTATCACAAGACAACCTGTAGTGAATGTGGCAGTGACAGGGTCACTGGTGATGTCTCCACTCCTGGAAATGAGCGACACTGTGTACTCGGTGTCTGGCCTCAGACCATCAATGCTATACTGCTTGTCTGGGGGGGATATATCCACACGATTTTCATCTGAAGGGTCAGAGCTGGGCATGTAAAACATGGTGATTCCATCCATGGGAGCCACTGGCTGAGACCAGCTGATCAGAGCCGAGGAGTCCGTAATATCCTTCACCTCCACCTGCTGAGGGCTATCAATCTCTAGATTGGGCAATTTGGTAAGAGAAGGAAAGTTGGATGAGATATAGAGGGGAGAAAAGATGCATGAAGAAACGTGATGTCATCTAACCACAACAGAGGTACTGATTCACTGAAAGACAAAAAATGTGAAGAGTGGTAATTGTCCTAGAAACTGATGCATCCAGGGGTTATTTTTTTCTAGCTTAATATTCAAACATAATAACTTATTTGTAATCAATGTAAGCTGTATATTTGGCTCTATTTAGCTAATTTTGCTAATCATGCTAACCTAAGCTGTTGAGTATGGTGAACACTTTTGCTAAAAATCAGCAAGTTAGCACTGTCAGTGCAAAAATATTAAGTATCACTGCTGGTTTCCACTTTGGTTATCCTGAAGATTAAAGGTATTTCGGCATCATAAAGTCATAGAAGATGCTAATACATGTAGCTTGCTAACCAAGCAACTGCTTAGGGTTTCAAATATGTTCATGTTTGGCTAAAAAAACAGCACCAAATCGGTAACATCAATACCAATTCATGGCACCGCAAGCTATGTCCATCTCTTCTAGTGTCATCTTGCAAGCTAAAAAGTACCTTTCCAAAAAGTTGTGTCTACCTTTGGTGTCAATAAGAAGAGAAATGTCTCTAACAATGATTTAATCAGTCTCTGTATGTGTAATTCATTATCTAAAAATACACAATACAAATTCACAAAGAAAACCTGGATAAAGAGATGTTAATCGTTGTTTTGTTTGTACGTGTTTAAACATAAAATACATCTTGCATAACTCAACTTGGATATCAACCACCACAACAGGAAAAGTCATTATGAAACATAATGTGATTCCCTTTAAGTCTGACGTCATGTCACTACCTGACAAATCTCCTGTGTTAACATGTGGAGGAGACATTTTTCCTCCATATTTTGGATCCATGCTAAAAAAGGACCACTGGGGGTACAAGGGTATGAAAAGTTTAACCTCGCTTCTATCATTCCTCTGTGTCGACTTTCAGCCTATACAAATAAATGACATCAGAAACAAAACGGTGTGATACCCAGAGAGTCCATCAACACAGTCCTGTTAACTAAATGATTTTTCCATGCTCAAAGGAAGTTGTCTGGCTTGACGTGCCATATTGATGGCGTAAGGAACTGGAACCATTTCATAACTTAATGTATGGAGTAACTCGGCAATAAAAGTTTCAACGAGACAAGGACGAGAGCTAAGAGCAAAAGATTTATTGGAAGAGGAGAAAAAAAACAACTATGACATGGATATGCTATGCTCAGCTTCAATTAGTTTGAGTTATTACTCTTTACCCTGAATCTGTTAGATGGACTATGGAGAGCCACCTGGGATTTCTTCTTGTAGTTCTTCTTTTCTTTCTTCACTCTAGCTCACATTGCAGACACAGTCAAAGTGCAAAAGTACTAATAGCTGCCACATAGTGCAGGAAAATTAAAATCTTCTCTGACTCTAATGTGATGATTATGGTCGAGAGTTGATGATAGGCAGCCATAAACTGCATGACTGTAAATATTCTGTGTGCAGGAAACTCACTGGTAGTGAATGTTTGGGTTGTTTGGGGTCCTCTGGTGTTGTTCTTGATGATGTTGATGGAGACTTCATACTCCTGTCCTGGTCCAAGCCCTGATTGGAAGAATTGGTTCTGAGAGGGTGGAAGGGTGCTTGAAACTTTTCCATTTTCTTCTTTCTGTAAAAGTTACATAATATGCAAATCAAGTTAAAGTAGAAAATTTACATTAAACTTGACTGCTGTGAGAAAATCAGCTTTTGGCATTAAAACATGGTGTCTCTGTTTTAGCATTTTCATTACCGTTTAGGTTATGCTATGTTTAGTGTACCGCAGGCAGTATATTTCTTCATGCAAGGCACAAAAAGGCAGGAGCAGGAGCTTGAAGGTCAGAAAAGGACAACACATTTTAAGGCTACAGAATATTAAAAGGACTTATCAGCTGACACATTCATTCCTTTTCGAAGAGTTGGTTGGATTTTGCCTTGGTATCTCAGCAGCAGTTTTAGCCACAGTTCTATAACATCCCTCAATGGTTACCACTAAAATAAATCCTTGTATTGCTGAGACTTTCAATAAGCTGTCGTAGCTTATCACCTCTGACTTTTCCCCTGATGGTTAATAAAATGCAGGCAAGTCCTCAGCAGAGATGGGGAGACTCACCATGTTGCGGAAATAGATCTCCCAGCCATCAAAGGGGATGTCCAGCTCGTCCCAAATGACCTCGACTGAGGTCTCTCTTACTGATTTGAATCTTAGCCCTTCTGGCTGCGGAAGGTCTAGGGGGGACAGAGAGAGAATTAATAAATGTCTAGTATCTTTTTCTAACCATATTCACAGCAAATGAACACAGAAACAAATATGGCATACCTGTGGCCACCCGTGCACTCACAGGGATGCTCCTTTTGTTACTCAGAACAGCGTAGACATTAATCAGATACTCAAGACCAGGCTCAAGCTCTTTAACAGTTGCAGCAGTTTTGTCTCCAGACACAGTGAACTCTTGGAGAAGACCGCCAGGAATTGTGGGCACATATGTGACGAGGTACTCTGTGACCAGCATCTCATTGTTCCAGGACAGGCCGACAGTCTCACTGGTGACCTCCCCAACAGTTAGGTCCTTTGGAGGAGATACTGGAAAAAATCAAGAAAAAAAAACAGCTGAGGGTGTTGTATTAGACATTTTCTCAGGCCCTCAAGTCAGTGAATATCAACCACGTAGAGCTAATGCAAACTCCAGACACACATCTGGCTGTGGTGTGAAGAACTGCCAAAAAAGCACAAACCGAGTACAGACAAGGGCAGCACAAAAACCGAAACCCTCTTTTATATTCACCAGAATAGTTTCTTTCAAGAAGAGTGGTGAGTGAATTTTGAGAACGGAAGGAAATTACATCACTCTGCATTTGCTTTTATGGTGCACTTAGTTAACACATGGAAACTTTCTAAAATTGTGAACTGTCAAATCCTTTTTTTTGTCTAGAGACTCTTACCTTGTGAGCAGTCTTCTCCGATGTATCCCTCATCGCAGACACACTGACCGTTCACGCAGTGCCCTTTGTCCTGGCAGTTGTTGATGCAGCTCATCATTGCACAGCTTTCTCCTTCATATCCGATCTCACACATGCATCTTCCGTCGACACAACGCCCCCTGTTGTTGCAGTTATCTGGACAGGTGAGCACGGAGCAATCGTCTCCCGAATAGCCTTCATGACAAATGCACTCTCCGTCAACACAGTAACCGCGGGTCAGGCAGTCGTTGGGACAAGCTCTCTGACTGCAGTCTTCTCCTGCAAACCCTTCGTCACAGACACACTGACCATTGATGCACCGGCCATGGTTCCTACAGTTGTTGGGGCAGCTCAATTCACTGCAGTCCTCACCAGTGAAGCCTGCGTGGCATAAACAACGCCCCTCGGAGCACTCTCCACGGCCGTAGCAGTTTGAAGGGCATGTGCGGATGCTGCAGTCCTCACCAGCGAAGCCTTCCTCGCATACGCATTGACCATTGAGACAGCGCCCCCTGTGCAAGCAGCTGTTTGGACAGGACAGCTCGGAGCAATCGTCTCCCTGGAAGCCAACATCACACGCACACTGTCCATTTATGCACTGGCCTCTGTTGTTACAGTTGTTCAGACATGCCAACTGGCTACAATCTTCACCCTGATACCCTGTGTCACAGATGCACATCCCACTGAAGCAGGTTCCTCTACCGTTACAGTCATTCAGGCAGGTGAGCTGACTGCAGTCTTCTCCACTGTAGCCAGCTGTGCAGACGCACTGGCCATCGACACAGAAACCATTACCACGGCAGTTGTTCGGACAGATGCGCTCTCCACAGTCTTCACCGGCAAATCCTTCATCGCAGTAGCAAGTTCCATTCAGACAGCGTCCACGGTCGTAGCAGTCTTTGGGGCAGATAAGCTCAGAGCAGTCAAAGCCAGTCCACGGTTCATCACACACACAGTCTCCGTCATCACAGCGCCCACGGCCTAGGCAGTTATTGAGGCACTTGCTCTGAGAACAATCTTCGCCAAAGAAACCATCCGTACAGACGCAAACGCCACCCACGCACTGGCCGTGCACGCTGCAGTCCACAGAGCAGGCCTCAAATGAGCAGTCTTCTCCAGCAAAGCCTTTAAAGCACTTGCACTTTCCATCCACACAGTGGCCTCGGTCCCGGCAGTTCTTTGGGCACTCGGGTTCGGTGCAGTTGGGTCCCTTCCAGCCAGGCTCACATATGCAGCCACAGGTTTCAGCGCTGAAGTTTCCATGACCATTACAGTAAGGTTTTGTTCCCACTTCACCTTTAAAAAAAATGCAGCATAACAATGACAAATGCAGTCAGCTTGACATTTGGAGAAAGCATGCTTTTTTGACTTTCTTGTTGAGAGTTGGCAGTGAAGAAAGACTTTTCTGTATGCTATGAAGAGCCAACAGATGCATAAGCGAATGTGTATTTCCTAAAATGCCAAACTATTCCGGCTTATTTTAGCAGCTACTGTTTTCTTGCTTTCATTGGTACTGACAAAACTTTATGTAATCCCTTACTGATCCAAAAAATAACAAAAAAACATGCAAAGTTAATAGATGAGCTGGTGTCCTCTACTGTACAGCTAAAATTACACCCCCACGTTAAATTCCAAAGAACTCTCAGCAGATGAAGGGAACAGATGTGACTCATGAACGAGACTTGTGGGGTTACAAAGCACTTTTCATTGCAGGGTCTGATAAATAAAGGATTGTTTTACTTTGCTGGCTCTAACGGGCAAATGTGACTGACACAGCGTGATGGAAAAATTAGACCTACCTTTGACCTGAGCACTGCAGCAGGCCCCTTCACTGTGGCACTGATCCCTCAAAGCTGAAACTTCTCCCTCAAGCATCTCAAGCCGGCTCATGAGGGCTTTTAGACCGGGCAAGTGGTCGGTGCAACCGCAGGCCTGCCGAGGTATGTTGATGCGGTGAGTGAAGACAATCTGGTTCTCCCCGTCGAGCGTGTGCTCGGTCATGTGATGGCCTGAGGAGACTGGTGCATCTTTGGGATGAAGGTGCGTACTTTCTGTAGTGTCTAGGTCCACTGAGCACAAGGAACTTCCAGGAACATTAATGTTATAGACGTGGTTGAAAACCAAAGGATGATCTGCTCTCGGGAGGGTTATGTTTTGATCTTCAGGGGATGCCAAAGTCTGTCGTCGATGCCGTAGGATTTTTTTCACAAGCCCAGCATTTGATAAGGTGAGGCAAGTGATTAGGAGAACGCAGCCCAGAAGGCCTTGTGTACCCATGTTAGATGTGTAGCGCTTTATTAGTGAAATAAATATCCGTGCAAACCTCAGACAAAAGCTCAATCCTGGTTAACGGTGAATGTTCTGGAAAGACAGACAGATACATTGTTACAGCAATTTAGTATTTAATGCTTTGTAGCACAATTAATAAATATATGAGAAAACATCTGAAGAACCGTGTTATACCTGCTCTAATTACAACAAACCAGCAATTGAGATGAAATGTTAACGAATTGAAAGCCATCCACAACATTCAATGCCTCACAAAGTCTTTTAAAACAGTTTTTCATAATGCCTGTCTTTCATAACTATCAACTGTACATGCGAATAGGGTTTGGTGATTTGGTGTAAGTTGACTACATGTGACTAGTTTTGTCTTGTTTAGAGAAAGACAGAAGCTTGAGAGATGGAAATCAGTGCAACATGAAGATTTAGGATATGACGCAGTTATTTTTTGGACTGTTTTTTCATCGTTTTTGCTTTGCTGGTGTTAAACAGTCAAAATAAATATCCAATAAATGTAGTTTTTGATCATTTTTGATAATCTTGTACATAGTTTGCATAATATTTTATTAAAGCCCTGCTTTAAAAAAAAACCCTATTATCAAATAATCCGCAGGTGTCCTTCAACTTGCTTCACGGTGTTTGTGTAAATGTAAAAAATCTGCTGTTTTACTCAAAAAATTATAATCCCAATTCTCTAGTGTCCACATAAAATTAGGTATCTGGACACCAACAGCACTATAATTTATGGGAGTAAAATGACAAGCTTCTTCCTCAGCGTGGGAAAGCCCTCTTGGATTACTCAGTGATCAGTTTCCAAATGATCTAAGTTCACACGAGATACTGAAAATCAATAATAGCCCACAGTGGCCGACTCTTCCTCATTACTGGAAAAAATTCTTCCTTCGTGGAGTTTTATGATAGTTCAAAGCTGTGTTATTGTTGCTTAACTGCATTTGCAGGCTTTAGATTTTAAATTCCTTCACTCATCAGTCAATAATCATTGCATCCACAAATAGCCAGCAAATCAAGTCATCCAGATAGGCCCTCAGGTTCACACGCTTGTCTGCTGGCACACCTGGGAGGCAGCAAACAATACCTCTATAAAGAAGCTGCATTTCTGGCAGCACAGGAGGATTTTGTCCAGACTCTTTCATTGGTAGCAAACCTGCACATGCAAACCAGTGAAAAATTACTTCCAAAAATGCAGTTATGGACTTAAAAAGACATGTGGTGCACCTGGATTTATGTTCTCCCGAGAGTTTCTGGAAACTGTTTATTGACACAATGATCAGCTATCGCATAACGGAAAGTATCTTCAGAAAAGCTTCAGCTGAGCTTTTGCTGGATCTCAGGGTTGCCATGACTGCACATTCATATATTTATGACCAAGAAGTATTTTATCCTCTGAGACACAAAATCAAAACACCTGTGGCTGATCCTCATCCTCTTAAAGCAACACAAGAAAGCCTAGATATACATAAAACTACTTGCAGTAACACACACAAAAAAAATATTGAGACCTATACCAAGAACAAAATCTGCCTCACAATTTTGTAGAAAAATCTAAAGGTGGGTAACAGTAAAATATATAACCACCGGATTACCTTGACTCAAGATGTCATCTGAGCTCAGAAAAATTATAGTTCCTTGTTATTGCACATCAAGCGGTTCACTGTTAATGTGCGTGTTAACTTTGAGAGTAAAATTTGAATATATTTCTTTTAAAATATGATGGACTCTCTACAGGTTGTGCTGAACCTTCCTGTGAGGAAGCACAAAGATTTTATATTTGGGAAGAACCAATAAAATAGAATAAGCTGGTAAAGGAATCAAGAGTTGTTGGCTTTCGTCAAGGACTTTTTGAAACAGTGAAAACAGTTTGAAAACTTTTGCAGTGATAGCTGAATGTTTCCCTTGTTTTTTATTGTTATACTTAGATGACAGGCAGCATGGCTATCTTTAAATCGCAATGGTCGCACGCAATACAAAGGCTGTAAAAATGTTGCTACTTCAGAGATATAGGTTTGAAGGTAGGGCTTTTTCATCGGTCCTCTTTCCTTTCCTTTATCATGACCACCTTTGACCTGACCTGGCTTCTGTCCCACACCCCCTGCCAGCATTTTCACTGTTCTTCATCTTACCTGTTTAAACGCCCATATAAAATCCCAGCTTAAGTTTTACGAGGCTCTCACACATCTGGTGAGCGGCAGGATAAAGGTAGGTTACGATTAAGGTTGTAAATCTGAACTCTTGGTCTTACAATGTGTTTGTGATCTACTTCTTGAAACCTTTACAACACATATCACTTGTAATTTACAGTCAGTCTGGCAAAAAAAAACAAACTTCTTGATAATGCCCACAGGTAGCTCACTGTCACTAACATAACTGTACAATATGGACTTTTTGAAATAATAAGCAGAGGAATTCAACATATTTTTAAGAAAATACTGGCTGGTAACCCTTTTTCATTGTAAGACTAATTGAAGTTAATTAGTTGAATTAATAAATTGTTTTGATTCATTTCTTCTAACTGGGTGCACTTTTCCATGTTGCACAGAGCAGAAAAAACATTCTTAAAATAAGAGGTGCAAGCAAGGCACGCAGTGCTTGTGTAGCGAGATCTAAAAACAGACATCAATTAAAATGTCAAAGTTAAAGTGATCCTTCTCCTTTCATCTCAAACAACATTCTGTCGTTAAAGCTTCTGGCCTGTTTGCATTCATCCATCATATAGCTATAGTTGGCAATAGTCTCTGGAAGCAGGATTAACTCCGCTTGTGTCCAATTCCACAGGAATCTGTAGTGCACCTCAGTTTTTGCAAAGGTCTTCTTTCCATTATCAATCGCTTGAGCTTGTCAAGTTGGGAAATAACACCTTTTTCTGGTTGATGTGCGTTCATAGTCCTCCATCTGTCTCTAATGGGAGATTGATGGGAGCATAGTAGATAAGCTCTGAGATCAGCTAGCATCAGTGGGTTATGCGGTAATAGAAGTAGCATTAGAAATGACTTAGTGACTGCTTGGCCAATATGTATATATAATATATAGAAGAGTTAGAATACAGTGTGAAAATGTTTTTAATAACTCCATCAGCACGTTAACAAGAAACGCCTTGTTTTTGCTCCACTAGCATTTTAAAATTAGCATCTATGAGAAAAGTTTAACGAACAGTGTTCCTCATACACCACCTTTATTTTTCATTAATATTCTCAATTATTAATTAAATTAATTAAAATAATTGTTAATTGTTAATTAATTTTGAACAACCTGTTTATTTGTTTCTTTTTACATTAAATTTTTTTTTTAATATACTTTTTTCAAAATCAAGCTGTAAATCTGTGTTTGAGCTCATTAGCAGGTGTTTATTTACAAATACATGATCCTCCCAGGATCCTTTTGATTGCTGATTAAACAAAATATAAATTATTAACATAAGCTCAACCTAAAGCTTCTAAAGCAGTTATTATATATATTTATTAATCCATATAACATTGCTAAAAAAACACAATTTTCTGCAAAGTATTTTATTTTTAAAAATATGTACCGTTTTCCACTAATAGAGTTTTACATGTTGTGAGGTGTTTTCATTGTGTTTTATTGTTACTTGTACTGAAGGAATGGTTCTAAAAAATTCTACTGCACTAATAGTAAATAGTTTTTTAGCCAGGAAGGATTGCAGAAAACGTGCAGCAAGCTGCATGAGGCAGCTGTGAAAGTGCAAAAGGCTCTGACATGTCACTCATATATCAGTAATTGTAAATTATGTGCACATTAACACTAACTTAAATTTTACATTTTAAATTTCAGACTTGAAATAACTTCAAAGGCTTTTTAAAAAGATAACTGCCAGCACATTTTTTCTTTTTTGTAACTTTTCAAAACCAGCGGAAACTTTGTTTATATAAGTGTGACCTGATGTTTTTGTTAAACTACTGAGAACGGTAGTGCTTACAGTACAACGCCAAGAACACATCATTCAGAGAAGCCCTGGGGTTGACCAAGGACATCTCCTTTGACTATGGGACATGGGAAGACAATTTAGAGAGAAAATTGAAATAAATATAACCTGTTCACTAAGCTATAATCCAGTTCCCGTAGCTTTAGTATCCTTTCCCCATGCTGGCAGCTAAAAGGGAACTTTCCCACGTGGAAAAGAGAAACTGGGAATGTTGGCCCTGGGCTGATCACATCTGTTTTGCCTAGTCAAACTGAAATAAAGGCAATGAGGTTCTCGTCTTATGTCCATATAATAGCTCAACATTTGGCGAGCCAAAAGTGCTACTGCATGCAGATTTAATGCTAAACACAAGCAGCCATTAACAGATTGTATGTGTAGCAAGTCTGGACACAGTCCGTATGGAAAACATTTGTGGTTGACAGCTTTGTGTCAGGATTCAGTCAGTGGTCAACAAGAAACGAGTGCATCCAGTTGTTCATCTGCGATATATTAACATTTCTATTTTTTCCATACATTACAAAGTACAAAGCCCGATTCTCGACAGCATCAGAAACAGCTGGAAATCATCTCAGGAAAGGTAATTAGAGTAGTTAATGTAGCTGATACAGTAAGAGAAATAGCAGCACCTCATTAGCAGATTACAAAGTTTCCCACTGCAGCATGGCAGATATTATCCTGTGGGACCAAAAAGCAGTTTCACTGTGTCTGCAGGTGAGCCTGACTAGAATGCAGACTTTCAGCAATTTCAGTAGCAGTTACTCTGTCTCTGCAAAAATAAAAATTTTTTAAAAAGTAATTTTTTGATTTTGCATGCTCTTAAATGCAGATATGTGCTTTGTTATATATGTTAATAAATGGAGGAAATACTATGCAAGTGTCTAAATGTGTCATTTTAAATTAGTTAATCTGCTGTGAGTGAGTGAAGCGTGGGCATTTTACTGTTGTGCATGTTACCAGCAGATATTTCCTCCATGAACAGGCACGAACAGAAACAACCATCTGTGTCGGTCCCGCTTATTAGCAACATACCTGATTTTAGACAGTGTGGGAGATTTACAGTGTTAAAGTCTCACACTCTGACACAGTCACAGGCCTGAAACAGAGCCTGCAGTTATGTGATAGAAAACATAGATTTATTGATGTGTTGTATAAATTAACTTGTTGACTTTTAACCTAAAAGAAGGAAAGACTTTCATTAAACCCAGTTCACTGCTCTAGCTAACCTTCAGCTGCTCGAATGAATCCTGAAACTTGACAAAGAAAGACAGAAAAAGAAACAGGAACCAAAATATAATTTACATAAACTAAAGAGGCATGAGTTATGACCCCTGACTCTGTGTGTCAAAGTCATGTAGAGGGGAACAGTGTCGTATGAGCCCTCTGGGAGCTCCGGCTATTAAACCAGCTGTCCCTTTGACACTGACACCTTTCTCACTCGGCTGCACACAATCATCCCAGGACACACGGCACATAGCAGAGAAAATACAAAAAAATACTCTCCTAAATAGCTATAGCTGTATATGATGGGAAACAATGTGCCTTCTAGGTATGAGCTGAAGTAGCGTGGGTGAGGGGGATAAAACTGCACATCAGAGGAACTGAATGATTATAATCTCATTCAGCTGAAATATTCCTTTCTGCTGAATGTGGACTGGAACTGGTGATTCAAACCACACAAAGGATGAAACAGAAGTTAAAACCACTGACTTTGACTTAAATTTCAATTAAGCATAGCTAATGGACTGAGTGGTTGAAGGATGTAATTTTTTGATTTCTCTTTACCCATGCTGGCAACGTCACTAGCATCGCCTATTTTTCCTTTCATTTAATCTCAGTGGTGGAAAAATGATGCACGATGAAGTCTGAACTGCATTGCCCAGAGTAATATGATGAATCATCAGGCTGCAAACCTCACCAGACACAGGGATATTTGTGCATTTTTTTGGCCCCGTGCAGAAACACACACTCACACACACACACACAGCTGTTATTTTTATATTTTCTCCCAGTACTGATCTACAACCTGACAACATTTTTTGCAAGGGTCTCTTTTTGGCACAAAGTGCGCTGGCCATTCTACGGAGGCGATCAAAGCCTGGGATAACTCTTCCACATGTTCACTCCCACAGCAGTCAGTCATCACCGCTGCTCCCAGCACTGGCTGCTGTGTGAGTCTGACAGAGGAAGAAGTTGCAGTATACACCAAGAATGCACTTCCAATAAATAATAATTGTGCCTTTTGGTTCTGTAGTATGCGTCACTCGTGCAAGTTGACTACTTTCACTTAAAAACAAAAGGAAATGAGAAAACTGACCTTTCAAATAACTGTTTACTCAGAGAAATTCATAAATAGATCTTCTTACCTGTTTTTTTTTGTCACAAGCCCCCACGGGTAACATGAGGTGCTCCTCCGGGTCTTCACAAATTTAGTGAAGCCAAGAAAAAAGATGATGCTTCGCTCTGTTGTGTCACTGCTCCGTCATACAGCCTCTCCAGCAAGGTGGCAGCTCTGTCAGTCCAGCTCTTTATCCTCCCTCACAGTTCACAGCTCAGGCTGGGGTTCAGCTGAAAGAGGGAGTAAGTGAAAAGCGGGAGACAGGGAGTGAGAAAGAGAGAGAGAGAGAGCGAGAGAGAGTGAGAGAGAAAGAGTGGGAGGAAATGTCTTTTAAAGTGTGAGGAGTGTTTAGGTCAGACTCCCATTGCTTTAAACCCGAGCCCTTAAATAGTCGTTTTCTCCCTCCCTTCACAGCCCCGTCTTCCCTCCCTCTGCTGTAACTGATGGATACAAGGGCTGGTCTGCTTCCTTTAAATGAGATGCCACTGTAGCCGGGAGTCATGACAGAGTGAGCGGTGCTTGTGGTTGTGTAGGGAAATTAGAGGGGAAAGCCAGGCAATAAGAAGAAAGTGAAGGAAGACCGTAGACAGCAGACAGACAGTAGCTTTCAACTAGACTCACTTTGCAATAATGATTTATGATTTTCTCATACATCATTAAGGCTGCAAAAATAAATCCCAATCTTTGCTCAGCATGCTCAAACTGTCATTTCATGTTACCCCTCCATCGTCAGTCTCCACTTATTTCCATGCTTCACTCTAATCCTCCTTGAAATACAAGTCTTTCTCCAGCTCTGTTAGAGTATTAAACCAAAGATGAGAAAAATCAACAAAATACATGATTTCTGATTAAATACTTTCGGTATCTATCCAATTATATAATAAAGGTGATGGATAAAAGTCAAAATGAAACAGTGGAGGAAATCTCTTAAAGGAAGTGTTTTGCTACCATACACATATATTTCATATGAAGTCATTCATTTAACACATTTAACTGAATAGGTGAGAAACAAACATGTGTTAATGGAATTCATCTTGTATCTTGCAGTCACCACAGACAGGAATGCAATAACTGCAAGACTATAAATATATAAATATAATATAAACTATATAAAGACTAAATAACTGAAGCCCAGGGAGAGAAAAAGCAATGTGCCAGCATATGGAAGCAGCTTCCACAGTTTAATCTTAATATGATTAGATGAGGATAAGGGAAGAATCGGCTTAAATCTTTTAAGTGAGTCCGTGGGACTGTTAAGATATACAGTTTGCAGTCTGTTGTGAGTGGAACCTTTGAATGATAATGTTCTGAGTTTCTACTTGGACACATTCTGTGAAGACATGACAGAAATGGGTTACATCATACAAAGACTAAATTATTTAAAGGTTTTATTAGCAGCATGGCTGTAGGGATAGCTCACTGATACATTAGTCATGTCAGTCCAAAACAAAATATTGTATCTCAGTGATTATTGCTACTGCTGTTATTCCGACTCTAAACACCTCCACTATTGAGATTGGAGATTCTTTGACTTTCTATCAAACAGTTATGCTTTGGCAGCATCATTGTTTCACTATATGCCTAAATACGAACCCGTACCAGTCCATGAGTCGTTTGGTAACGGGCTGTGAGAGTTGAGGCACGGGTGTGAAATTTATGTTTTTTATGATTTGTATCATTTTTAAAAAAAAATCATTTTTCATTTACTCGGTTTCCCTGGATTTTCCCCCTGTGTTATGTATAAATCTTCTCTTTTTTGGGTACTAGTACTGGTTTTATTTTGTTGTATTTATCTGCGACACTTTAAAGGCCAGAAAATATTGTCGGACATAAACCAGTCCGTGGCGCAAAAAAGCTTGGGGACCGCTGGTCTACACAACACTAAGCAGCACTTGAGGTCAGTGAGCTTTGAAATATATCTGTGCACAGTCAAGATCACGCATCTTTTAAATCCTACAAAGTGTATAAGAAAATGGTACTTAGGCTTGACTTTTGTAAACACTTTCCTAATGTCTTCACTCAGTAGCACCCATTATAGAATTTCTTTTTATGTTTCATTCTGAGTTTCAGAAAGACGTATCCGTAGGCTGCACAATTCATTTAAAATTTTAGCCACAATCACAGTTTTGCATTCCCACAATGAAAAGGCGATTTCCAAACAATATCTGAAATAGCCAGTGCAATCATTTTCCACTTGTCCAGTAAACACAGTGAGTGATAAGTACTCACTGGCAAAGCCTGTGCTGTAGGAAACACATTGCGGCGCAAATAAAGAGGCATCTCACAGGTGTTGAGTGCTTTGCTACGATTTTTTATTCACATCCATCATATAGGCTCAATTAATAGAGTGAAAGACTCTATTTTCCTGTAAGAAGACACACTTAAACTAGGTGAATGAACATGAAGACTCCTTTACAGGGACGTAGCACACTATAAAAATGAAAGCACTGTTTTCATGAGAACATGCAAAACTGTCAGAATCACCACAAAGACAGTGTCGTCTGCATATTTGAGAAGTGTCATGTTCTCCATGTTACAGGTTATATCGTTTGTGTTAATTGAGAATTAAAAAAAAAACACAAAACAGTTAGTGTGGATGAATGATAAATGGACTGATTCTTATGTAGCTCTTTCTACTCTCCCAGAGTACTCAAAGCACTCTATACTACGTGTCACATTCACCCAATCACACAAGCACTTTCTTCTAAGATTTCTAACATTCATACACAGATGGATGCATCAGAGAGCAACTTAGGGTTAGTACCATGCCCAAGGGTACTTGGCATGCAGACTGGAGGAGCCAGGATCAAACCACAAACCTTCCGATCAGTAAATGACCTGCTCCACCGCCTGAGCTACAGCCAAGGAAGTAAATGGTTGATGGAGGCTCAATATCTGAGCAGTGGAGATTAACATCACTGTCTGCTACCTTTTTTCCTTCTTTTGTTTTTGTCTCTTGCCTGTCTTGACATAGACATTGTCATACTATTTCACATATAATGCAATAGCTGAAGTAACACAAAAAGAAAGGAATAAATAAACATAGTAAAGAGTCCCAAGAACAAGAGGAGCCTGTAGAGATTCTATGCAGGAGTTCTTGTGAAAGCAAAATGTGTTTGGCACCACCGTGCATTCAGATCGCAATTCTGATTGCAAACCTGCCAGACGGCACGGGATTCAAAAAAGGGGAAGAAAGGAAAAACACTTTCTGTCTGCTCATAGGATACCAGTTCTTTGTGAGTCTCTGCATGCTAGCAAGAAGCTAGTCATTAATAACTGAGAGTTGTGTTAAAGCCGAGTGTCTGCCAATCCCAGACCAGCAGTCAGATATTCAACGGGTAGCAAATGAGTTTGAAGGTTTGAAGCATTGCAGCCTCAATTTTACCCACAATTCAGTCCCCAAAGTCATCTTTGAGTCATAGAGTCACCTCAAGACGTTTTACTGTGCAAGTTAAATATCCTACAAATAAAAAAATGAAAAATCTAAATTTTGCAGATAAATTTTATATAAATTATATTTAAAAAATATGAAGGATGTTAGAGTCTGTTGATCCAGGTTCACCTCATCTTCTTTGTTACTGTGTTTAAATGAGATACTAGACTCATATTGATGTACAATAACATTTGGATAAATTATTTTTTTCATTGCAACTCAACATTGCTGCTTTTTCGTGTATAAATGAATTGTTGATTTGTGAGGCTTTTTTTTGCTTTTCTTACAACAGTGCAATACTATTACAGCTCCATATGGTGTTTACATTTCTGAACAAAATGTTAAATGTGATTTGAAACAGACATCTGCATTCTCCAAGCAAAACAAAACAAAATCCAGTCGATAAAGGTAGGTCTGGCTTTGTTGCTGAGAAGAAAAGGGAACCTCAGAGGGTTCAGTTAATGGACTAAAACCATAAACCCGGATTATTACAATGGCACAAAGTAGATTTGTCACTTTTCATTGCAGGACAGTCTGACAAGGAACAAGAAGACATGTCTGGACTTCAAGATCCTGTGATGCAAGGAAATATTTACATGTTCAACAGGAAGTTTAAATATATGCTGAAGAGAGTCCACTCACAGCCTGAGGAGAAACTCAATAAATCTATCAGCATTCATAAAATTAAATCTTCTCCCAAGCATAAAAAGGCCCCAGGGATTTGGTCTGAAGGGGAACCGTGCAGATGGACAAAATGTCTGTGGAATGAAGTAAATAGTTGACACTGTGGTCCCCTTTAATTTAAGACTGCACATGTGTTTCACATGTTCTACACACTGCAATACGGCTCATTTGGATCAGGCACAAACCATTTAACGTTTGGTAGCCGCTGCTACGGAAACTATAAACAAATGTCCGTTATGATTGCAACTGAAGAATGTCTGCCACCAATGGATCAAAACAGTTAAACAACCATGTCTCCGACTTCCAAGACGCCAACACAGCAGCTCTGTGAGGCTGTACTTAGGACCAGCTGTGCTTTGACTTAATGTTAATGTCAGCAGGCCAACACGTAATAACAATAATGCTCGTAATAACAATGCAAGGATGCTAATGTTTAGCAGGCACATAAAGTTCATCACTTCAGGTTATCATGTTAACAGTTGCTTACTCAAAGCATATTTGGCTTCTTTTTACTAGCTTAACCTAAATCAGTTAAAAATAAGCCAAGAGATCATCAAATGAATTTGTCCTCACAGTAACAATTATGATTTATCAGTAACAAACTTCATATTTGTTCTCTCAGAACCACAAATGGGAATCTCATGGTGGCTCAAAGAGAAAGGTCAGGGACCACAGTCACTAAATCACCCACTGAGGTCCAACCACAGCTGTTTATTGCAGTGCTTCCAAAGGTTTTTCAGTCTGGACTAACCAACTGACGGACAAGAGAACTGTCACCACAACAGCCACACCTACACAGCTTTAAATTATGCACGGCCATAACAACTCACAACATCATCACTTTGGTCAAATTATAGTATAGACGACACTAAGAACATGCTCTGAGCTTTAAGTAAATGTTCAGAATTCAGCTTAAAATTAAGGTTAAAAAAACAAATGAACAGCAGCTTACATGCACAGAAAGCATCCTGTGATTACTGGCTGAAGTACATAAAAACACTGGTTCCATGACAGAACAATAATCTGGTGTGATTTTGATTAATGCTATCATTTCTTTATTCAAAAAAGCCAAAACTATACAAGCTTCAGCTTCTCGGTTCAACTCATAAGATTAAATAAGTTTTGTTTTGGCATTGGTGGGTTTTTACATTTTTATGAGCTCTTCTGATTAACAAAAGCCGTCAGTCCTTAAGTGCCACATTTGCTGTGTGACAATAACATATTATCATTGTGTCCTTTGTGTGTGGCCTCCGACAAAACACACATCTAACTTTCTTTAGTATTATCAGCCGAAGAGTTAATTATAAAGATAATATTAACAATTACTATCTGGCTTTAGCTCATTAAATTTATGGTTCCTTTATTTCTCCTAGCATTACAAGATATGACTGGATGGGAGTTTTTTTTATGTATTATTATCTCTTCTTCAAATGACATGTTTTTTTCCTGCTTTAAGAAGTCACCAAAGACTGAACATTCATACTGACACGCTGCTCGGTCCAGTTCTCTATAATCTAAACAATGAAACTGGCATAAAGAGAAGCAAAATGTTTCCTGTCCCACCTTAAGACAGCGATGTAATCGCTGTCTTATGAACTGATTCCTCTGTCTTACCTAAAAGGAATCAGTTCATAAGTCTTAACTTGGAAACTGTAAAGATAAAACTACCATTAGCATTAAATTGGATCATATCGTAAAATGAACAACAAAGCAAATAAATGGTTAAGGAGTCACAATTTAAAACTGAAAGTGGACTACAGTGTGTCAAAATAATGCCATGATTAATTAAGTACTTTTTCTTTATGCAGCATTTTCCTGATTTTACTAGCTAGCCTTAAACTCAGGCCAGTCACGCTACCAGTAAAGTTCAGCCTGAACCCCTACAGTCAGGGTCTGATTCACCACTGACTAAGATTAATGAGCAGTCCTCATTAGTGGTTCTTTCTAATTGCCTTGTTCCACTTTTGGAATATAGTTTATGCTGGATACCTTTGCTAATAAGGACACTATAATTTCAAAGTATAGACCAACCAAGAACAGACTTAGTCTGTTGACCTGACAAAGCCCCACATGTATATTTACACCTCACACAAATCCCTAAGTTTAATAGAAGTTGAAAAAACACCAAAAATAGATTCAACTATTCCAGAATTATTGCACTCAACATTTAAAGCCCTCTATCACTTTGTATCTATTCTAAACATTCTTATCAAAAAATTCTCTGATTCACTGAGACAAAAAACTAAACAAAACAATGTAACACATTTAGTAGTGGTTTGTGAGATGATTGAGAGAATAGAATAGCCTTTATTGTCATTGTACAGAGTACAACGAAATTGGAGTGCCACTCCCTTGGTGCAAGTTTCAATAATAAATATAAATGTAAAATATAAAAAGTACAAAAAAAACAATCGTAAGTACTCAAACAATAGTATGTACAATATATACAGGATAGCAGCATTAATATAATGACAGTATGAATAGCAGCATAATATAATGACAGTGACGGTATGGAATAGGTTCAATTGTTTTTGTGCTTATTTACTACGGTGATAGCTCTGGGAAAGAAGCTATCCCTGAATCTGTTTGTCCTGGTTTTATGTGACCTGTACCGTCGGCCTGACTGTAATAGTTCAAACAGTTGGTTGCTGGGGTGAGAGTGGTCCTTGATGATATTGCCAGCTCTGCTGAGGTACCGAGAGTTTGCAGTGACCTCCAGGCTGGGCAGAGAGCAGCCAGTGATCTTCTGGGCTGTGTTGATGACCCTCTGCAGTACTTTCCTGTCTGCAGCTGAGCACCCTGCATACCATGTTGTTATGCCGTACGTTAGGATGCTCTCTATGGTGGCTCTGTAAAATGTCACCAGCAGCCTCTCCTCCAGGTTGTTCTTCCTGAGCACTCTCAGAAAGTGGAGATGCTGCTGGGCCTTTTTAACCACCGCTGTAGTATTTGCAGTCCAGGAGAGGTCATCAGATATCTGCACGCCCAGAAACCTCATGGAGTGTACCCTCTCCACACAGCTCCCGTGAATGTAAAGTGGGGCCGGGTCTGCTCTGCCCTTCCTGAAGTCCAAGATAAGTTCTTTAGTTTTCGTGGTGTTCAGTTGGAGGTTGTTAACTGAACACCACTCAGTCAGTCTGTTGACCTCATCTCTGTAGTCCGACTCATCCCCCCTTGAGATGAGTCCAACCACTGTGGTGTCATCCGCGAACTTTATGATGGTGTTTGAGAGATGGGTAGGGGAGCAGTCGGATGTGTAGAGCGTAAACAGGAGGGGACTCAAAACACATCCTTGTGGAGACCCGGTGCTGAGTGTGATGGTGCTGGACCGGTGGGGGCCGAGTCTGACAGACTGTGGTCTATAGAGGCTATAAAATGTTGAAATTGAGATACTGTGAGACTACAAGTGGAATAATAAACAGCAAACACTGAAATAGTGCAATAAACAGCTCAGGCTGACACTGACTCTGAGCATCCCGTGGCTCTGTGGGCTGGAGATGTCCGTGGTCTCATCTTTTGGTCTTCCAAAGTCTTGGTTTTTTTTAAATCTATTTTAGCTGCGATGTTAGGAAGTCTTCTTGTTTAAGGCCTCCTTACGGAACAAAATAATCTAGAACATTTTATACTCTTTGTGATTCAGGTTGTTGCCAGTTTCAGTGTTTATGCTCTGTTACCAAGTTAAAGTCTAATATTCTGCTGAGCCGTATCTGTTTATCTAGACATCGGATTGTAAGGTTTTTTTCCAGAGGGGGTTTCCCGGATTTATAATCAACAAACTGTCAGTAACTCGTAAACATAGTGACATAGGGAAGCTTACTCTTTGATGACCTCATTAGTTTTATGATCCGCTATAACTCTTGCAGCCCAGTGACATTTGCAGGAAACGTTTAATAAGCTCCATCTGCCATCAATTTATTTCATGACAACAGCTGGTTCATTCATGGCTAATATCAGAAGAATGACTTGGGAATTTCTAAGGTGAAATAATTGCAGTTAGGTGCTTGTAACAGCAGATGAACTGCAGGAAAAGGTAAATGCTGTTGGTTTGCAGCTCTAAAATTAAGCATCTAAAGACATAAAAACACTGTTTAATATTGCATCCTGTATTTATTATTATTATTATTATTATTATTATTATTATTATTATTATTATTATTATTATTATTATTATTATTATTATTATTATTAACACTGATGACAAGAGTGACAAGCCTCTATAAAAGATCCGTCCTCATGTGGCCACTGGATTCTCTACCGGCCATGTGCAGACAGTAAGCAGACCAGAGGTGTCAAAGCTCACATAAACATGAACTAATATGGCTCTGAAGGCATTACTAACCTCTTTTAGGTCACTCCTGAGGCTTGCCACAACATCTGCTGAGAGCAGCTTTAACTGACACTAAACTGACAGGCTGGATGGAGATCACCTCCCTTTGTTGTCTCATTGTAATAGCTCTAATGAGCTTCTGCTCCTCACAGATTAGAGGATCTGCAGGCCCAGACATTAGCGTAGTTGAAGGATTAATGACATGGGTCATTGATATGTCCTGAATGTACCAGCTGTGTTTGTCTGTGTGGAGCTGGTGCTTAATCAACCTCAGGGTCTGATAGGCTTACTGAGATCGGTGACCAGTCAGTCATCACTGCCGTTGTTGCAGTTATGATGAAATTACTAATCAATCCCTTTTCATCAAAGCAGTATTATTAAGTCAGATCACAGTGATACACAGTATCGATCCTCGGGCTGAGCTACAGGAGACTACAAGAAAAAATGAATTTCATAAAACAGTGGATACATATGCACATGTATGTAGCATTTGTTACACTGTCAAAAGAAATTAACTGTCAGCATCCCATATATTGTTATGTACAAAAATTATATTACACGACATCACACATAATTAGATCGCCTGGCAACTGCTTAGCAACCCAAAAATTATCATCTTCTTTTAATATTTACTACTTTGATGGCTGACATGGTTTTTGTTGGGTTTTGTTGGCTATCTTAACTTAATCATTATTCTTTCTTGTGGTTTTCGTGTTCATATTTTCCTTGATACTACATCTCTCCTTCATTTACGACAGGGTAGATGTTGCTCAGCAGGTAGCGCATGTCATCTCCTCATTGGAAGGTTGGTGGTTTGAGTCCTGGCATGCCAACTAACTCTTGGGCAAGATACCAAACCCCGAAGTGCTTATTGAAGTGAAACAAAGTGCTCTGAATGAATCAAGTAGTGCTTCCCACTTTTCTTTGTCTCCGTGCTGTGATTAAGGTTTCGGTGTTTCTCGTCCCTCTGATTCCATAATTGTTTCCACTGGTGTCTGTTTCCTGTCCCTTTCTGCCCTGTGTTTGATTGTACTTACCGAAGGCCCCTAAAACCCGGTCCCCGTGTGTGTGTCTGTGTGTGTGTTTATAAGTTTGTGTGTGGTCTTGTCCCTTATCAGTTGTCAGATTAGCTGTTTGTTCTCCGTGTGTCTACCTCTCATGCCTCTTTGTTTACTTCGTGGATTCCATTATCAGTCAATAATTGATCACTTTTTCTTGTTTAACCTGCCTCTACATCCTGCACTTGGGTCCACTAACAAGATGTTTCAGCCCAAGTAAATGTAAATATACTTATGTGTGCTTAGATGTATGTACTGTATTTATTCTTACTGTCTAAAAATAGTAGCACATAATAGCACGTGTGGTGCATATGTTCTCCGGTTGCTGCTATAAAAATGGCATCCATGTAGTGCCCAAAATGTCTCACCAGCTGTCTGCACTTGTTCTCTATTAAGCCCACTGTGAAGATCACAAGCGAACAGGTCCAAACACAGCCTAAGAGTCCAGCCCGGTGTGCTGAGCTAAACCGCAGCATGCCATCATGTTCACAATGCTACAAAACTACTCTGACTTTAGGAATAGCATGCTTAGCAGCTACATGTCTGAACAAAATTTCATGGCAATCCATCCAATAGCTCACAGTCCCAGGAGTCATGGCATGACTAATAAAAACACGTCTAATCATACCAAATAATAAGTCTCAATTCAAATAGTCACTTATGACAGCTACTCCAATAAAACTACAGAGAAATACACATCTGCCGTTGCAGTCGACATCACCCGATTTCACTTCACTTTCATGTTTGATCAGTTTAGCTTCCTGAGTTAATGGTTTTACTGAGTTCTCGTTATTAAGGGAAAGAAAATATCTGCCAATTAAAACAGACAAAGAAGTACATGACATGCACCGACTGCATTAGGAATGTCTATTGTCACTGCTGCATGCCTCAGTGATCTCGCTGCTGTAAAGTTGAGATGTTCGGGGTTTATTAACCACAAAAAGAGATTTCTGAAAGCCACGGAGAAAATTGAGCAGCAGATATCATCATCCTCTGAGAAATTTAAAATGAAGTCATTACCGTAGGCTGCGGCTGCCATGATTGCTTTACTATAAATAACTTAATAATTCAAACAGTGACAAAGCACTGAATATCATTGCTTCTCTTTGATGTATTTTTCTGAAAATCACGAGCATGGATTATTCCAAACATTTGCACAGCATTATTGTCATATTAACAGCAAAGCCTGCCAACTCCAGAAGACAGTGGAAATGTGATTTTTCTTTCCATTAATAAATCTTCTTCGGATTTGAGAACAAGCAATACACATTGTCCCAAAACATCAGCCAAAGTCCCAGATGACAAATATCATCCAGAATGAAGCTGTAAATGTGTGAACTCTGATATCATGTTACGCACTTATGCCAAGACTGTTGGCATAATCTATTGGTGTTTATGTTAGTTACTAAACTGTAATCCTCTCCAGAGTGTCGATGACATTCATGCCAGCTGCAGTGCTAAGACTCTGTTTTCTGTTTAAAATACTTGTTTGGCACAGCGGAGCTTCCAACTTTTAAACAACCTACTGGACCAAAGTAATGTCCGCTTGCCCCCCCTTATCACAGCCTTTATTTATCTTTGAGTTGGAGGAGGTAAATTAATTTGAAAAGCTTATCAGGACAAGCTGTGCAGATGTTTTCTTTAACACTTACCTTTTCCTAATTTGTCTAAAGCTCATACTTTCCGAAACCATCTTTCTACCACTGCTTTAAAATACATACAAGTGAACTACAGCCAGCTGCTCCTGAATTCACAGGGGTTTTCCACAGTGCGTAGTTCCGCATGTTTGACATATCACTTTTTTTTTTAACGTTGGATGCAACCGAATTCCTAATGCAACCCCAAAGACATTTGTGTGTAAAATCAGATATTCACTTTATCTTAAAGAGAACAGAAGCATGGAGACTCCACAGGCCATGCCAAAAAATGTTCAGATAGGATGCTTAGACACAACGTTTGCGATTTCTTATTCATACAATATTATATCTACAAAAAAAAAAAATACAGATGCAGTAACTTGTGTAAGGCAAAGAGAAACTTTCAAGGCAAAAAAAGTGAAAGTGAAGCTTTCAGTCACTTGATGACGACTCCCTCTTCATCATAAGCTGTATATTTAGAATATGAAGAATTAAGAAAGAATTGTTTAGCTAAAGTTTCTAAGGATTCTGAACTAAGACACTTAATGTGTTTATTAAAATTTGAAATATTAATTACTGTCATTGTATTTTTGTGGGGAAAGGTAACAAACAAAACCACCTAGGTAACCACCTAAGTTTTTTAGATATATATGGTGTAGACTGAGACAAAACGGGGGAGAAAGAGGAAGCCATGCAGCAAAGGGCCACGGGTCAGACTCAAAGACTGGTCGCCTGCTCATCAAACTTGCCTTTTTTTCCTCCCTGCTTTAGGTCTTTGCTGATCAAGAGTGCTGATCAAGCAACACCACAAATTCAAACCAAATATTTTGAAAAATGAAACCAATATGAAGTGGCAGCAACTGCAGTTCCTCTAATAGCCACTTAAAGTTGGCTCCAAAACCATGGACAGTGTAAAAGATGGATGTAGCTATCATGACATCACCCACTGGTTTACAAAGTCCCTTTTTGCCTGCAGAAAATAGTGGTTGGGGATATTGCTGTGAAGCTTCTTGCTCAACAGTTTGTGACTGACCAGTCATTATCCAAAGAGCATAGATAATCCTCCATAGCATGACCAAGATTTGCAACCAGGTATCACCATATGATCTTCAGATAGAATTCAGGTTTAAGACACTTCCACATTGGCTTCATTTTTCTGACCTGGAAGATATAAGCACGTGTTTTATGCTGTATGTGCTCCACATACAAGTCACATCCGTAGCCTGTCATGGTATAATGTCCAAATCTGCAGAATTAAGGAAAATGTCCACACTTGAGAGACAGGTGGCTCCCATTTCAGCTTCAGTGTTCATTGCACAAAAAAATCCTAAATAAATGATCCAGTAGTCTTTTTAGACGGTTTTAGCTCATATTTGAAACATAAAAACAACCACAAACAGATGGGTGATATCAAACTGGTTATGTCTATCTGAAATAATGATCTAAGGTATCAGGGAGCGATCAATGTCTTAGTGAAAAATGAAAATTATAGTGCTTTTGATACCTAAAAGGAAATATAGTTCCCCTTCTTTCTAATGTCTCCACAGAAAAAAACTGGAATCACATTTGCCTAAAAAAAATTGCTCAACACATATTTGTCAAGTTTGAACAAAGGACGTTCAAATTTAAATCTTACAATGCTTAATTTCAGTCACTTATTAATGACCTGTAGAGTTAATATTATAGTTCAGAAGAAGCTATGGGCCTATTGTGTATAGAAGTTACAGCACACAGCTGAAAACAGGCCTGGATGAGTTATAGCACTGGTAGTCTCTTCTGAACCAGCAGGGCCTCCCTGGTTTGCAGGCCTGCCTCATTCCTTTTAGCTGACATCTCCCCACTGTGGGAGATGGCTGGTCTTCACAGAGGCTATTCAGTCTGGCCTTAGTTAGCAGCTACTCAGCTCTTTTATGCACACAGCTGCAGGAACTCTGCGGTCTCCACTTGGACAGGGACATACGGAAAATGTGTGGGAGCACGAATTTGATTGTTCTCACTCCCGTGACGTCTTCTACAGCTCAGGCTGCAGTTGTTACAATTCTTTAAATTGTTATTATTATATGAGAAGTAGTCTAATAAAAATTAATGAGCTAAATCTACGAGAAATTTTCTAAACTTTGAAAATGCTTCAATATGAAGATTAATGACACCAAATATGATTCTAGCAGGGACATATAAACAGTAACTAAATCTTCTAACCCTGGATATGATTTAAGATCCTTTGTTCAAACAATAAATTTACCCGGTCAGGATAAAATACTGGAGCACTAACATGACAGCCACCCCACAGTCAGTCAGCCTGTTGTTATAATGATGTGCTGATGAGCCAGCTAGCCATCACTTGCTGTCAGCAGTGGCTCTGCTGTACAGATGCCTTAAAGTATACAGCCAGGTTAAAGTAAATACATCATGTAGATACAGTGGGCTACATTTCAAACTTGCTCTCACGCCATATTGAGGCAGCACAGCACCCCATTTGTCTCTGCATTGGACAGGAAGGACCGATATGTCTGGGCATAACCCTTACAGGATCATTTTATGCCTGGTAAACAGCATGAAGGTCAACATAAAGGAGATATTCTGTTAGCTTAGAAAATAAAAATCATGCCTGTTGTTGAGTCATGTTGTAGTTTCTTTCAGACCGCACTTTGCTGTTTTGTATAATACTGTGGGTACAGATTGTTTTAAGGGTTTATGACTCTTTAAGTCTTTTTACTGTGTCCAGGAGGCAGTCTCCAACATGTTCTGTATATTTCCAGCTGTGAGCTGTTAGCCTTCATCCTTTTCATTTATGTGCTAGTTTGTTATGAAGTGTGATGTTGTCCTGCAGGGTTGACAAAGTACCCACAAAACACCCATTACACTGATCCCACTCACTGTGGTTGCAGTTGGAGATCCTACCTATGTAAATTTATGAAGAAAACCCCCCCAAAACAAACAAAACTGGTGATTACGAATACATTTTAGGAGGTATTTGTGCTAAACACAGGTAAGAAGTAGGAGGCACCACTTTGTGCAACATTTACAAATCAATTATTTATTAAGTCTGATTTTTAAGGAGGCAGATCACTGATGCAGTGTCAGCACAGTTTGAGAGACACAAAATAGCATTGTTGAACCTGCCTTTGATTTCTAAATAGCTATTAGATGAAAACTTGTCATATCTCTGTATGGTGTGCAGGGTGCCTGCAGATCACACAGAAAGGATTCCAGTAAAGACCTAAGACAGGAAACAGATAAGACATGCAACTGGCCCTTCGGTTGATTCATCTACTGTTTGCCGAGGCCTCAACAGAAAAGGTCTCAGTGGAAAGGTGGCTGTCAAGAAGCCCTTAATGAGGAAGTGTAACAGAGATAAAAGGCAGAGGTACGCCAAGTTACACAGGAACTGGACTGAAAAGCATTTCAGTCTTATGAAGTGATGAATATAAATTTGAAATATTTTGTTCAGAATCAGCATCAGTATGTACGGAAGAGGTCAGGAGAGAGGCAACATGGAGAGTCTACAGCCGTCTATAACATACAGTGAAGGCTGTGCTGTGGTTTGGAGCTGCATATCAACCAGTGACGTTGGGGATTTTCTCCAAATTGATGGAATTATGAACACAGGTTTTGATTCACCATGCAATAAATCTTTCAGATTGGCAGTGGTTTCAAACTGATCTCAGTTTGTGCAGTAGAAGCATTACTGAAGCAGTGTGGGATCGTGTTGACAGCGAAGGGAACAAAAGGAGCCAATATCCCAAAAAAGAGCTTTGAATGTTCTTCATGATAATCAAGGTAAAAGTAATACAAGTAATAAATACTTTCCCAATCAGTGTTTGGTGGTAAATCTCACAGGTACGTGCATCATTGTCTAATTATAAAAAGGAAAAAAAATGTCAGCTGTCAATCCAAACAGGCCCAGAAGTGATGAAATAGCTACCAGAGGCAGAATCACTGAAGGTATCATAGTCATTAGTTTATAAATGTACACATGCCACACTGACACCCACCCAGGAAAGATAAAAAACCCTGAAAATCTTTAGACTTGACTGACCAAAGCTGATTATCTGGCAGGGCCACTTATCCAGGGCAGACTAGCAGCCTAAGCAAAGAAGGAGATCCAAATGCTAACCTCTACTCTGAGTCTCTCGAATGACTCAACTCCTCGTTTCCACCATATCCCCAGCTGGCCAATTAGATCCTTTAAGTATAATTTCTATTTTTCTACACAAGGTATGTCTGACTAAATAAATCAAAGGTACTGCAGGAAGCAACTTCAGCACAGTAGTTCCTTGAAAAGTTATTTACTTTTTGGCTCTTGATTCTATTTGTATAAAGTGTTGCCAGAAATGCTGCATGAGCTCCTGCACAAGGACAACTTCATGCAGCTGCTGCACGTGCAGCTCCACGTGTTGTGTTTTCAGCAAACATTTGCAATCAAACTGAGGTCAAGAGGAAGGAGTATTTACACATCACACACAAATATTAAGCTCACAGTTCATAAACAATATTTTTCATCTGTCATAGTCACACTAAATATGGGACACGAGTGAAAAACACTTCAGTGTTATTGTTACAAACAGCTTAGAAGTGTCAGTTTGTTGATATTTTTCTCTTTTGCAGTAGAGATATTTCTAATGTGGAGCTGTTTCATTAGCATAGCGTATAAAACATGAGATACCGTCATCTCGTCCTGTTTCCAGTGGAAAGTCATCATTTCTGGGAAATACGAATTGAGATAAAGTCATTTAGTCTTAGAGTGATAATGACAGATAATAAAAGATATGCAACATTGTGGGAGGACTATCAGCACAAAGAGATTCCATGAAAAACATAATGAAATTAAAATTAATAGCTTTAAACTTTACAAGATACAGATGTAAAGATGTAAAGTAACTAAAACTGGAAACACTGAGAAAGCCTGCTTATAAAAATACAGATAAAATAACAAAATAATGAGTTTGCCAATGTGTTCTCCTCAGGTTGTTCCAGAGAGTAGGTGCTCTAACATAAAAGACCTGGGCATCCTTTCTCATCAGCTGGGATTGTGGGATGGCAAGCACATCCTTGGCTGAATACCTCATGTTATGACCTGGCACGTATGAGGAATATTTACAAGAGGGATAATCATAGTAATCGATAATTGTTTTGAAATGAGAGCGAGTATATATTTAAGGATGAAGGCCTTGAAGTTTCAGTTAATATATTTCTTAGTGACATATCAAGCACTACTTCCAGGAAAGCAGCAAGAAAGATGAGAAAGACTCAGCCATTATTCCTACCAAAAATAAAGTTTCTCTAATGTAAAGGCATGTGCTTAGTTAAAATTGCTACATATTAGTATTAGTATTTAGTATTTAGTATTTATTTATTTATTGTCATTGTCAAGAACAATGAAATTGCGTTTGGGGCTTCCATACAACCCAAAAAAAAGAAGAAAATAATAAATACCCCTTAAAACCCAAGTGTACATATTTAACCCAGTGTGACTCCAATGCAATAAGACAATCCTTAGCAATAATGTTCGTAGAAATTCAGACAAAGACCTGAGAAACATGACAAAATACAACAATGCAACCCATTCAATATTATTGTACTGTGAGATATGATATCAGATATGATAGTTATCTATTTAAGAAAGAGGGGGGGGGGGGGGGCAGGAGGAGGAAGAGAATAAAGATATGATGCACCAATGCAGACCAGTTCATTGCTATTAAGAAGTTGGATATGGTTATTGTCCGTGAGAGGGGGGCAGAGAGTTCAGGAGCCTCACAGCCTGTGGATACAGGCTGTTGGCCAGTCTGGATGTTCTGGCCTGTATAGACCTGTACCTTCTCCCTGAGGGCAGCAGATGGAAAAGGTGGCGCGCAGGGTGATGTTGGTCCCGCAGGATACTGTGCACCCTCCTCAGACAGCGAGTGGGGAAGATATTACTGATCTCTGGCAGACTTGTTCCAATAATTCTGCCAGCTTCCTTCACCACCCGCTGGAGTGCTTGCTGATCGGCCTTGGTGCAGCTGGGGAACCACACTAGACTGGCTTTGATAAAGCATGCTGAAATCCATCATCATAGACCAAGATGCTCCAGGAAGTCAGGAAGCCGTACACATGAACTAGCAAAAGACAAGGCTTTTGAGCTGTTTGAGAAGACTTCCACCCACATCAGGTCAGCGAGAGAGTCCTAAATCCTATACAAGACAAATTTCTGATGACACAGTTTCCCTCATCGAAAGCCCCACCGCAACCAACCAAAACAATCTGCTGTTACCACGACAACTGCACGATTTGCCTTCAGATGTGGGTGACAGTAGGAGTGGGAACATTTCCGTAGAGGTTACTCATACAGGAAGTTAATGTGGGACACATGGCAAACCCTGCATAGGTTTACACAGGCGCCCACTCTGACATGCTTTTTGGTCTTCGGTGTCTTTTTCCCCCTAAATGCCCAAACTCTCAATTCAGCCTCTCAAGATAAGAATTTGCCAACATGTCACCATTTTACATTTTTGTACACTGAAAGCAGTGAGTGACTCATAGGTCACTCAATGTTATTTTGTGAGTTAAATCATGCCATTAATCTGTCATGTCTGTCACATCCTGTTTCTTTCTTGGTCAACTTCTTTCTTTGTTTCTGTTTTGTCTGCTCCTTTGCCTGCATCAACTTCTCATTGCCCTTGTTATTGTGCCCTGTCTTATTTTGGTAATTGGCTTTCCTCACACAGCCTTTGTTGTTTTACTTCCTGTCCGTGCCTGTTTTTCTGCTCCTTATGATCGACTGCTCCGAACTGATTGTTTTCACCCATATTCATTAGTTCCACCTGTTCACAATTAGTTCCCTGTGTATTTATAGCTCTCTTTTATTTTTTATGAATTGTTAAGACTGTCTGGGTTCTCCTTCACTCCTGTCTTGATTTGAATCACTCCTCTGGTCTCCTGGGTTGTAAACTGTGTTAGCAACCAATGGCTTCCTTGCCAGTTTTATTCCTGCCTTCTCTTGTCTGCATTTGGGTCCTCTTTTTGAGTAAAACATAATGCTTAAAGAGAAGATGGTGCCTTGAGCTATAATTATGCTGAAAACTAGTCTAAAAATGTTACTTTAAGGCTGGACTATTTTTATTCCTCTTGTTTTAAAAACTCCCTGGAAAAGCTTTCACTTGATCCAAAATGCTACAGTGAGAGTACAAATGGGGTTGTTACGGCTGTGGCCATAAGAACACTGTGTGGGCTGTTTTGTTCTGTGTCTCTTTACTGTGTTTAAGACTCTTTACAGGTCCCTCCCCTAATGAAGAGTAGTGAGCAGCTGATTGGACCATGGAACAGGTGACCACATTCAAAAAGCTGCTCTGACAGCTCCCGGGAGAGAGAGAGAGAGAGAGAGAGTGGGGCGAGCGAGCGAGCAAGCAAGCAAGCAGGCAGGCAGGCAGCTTGACAGCCGACGCGGTCCTGACCCTGGTTTTCCCAGCCTATACTTTTACTGTGTATTTGTGTGAGCGTGATCTGTGAGAGCTGCTCTTGGTGCATTAACTTAGTGCTTAGGCACTCTTAGGCTGAAGCGGAAGGGGTGAGCCACCTTTTTCTTTGGAACAGTTTTCTCCTGTTTTCCGGGTTAGGGAGCGAGGGTTAGTATTGTCATTTGTTTGTTCTGTTTCTTTCTTAGGGTTTAGTTAGTTTTCTCTGGTGGGACTTAGTTGGTTTTGTTTATTATTTTGGCCTGGGTTCACCCTGGAGCTATGCTTCATTACCTTAAATAAAATCACCTTTTTTTACTCACAACTGGTTTTGGATGTCTGGCTTGGGAACCAGGGCGGGGATTTGTCTCTCTCTTCTCCAACCTTATGTGCGTCTCTACACGCCTAGACTAGGGGCGTAACAGGGGTCTACAAACAGAGATTTATGGCTTCTCTTTACTTGCTCCCTGTGAATTGAATTTAAAATCCTTACAGTGTACAACATCCTGAATGATCAGGTGCCATCATATCTTGAGGGCCTCATACCAGAGCAAAGACTGATGTTCAAGTCTCTCCAACTGCAGGTTTACTTTTTTTTTGAGTTTCTAAAAGTAGAATGGGAGGCAGACCCGTCTATCAGGCCTATCTGATCAGGTGACTCTGGCCCATCCCTTAGTTATGCTAATATATGCTTTGACTTTTGGGGGGATAGAAATGGTGTCTGTTTTCTGAATCTAAACTGGGTTCTGGTTCCACAGAAGCGAGGCCTCCAAATTCAAGGCTATCTTTCCCACTCTACCTTTAAATACCCTAGGAATCACAAATAAACCAGCACTCTGAGAGCAAAGTGCTCTGATGGGGCGATATGGTACTATAAGGTTTTTAAGTTATGAAGCCAATATGAGAAAAAGAGCTCTCTCTTTCTAGTCCCTAAAGTACTCTGGCTGCAGCATCTTTGATCAACTGAAGGCTTTTCAGTGAGGTTTTAGGACAAAATCATGCTAATTAACTACAATAATCCATTCCAGAAGTAGTGAATGCATAAGACAAAGCATTTATTAACATAATCAAAATACTGTTATGAAACAAAAAGCAGTGAAATCTATCTATTACTTTTAAAACTGGAATCTATCTTTAATTTTTGCCTACAAACCAGTCTGCATAAGAATCACCATGACAAACTGTCTGTTTTCTTTGTTGACGTTTGTCCCCTGGCGATATTAAAATTTGAAACCCTGACAGTTTTTCCAGGTTGTATCAAACATCAGTTTCTGTTCTGCCTCAAACTGCGCTCCACCTCACGGAGAACATGATTCAGAAACCATGGTGAGGAAATCACAAACATCTCAAATAGACCGATCGGGGAAAAGATGTTGCTTTCAACCAGCTGTTGAGATAAATCATGATCAGACAACTGCAATTCTCAGATACTCCAAAACAAAGCTGAGGGTTACGCAACATTTATGATTTTTTCTATAATACTAACCCTAAACGCACAAGTGTTTTTCAATGTTTCTAACAGCTACATGGATACTAAAAACCGTGTGTGTGTGTGTGTGTGTGTGTGTGAACGAAAAAAACTGCAGATAAGGAGCCACGGTATTTAATACTCAGTTAATGACATCACTCTAAAATATCATGCATATTATAGATATCAGATGTCCTTCAAATCAATCAGGCTGGCCATGAAGCTTTCATACTTTTACTAAAATTTAAAACACTATAGAAAGCGTTACAGCAGGGACAAGAAAAGTGTTTTCAGTTAGATGCTTTGTACATATGACACAGTATTGACCAAACTTATCCTAGATTTGTCTGAAATTCACTAAAATGAGTGGAAAAGTCTCAGTACTTACAACACACAATGTGTTGGCCACTTTGGCTCATGCAGCAGATGCAACTGAGTCCTCTGTGAGAAGCTTCCATCAATGAAGTGACTGCAGGGGGGGAAACAGCATGCAAGGCTGTAACACATGATCCAGTATAACAGGAGACACTTAATCCAGATCCAGTCTTCAGTGGAGTACTCCCCCTTTTGTCTTTGAAATCAAAGCAAAAAACAGCAAAATTGACATCAATAAATTGGGAATTTATCTTGAGCAAGAAACACTGGTAAAGTTTGTTGGTGCTCTCGGTGGCCAACAGTAGCTGATATGTGCATGGGTCATCTGGCTCTCTGCAGGAGGTCTGTAAAGTAAAGAAGCCAAAATCAATACAGCTAATAAGCCATCAACTGAACAAAAGAGGTCAGTGCTCCCAGACAGAGAGAGATTAGAGCTGGCAGGCTGGTCTGGATACAGTGACATGAACGCCATTCATCTACATTTATTGGATTTACTGTAAAATCTTTTGTCTCCCTGACAAAAGGCAGAGATGACAGAGTTGACAGTTAAGATTTTATTAACCTGATTGCTTTTGCAGGTTTTTGAATCCCTCTCGATTTTACTGTTTTGCAAATATGGGTTACTTTATTTCTTTAAAAAAAAACTATTGCAACTGATTTTATTAGATCTGGTGTACTGTGTATGCTGCAAAATAAGAAGCAGTCTTGTTTGATGTCAAAATTAGGTTTGCATCACACACAGACATTATATTTGCAACATTACAAACACACATATTGCAACTATGACCTAAAAAGCTTCTTGTTGGGAGCCTTTTCATGCTATAAAAACAAGTGATTTATGAAATTCCAGACTTCTCTTTATTACTAAGTTACTGGGTTTTAACAGCCTTTTGGTTATACCTGTACTTCACTTTAATTTCATCCTGTTAAACAAATAAAAAGTTTTATTGGACAGATTTGATGTTTACCTTTAAACTTCACGGTGCCATTACAGTTTTTCTCGATTGGTTTGGCTCATTTCTTGAAACCGAGATGACATTCTCAAAATAACATGGACAAATCTCCAAACCACCTTGCAATTGTTCACAACAGAATGGCATTTTTCATTGGTTTTATCAAATTGCAAATGCTTTAGTACATGTCTCAACTGACTCTGTGCTTCTTTTCAAATGATTATGTACAAGTAGCTACAGTTAGCACAATGAGCCCACATTTAGCACATTTTCCAAATAAATAGATCTTGGCGATCTAAACTGATTAGTTGATTTTTCAGTGAAATGGTTACTCACTCCAAAACATATCAGCATGGTTTCATTGTGTAAGTCATCATATGCACAATTGTCTGTTCAACTGTCAAAATTAGTCAAAGATATAATACCATGGAAGAATATCAGTACTTGACAATCAATCAGGTGAAATTAGAACTAACGAAGGAGCAGTTTCCCACATCTCAGATGACCAATCAAACAGGTTGTTTAGATACCTGACAGGTGTTGTCTGTGATTATGGCTGCTGCCAAATGTATATAGACAGAGCTTGGCCCGGGGCCAGTTTCATTTGCAGTGTGAACATGGAAGCACCTTGCCAAGTACAACAGCAACTTCCTGCTCGAGGAAGAGGAGGAAGAAGAAGAGGAAGAGGAGGAGTGAGAATGCGTGGAGGAATAGGGGGAAGAGGCCGAGGAGCACGGAGGCACCATGATGTCCCAGATGAAATCCGGGCCACCCTTATTGACCACGTTATAAACCATCGCCTCACAATGGCAGAGGCAGGTCGCCGAGTGCAGCCTAATGTGCCTCGGTCTACAGTCTCCTCCATCATCCAAACCTTTCGCAGGGAAAACAGGTACAGAACTATGCTATTGAACTATTCAGTGTTGGTGTGTGTGTAGGCCTAGAGTACTGTAATATCTTCATGTGATGTCATATGATACTATAAAAATGACAAAGAAAAAAAATGGAGAAAATACTGTGAATAGTATTCCAGTCACTGTGCAGTGCATCACACTTTTAGTACCATAAAACAGCAGTACAATTACATTGGTAACTCATTTTGTAACAAATTTACAGTGTTGACCTTTGACTTGTATGTCTAGGATTGGACGACAGCCTCAATTGGGTGGCAGAAGAAAACTTCTAAATGAACAACAAGGACGAGAAATATGCAACATGGTCATTGCAAATAATGCCATCACACTGAGACAGATTCGTAATGCAATCCTGCTAGACAATGTAATGTTCCAAAATATAAACTCTATCAGCATCTCCACAATAGACCGGGTATTGAAGAAACATCAGATGACCATGAAACAGATTTACAGGGTACCATTTGAGAGAAACTCTGACAGAGAGCAGTGCGTCGATGGCCAGGGGGATGAGGATGGTGGCCAGGAAAGAGAGGGTGACAATGGCGACCACTGAAAATATTACTGTACTATAGTTCTGAAACTTTATTTACAGTATGGTAGGCTAGAGTTTGTTTTGGTTTTTTGTTTGTGTTTATAACTGTTCACATTTACAGAATCCTGTATATGTTTTCTTTTCACAGTATGTTCTCTAATGTTAACATTTCTTTGTACGAATAAAAATGTTTACAGTTTCCTTGAGTATGAGTGGTTTATTGGAGGCTGATTTTAATGTAGAATCTTTTAGTTTTATTCATAGTGGTATTCTGTTGCTAGACCTGTGCCTCAGTGACAAAACGTCTAAGCATTTTGACTTGCAGTGCTTAAACAATGCCAAAGGTATAATGCATTTTGGGGGCATTGACTATTTATAAGAGAAGGATATTTAGTTTTGACACATGGATAAACTCTTTTGGGAGAGATATGAGCTTTTGCAGGCGATCCATGGTGTTGTGCTAAACCATCCAGGTTATTTTGACAAAAGCACTAAATGAATGCACATGTGCCAAGGCAATCGAGAAGGATCTGTGCTATTTTGACTGTACTGACCTTTTATATGGGAAAGGAATCTGCTTTTGAAGCATGGACGAAGAGTTTGGGGAAGGATATTTGATTTTGCTAGTGAGCTATAATGTTGGGCAGAACTGTAAGACTGTTTGGCCAAATGACCTTATGGTTTTGAGAATGTCATCTCGGTTTCAAGAAATGAGCCAAACCAAGCGAGAAAAACTGTAAAAGAACAGGTCTCCGATAATTACCATTGGTAATATAGAATGAACATGTTTAGAAACTAAGACCTTTTAATTAAAATATACAAAATAAATTGTAAGCATAATAAATTGTCAAATACAGGGCTGAGAATTTGCCCCTTGTATCCAGTGGGGATTGGAAACCACCCAATGACTAAATATGCTGCTAACAATAACAGCAACAGTAGTATCATGACACGATTCCAGGACACTCAATACAGTCAAAACAAAAGTTTTGGCAGTAGCACAGATTTTGTTTCATACTTTAACAGACTGGTGACCTGTCCACGGTGTACCATGCCTCTCGCCCTAAGACAGCTGGGATAGGCTCCAGTCCCCCCGCAAACCTGAATTGGATATGTGGAAGAGAATAGGTGGATGGATGGATGGATGGAGGGACGGACGGATGGATGGACGGAGGGATGGATGGAAGGACGGAGGGACGGACGGAGGGACGGACGGAGGGACGGACGGACGGACGGACGGATGGATGGATGGATGGATGGATGGATGGATGGATGGATGGACGGACGGATGGATGGATGGATGGATGGACGGTCGGAGGGATGGATGGACGGACGGACGGACGGATGGATGGACGGAGGGATGGATGGAAGGACGGAGGGACGGAGGGACGGATGGATGGATGGATGGATGGATGGATGGATGGATCGACGGATGGATAGATGGATGGACGGACGGAGGGACGGAGGGATGGATGGACGGACGGATGGATGGATGGATGGACAGATGGATGGGTGTTGGATGGACGGACAGACGGATGGATGGATGGATGGATGGATGGACGGACGGACAGATGGACGGATGGATGGGTGGGTGGGTGGACTTCAATTGACTTTTATTGGCAAATAAATCAAATTATGAAGAAATCTATTAGGACTAAGAAAACATCTTCCAACAATCGAGCAGCAATTTGGTGGACTCAAGGTGACAGTGATCATTTTGCTGATGCATAACTCAAGTGCACCTGACCTTCAGGACAAATAATGGCCGGAAATTCAGGAGTTTCTTCTAGAGAGATGGTTCCATCAGTTACAGCTAGTTGTCTAGATCCTGAAGCAACCCCAAACCATCACACTACCAACACCATGTTGTACTGTAGGTCTGATGTTCTTTTCATGAAATGCTGTTAGTTTATGCCAGATGTAGCAGAACTTTTATCTCATCAATCCACAGAATTTTTTCCCTTTGATGCCATTTTTGCCCAGTCTCTTTCTTTTTGTTTAATGATGAACGCTGATCTTAACTAAGGGAAGTGAGGCTTGCAGTTCTTTAGATGTTGCTCTGGTCCTTCTGTCACCTCCTGGATGAGTCGTCAATGCACTGTCGGAGTAACTTTGGTTGACTGTCCACTCCTGGGAATTTCACCACTATACCAGATTTCTCCATTTATGGATAATGGTTCTTACTGTGATTCACTGGAGTTCCAAAGCCTAAGAAATTACTGTGTAACCCTTTCCAGACTGTTAGATGTTGGTGATTTTGGTTACGTAGTGATATACTGTATGGATGTGCTGTAATATGTTGTCTTTGGAGATCTTTGAGCCTACATCACTTTCTCAAACAGGTTCTTTTTATATGATTTCTTGATTCAGCAGGTCTGGCAATAATCAGCAGTAATCATGGTTAGTGAAATTAATCTCAACTTAAAATGTGGTTAAATGTGATAGATTTGGATAGTTTTTATTATTTAAATGCAATCATTATTTAAAAACTGCATTGTTCGATTTACTCAGGTTAGCTTTGTCTAATATTAAAATTATTTTATCAAAAATGTGATTAAATATGCAAATAAAATACCTTTTATTTAACTTAAAACATGTAACTGATGTGTTCCTGATGTCCTGCGTTAAACATTTCTTCTTTTTTGTTTCTTAGTTGAGTCAAAGGTAAAGCTGGATGTTTAGACTGATTTCTGTTGGTCAGGACAAATAAAGGGCACTGGGAAGTACACTGTACCCTTTTAAAAACAAAAACTTGGGATAATGAACAGGTTCCAGGAGCAAACTAAGAATTTTCCTTTTTCTCTCTACTGTAAATGTGCTTCTCAGGGGTTATCTAAAGCAGATGAATAAATCTTTTTTTTAATGGGTTTCCTTTTTACATGAAATCCAAAGATGTTGAATTTTACCTCTGAGTGTAATGTTTGACTTCATATTCCTAAAAGGAACAATTGGTCCCTTTTTCAACTTTACTTCCATGCATTAGTCACAGGAATTGCACTATATCCTGCTGTCATGCTTTCCAACAGCCTCTATCATGGAAGCAACAATGGGAGGGCCAAGGATTGATGCAAAAACTCATCGATTATTCTTATGGTCCCCCCATAGACCTGCCACTTTCTGTCTCTCTCTCTTCCTGTCTCTCCTACATGTGAGTGTATGCTGCCTTTGTGTTTACTCGCCCACCTGATCTCTATCTGCTCATCACCTACCTGCGGTGTAACAGGACCAGCTCTCCACCACGTCCTTCCATCACTCTTCATGGTGGCGTCGTTCAGCTCACTTAGTGATAACAGTTTTCCAGTTGTTTCCAAGTTACCAGGTGCACTCTTGTACTTCAGATTCCTACAACCTCTTAAGTTTAGTCCACAGTTCGTAGTGCACATAAACACTTTAAACTGACTTCCTGTGTTTCGTCTTGCTTCAGAGTCTGCCAGTCCTAACACAGAGCAGGGAGGACATTCTAACAGAATTGTTTCCAGTACTTTTATATCAATGCATCACAAAAATGTACCTCTTTGCCACATTTAAGAAATTTCGATCAGTAGAGCTATTAGGGGGAACACGTAACAAACTTGAGTTTTGTTTAAATGCTTGACTGTTTAAATACACACTGTACATGTCCACTTGGATAGAAACTGGCTTCCAAGTTTGGAGTTTTCAGCCCGAGGTCTTGATCACTTTTGTCAGCCCTGCAGGCCAGCGGTCAAAGTTCTCGATGTTTGAAGTAGAACATTTTGAACAGTTTAACATGACAGTGGAGCTTGCTTTCCTGCTTACTGCAGAAATATATTGTACAAGATACATGGTAAAGTCTGATTTAGACTTCTGCAGGGAATATTCTCGAGCCTACAATGTAAGTGGCTGATGTCATTACCATCGTTGTGGTTCCAGCTGTTAAAAACAAGTAAAACAAGTGTGTTTCTGTGTGTGTGTTTCAACTTCTATATACACTCCATCAAGTCCAAGTCATGTTGCTTGTATTATGATGATTCTCTCACTGATAGATTCAAAGACTAGGGTGGAAAAAGTAGCTGGAAATCAACACGAGGCATAGAAAATACTGAACTGGACAGTCACAATAGCTGCATCGGCCCAATGTCACCAAAATTTCTAATGAGCTGCACGTCAGGTTGTGCTGTTTTTGGTTTTCTGTTTTCGTTTTGGGTGAAAACAGAACAGAGGTATCGGAGGTACCATTTGTTTTCCAGACACTGTAAAGATAATAGCGCTGTTCATCTGAATTAAACTGACAGCATTTTTATGATTAGGACATAGCACATACTTGTGGTCTTTTTTTTAGGACAAGTCACTTAGTTGTCACACTTCTTCCATAATTGAAGACCTATAACGATTATATTATCCCTAAAGGAGGACTTCGCTCTCAGATCGCAGGCTTACTGGTTCCTCTGGTTTCCAGTAGAATAGAAGGCAAGTCCTTTGGTTATCAGGCCCGTCTACTGTGGAACCAGCATCTGTAAGTTATGCTGCTATAGGCTCAGTTACGTGAAAATAAAGCACAAGAAGTCTCTTCTGGAAGACTACCCATAATGCACTGAACACTTCCTGTGCTTTTCTGTGCCATTATTGCATGTCATTAGTTTTTTTTTTTTCTATTCTGTCCTGCATTTCTCTTTTTTGTCCTGTTTGTTGTCCTTTTCTCTTTTCTTTTTACCATCACCCCCACACATGTCGCGTCATATGCCTCATCTCCCTGAGCATCCGTAGAGGTCACTTCCTGTTAAAAGGGAGCTCCTCCTCCCCACAGTCACCAAGTGCTCGCTCATACCAGATGGTCTGACTGTTGTCTGAGTTCTCTTCCTTACAATATAAGCATTTTGGGACTACCGTTGTGATGTTTTGGTATTGAAATAAAATTGAATTGAATTGAACGAAAAATGGGAAAACAAGGAGGAAGGTTTGGCAAAAGTGGTGGACAAATTAAATGCGCAAGAGTGACATTCTTAATATGTGGTGCAAAGAAACGCTGCTGCAGATATTTGCTGGCAGTCTAGTAAGTATGATTAGTGTTGGATAGCAAATAGTTTGCCCATTGTAACTGGGTTTTATTCATTGACAAAGCAGCATGGTACATTAGCTTTCTCAGCAGTGTGAGTTCACCATGACCACACGCCGGGATTCTCCCTGCCTGAGAGAAAAATCATGGAAACGCATAAACAGTTTGTGTTGAGCCAGCTGCCTTTTAACTGATGTTGCCATAAGCTAATCTTGGGAACAACTGGAAACTTTGAATGCTCCATTTGAGATGATGTCCATTGTTAGGTCGTTCCACAAAATAACTTTTAAGCCAGTAAGTTCCCTTGTCTTGTAATATTCAGACAATGATCTGTAGTCAACAGCCCTCAATTCACTCAATTCATCAAAAATCCCCAATGGCTAATGTTTCTATTTTTTGAGGTTGTTTCCATGAAAAACCCTCTGACAAAGCATCATTTGTTTCTAAAAGTTGCAGACAACAGTGCTTTTACTGTGTATTTTTAAATAAGCTGTAAACGGTCTAACCATAGAAGAGCATCCTACTTGGCACCAATCAGATGTTTGACACCGCGCTGAACTATGGTTTATAATGTTTGCAGCAACACCAGGCCTTTACTTTCAGAAGGAATCAACTAGACCAGGTAAAAGGTTGAGCAGGTTTTTAAGAGGAAAACAAGGCTGCCAACAATCTTCTGATAATGATCTGATTATACAGGCAGGATTATACTTGTGCAGAAAGCTGAAACAAAACTAATGCAAATGCAAAAGCATGACGTTCTTCTCAGAAGCTTTCTCTTTATTTGGGGATTTTTGTATAAAAGCATGACTTTGGCAGTAATGTTATTGACATGTCTGCTCATACATATATAGACCCGGGATGTATGATGGAGTCACTGTAGATTAACCTGTTGGCAAGGTGTTTCACAAACTAAATCGCATCTTGCTGCAAAGACATCATTTGACTGCTCCACCATCTGTTCAGTTGTGATGCTGCTCTGCTACATTTGCAGCAGACAGTGCTGACAGGATTGGAAAACAATGGGTCAGAGATCCTTTGCTCGAAAAACTGCATTTCACATTTGAGAATCATTTTCCTGCATAAATACGTACATGTTGTGCTATTGCTGCAAAATGGAGAAAATTCAATTCAATTTTATTTTATTTATGTAGCACCAAATCACAACAACACTCACCTCAAGGTGCTTTATATTGTAAGGTAGATGTTACGGGTCCCAGATGTGAAGACCACAATAACAAAAAGAATACAAATCTGTAAAAATAAAGGTAGAGTCTCAGAGAAAGAATCACAGGAGCACTCGTGTCTTTTCCCAAATTGCATCTGAGAGGACAGGAAGTTGGTCCACTCTAGGCAACCGCGGGCGAACGACTACAGTGTCAACAGTTCCGCTTATTATTTCTCACTTTTACTCTCCTCAATTGTTATGGACTACACGTAATGAATGTAAAATAATAATTGTCTTAATTGCTGACATATGTTTTTCTTAAAAATAATACAATTTACCAAAATGTGGTAGCACATTTGTGTTCACCACACGCTCCCCAACAGCAAAAGTGGCTCCTGACACTTAACTTGAATTTAAAAAAAACCTTTAAACTAACAAAGTCTCTTTACAGAAGTCCCTGGAATATTCCTCTTGCCCAGGTGTCCTTAGACTTCAGGCATTCTTCTTCCTGAGATTTCTGTTCGATTCAATAGCAAGGAACAACATATGAAACAGGTAAGTAAGGGCTAAGGGTGAGGGGAGAGGGGTAGGGGGGTTGGGAGTAGAGAAGAGGGTAGTAGAGGGAAGGATATGGCGAAGGCTGGACGTTGATGGTGTTCACCGCAGGATGAGCCTGATAGGCTGGTTGACCCAAGGATGGGTAGGTGAAGAATGTGGTGCGACGTCTCTGCCTGCTGGACTGCCTAAGATGAGATGGTGGCTCTGGATGGATGTCATCCCCTGGCTCCACCCTGGGTTCCGGCTCTGGGTCAGGAACCTCTACTGGATCAGGACTGGACTCAGTGACGTCAACTTCTTCTTGAACCTGAGGCATCTCCTGATCGTCACTTAGCTGAGGTAGGTCTGGGTCTCTTAACACAATTAGATCCTCTTCCGGAACCATGGCACTTTTTTTTCTAGGTTGGACACGAGCCCTTAAGACTTGTCCTAGTTCACTTGGACCGGAGCTCCGTTGCGCTCCACTTGGAACTGGTGTGACTGGAGAATGGCCCCCTCGAGGGTATCTGGGTACACCAAGCCAGTACAATGGTTCACCCTCTTCCGAGTCAGTTGTGTCAGGGTTCGGCTTTGGTGTCATTGGTCTTCCGGTGGACTTCTTGTTTCTCTTGTGTGGTCTTGTAGCCTGACTTTGGATAATGTCCACTGGCAAGTCATTTACTTGTAACAACAAGTTCCTGTGCAAGGTGCGAACAGGACGGCCTCCCGCCTCTGGACTCACTTTGTAGACGGGGTTGTCGCCCACTTGCTCCCTCACAATGTAGACCGTTTGCTCCCAGTAGGGTCTCAGTTTGCCAGGGCCCCCCCTTTCACTCAGGTTTCGTACCAGTACTCGGTCTCCTGCCTGTAGCATTACTCCTTTGCATCTTTTGTCATAGTTTGCTTTGCCTTTGGAACTTGACTGTTGACTGTTTGCATTTGCAATGCGGTATGCTTCTGTCATCTTCCCTTTCCATCTTTCTGCATACCCATGTGGTGTCTCAGTGTTGTTTTCTGCCATGAGACCAAAGAGAAGGTCTACTGGAAGACGAGGGTGTCGACCATACAAGAGGTAGTACGGAGAGAAGCCAGTCGATTCATGCTTGGTACAATTGTAAGCATGGATAACATGGGGTAGATGTTCCTTCCAATTTTGTTTCTCCTTTTCTCCCAGTGTACGCAGCATCTGTAACAGGGTGCGATTCAGTCTTTCAGTAGGGTTGCATTGGGGATGGTAGGGGGATGTCCTTGAGTGACCAACGCCTGCGAGTTCTCTTAGGGACTTGAATAACTTATTCTCGAACTCGCGACCCTGGTCGTGGTGGAGCTTGGAGGGGTAGCCGAATTTGGGAATGTAGTCATTGAAGAGGCGGTCTGCCGCGGTCTTTGCGGCCTTATTCTTGGTGGGATACGCTTGTGCGAACCTGGTAAAATGGTCTACAACAACCAGTATATATTCAAACCCACCTTTACAAGACTCTAAGTGCAGGAAGTCAATGCAAACAAGCTCAAGAGGGGAGCTGGATGTTATGCTACCCATGGGTGCTCTCTCGTGTGTCGTTGGCTTCTTCTGCTTGATGCACTGACACTTCCTTGTGACGTACTCTTCAATTTCTCTCTTCATGAAAGGCCAATAGAACCGCTCTCGAGCCAGGTTCAAGACTTTCTCCACGCCGACATGGCCCATGTTGTTGTGGAGGTGTGTGAGAGCTACCTGTCTGTAGAGAGTAGGTAGGACCAGCTGCTTGCGTCCTGTAGTCTTTCTATAGAGAAGGTCATTCTCCATGTGCAGCCGACTCCACTCTCTCAACAGTCTCTTTGTGTTAGTGTCAGCCTTGTCATCTTCTGTTGGTCTTATGTCCTTCTCTACCATGTCAATGACTTTTCCGATTGCTGGATCTGCTCTCTGCGATTGTACAAGTTGGTCATGACTGATTGACTGTAGAGGTTCTTTGAGGGGTAGGTTTGGTGCGGTGAGGTTAAGGGCTGCAATCCATGCTACGTCTCCTTGCTTCGCTCTTCTGCTCCCTTCCCAAACCGCACATACGGCTTCCTCCGACAGTTCCTCTGAGCACTCTCCCATGAACCTCTCAATGTCAAGTGGGCAACGTGACAGCACATCTGCATCAATGTTTACTTTTCCCGGCCGGTATTTGATGTCGAAGTGGAAATCTGCCAATTGTCCGACCCAACGGTGTCCAACTGCGTTGAGTTTTGCTGTGCTGAGGACATATGTCAAGGGATTGTTATCTGTAAAAATGGTGAAATGTGGAGCATAGTAGAGGTAATCCTTAAACTTGTCACAAACTGCCCACTTGAGGGCGAGAAACTCTAGTTTTCCGCTGTGCAAGTGGTAGTTTTGTTCAGCAGGTGTGAGCGTGCGAGACCCATACCCAATCACTCTCATCTTGCCTTGTTGGTTCTGATATAGGACGGCACCAAGGCCTCTCTGGGATGCGTCCGTGTGCAATATAAAAGGGCGGGTGAAATCAGGGTACGCTAACACTGGTGGCTGAGTGAGCATGTCGATCAAGCGCTCAAGGATCTCTTGGTGTTCTTTGTTCCACTGTATCAGGGCTCGAGAAGGCTGCTGAGTGTGTTTTGCTCTGCCTCTAGTTGGCTTTGGTGGCAGTGTGTTGGACGGGACTTGGAGCAAGTCATACAACGGTTTGGCTATGCGGGAGAAGTCCTGCACATATGTCCGATAGTAGCTTAGGAATCCCAAAAGCTGCCTGACTTCTCCGACGGTCTGTGGCCTTTTGTGTTTGAGTGCCTGTACTGCCTCGGTATCTTTGGGGTCCACCTTTACTCCATCTGCAGATACCAATCGGCCGACATAGCGAACCTCTTTACGGAACAGCTCACACTTCTCGGGTTTTAGCTTTACACCATGCCATTGTAGGGCTTGGAGGACTTTCTGTAGCACTTGGACATGTTCGTCAAACGACTTGGAAAAACAAAGCACGTCGTCAAGGTAAGGGATACAGCACTCGTCTCTGAGGGTGTCAAGCATTTCTTCCATGCTCCGTTGGAAGGCTGCTGGGGCATTAGACAGTCCAAAGGGTATCCTCACCCATTCATAGAGGCCCCACGGGGTAGTGAATGCCGTCAGGTACCTTGAGCCTTCTGCGATGAAACCTTGATGATAAGCTTTACCCTGATCCAGGATCGAGAACCAGCTGTAACCACCTAGCGAGTCTGTGAGATCTTGGATCCGGGGGAGTGGGTGTCTGTCTGGCACAGTCTTGTTGTTTAAGAGACGATAATCGATGCACAAACGCAAAGACCCATCCTTCTTCCTTACGCAAATGACTGGAGCAGCATACGGCGACTGTGACTTCACTACCCATCCCTTGACAATCAGCTCTTGAATATACTCCTTCACTTCCCTGTAAAGGGGTTTAGGGATAGAAGCATAAGCCCTCTGGACTGGTGTATCATCTTTGAGCCTGATTTCCATTTGTAGTGAAGGGATACAGCCTATGTCTGTGCTGCTACGAGAGAACGCCTCACACTCTTCCCTTAACACCTTTTCAACTGACTTCTGTTGGTCCGGACTCAGGTGGCTAAGATCAACTGGGGGTAGCCATGACTCAGTGGACAGTTCAGAAACAGGGGTGGCTGCGCTCACCTCAGCTATGGTGATGGGGCTCTGTGTGGGTTGAGTCAGCTCTGATGTGTTTGTGGGTCGGTCTGCCTCAATAACTTTAGCGACATGTTGAATAGTACCCAGGGCTGTTCTCTTCGGTAGAATTATTTCGTGTTTGGAGTGGTTAGAGATGGGGACCTTAACAAATGGCCTTTGAGGGTTGTTGATCTCAAGGAGCCCTTCCCCAACACTCAGGTGTCTCAAGGCAGTGTTCTCGTCGGGTTCGTACAGCACCAGGGGGTCACAAATGTCAAAACTTTGGGGTACTCTGCACCACACTTGGACTGCTTTTCCAGCAGGAATGGTCACATTGCTCTTCCCAATTCTCACTGTGGCTGGGTCACATTCTGCTCTTTGTGGTACTTGTATGAAGTTTACCATAGCCATCACTTGCTCTTCGTCTGTACCAAAAGCTTTGCGTAGGAGACTATACAATAAAGCACTGGCCTCTCGGTCTGACTCTTGTGTTTGGATAATGGCGCCAAGCACGTTCGCTCCCAGGAGGGGCTGAGGGAGTGACAGCTTACTGACAAGGAAAAGGGCTTGCACAGTAAGATTGGGATCTTCGTGACCAGCAAGAGTGACTGTAAGTTCAACCCACCCATCATAAGGAACTGCTTGTCCATTAACCGCATAAACTTCAAGTCCATCATTTAACAGCTCTTGGAGGGGTCGCACCTGATAGTTAGGAATAAACCGCTGAACCCACTGTCTGTCCACTAAACTCACTTGTGAGCCAGAATCAAATAACACTGTCACTGGATAGCCACCAATCAAACACTTGAGGAGGCTTTTCTTTCCAACTAGGGGGACTTTACAGCTGTTTGGTGTTAAACTTTGGCAAGAGGTTACCTGTTGCTTTCTCTGGTCTCGCTTTGGCTGCCTTCTTTTTAGCTTACTGCGACGTCTTGCACACTCAGTAGTAAGCTGTGCAGAGGAAGACCTTACTGGCTGGGACTGTGACTGTTCTGATATCAAAAGTTTTTAAGGTAGACTGTTTTCTTGGATTTGGTAAATGTTTAAATATGCAATTGTAACTCTCTGGTGCCACCTTAAAACCTGTAGTCTGTAATAGGACATGATGTCGTCGGTAAACAGGAAGTAAGTCTGTGAATTAAGGAGAAGGCATGTGCAGCATGGTGGCCTTAGCCAGATAAATCCAGTGGCATCCACATACATCCTATGCCTTTGGTAGCATTGTGGGTATGTATAGACTTGTTTTATATTTTATGTGCATGTATAGACCACTTTCTTTCAAGTAAGTTCATTTTTTTGTAAGTTTAATGATAAAACCAATCTTATGCAGTTTAAGCTAGCAATCGCTTATGGAGCTAGTTAAAGGGGAATGACAAACGTATTGGAGGCATTCATTATAGTAAGACTTGTTAAAATCATAATTTGATGTTTGTATTTGACTTAAAAAGGGAAGTAATTCATATGAACATTGCATGTTGACATATTAAAAAACTGGGTTAATATATTTTCATCGTTATATATGTACATGGTGAATAAGTACAGTGATTATGCCTTGTACTGTTTGTTACAGTTTCACCTTTCCCTGTGTCAATAAACCTGTGAACCGGGAATCGTGTCATCAGAGTCTTGATGTGGGGAAGGAGTTTAGCTGACTGCCCAACCATAGCAGAGGCAGTACAGTGACTCTGCGCCGGCCTCTGGCTGTCCCTCGACAGAGACTGATTCCTGTTTCCCTGAGTTTTGGTCCGCTTTAAACATCCCACCGCTCGGTGTCCTGACTCGCAGCATACAAAGCAATGACTACAGTCCTGCAAGTTCTGTTCAGTACACTTTGGACAAAGGAACGCTTTCTTTTGAGGAGGTCTGTTGGGGTTGGCTGGGGTTTGGAAAAGCGGGTTGGGAGGTGGTTGTGGGGACAGCTGGCAAGGCTTTGCCTCCTGTTGTTTAATTAGGCTGGCGACCATGTTAGTTAGAGTCTCTACTTGGGCGGCAAGTTGTTTGATTGTTGGTGAGGATTGTTCTTTGGCTATCTTGTCGTTTGCTTCGATCCCAGCACTTTGGGCTTGTGCACTCTTTTGGCGGGCGACTTGGCCTAACCTTCGCTGGTGTTCATTTTCATCACTGATAATCTTTGTGACCTCACTAAGAATCTCTTCGTCAGTGACATTGTTGTTTGAGGTGAGAGGTCTTAGTCTTTGTCGCAAGTCTGCGTACTTAGCCCCCAGGCTTTGATAGATTGTGTGGAGGAAAACTTCCTGGACAGTTCTTGGGTCATAGGAGATCTCAGTGTTGGCCTGCTTCGACTGAAAAATAAGCTTCTGTTTAAGTCCAATTATGCGATACAGAAACTGCTGGGGCGTCTCTTGTTCACTTTGTCTAGCACACATTAACTCCTGGAGCATTTCAGTTGTCGCTTTTTCTCCGAGATGAGACCTCAGAAAGCCCTGAAGTTCATGGAGAGACAGGTCATCTTTGAGCATTAACATGTCCCGGAAAGTGCCAGGCTTCACAATTCTCAACACACCTCGAACAATTTCAGCCTCCACAAATCCTTCTTTAACTCCTTCATTAATCTGCTTGGTGAGACTGTTGTAGCTGATTTCGGAACTGTTGTCTCCAATCTGTCCTCCAAACACTTTGAATTCTCTGCGTGGCAAGTACGAAAGGTCTCTTACAGTGACTGGCTGCTTAGGGCTAATCTGTATGATTGGTTGTGGTTGCAAATTGCTCTGCTGGCGTGCTACAGCAGGTGACTGGGCCCTTACAGTTCCACATAGTCTTAGCCTCTCACCCAGTATCTCATACGCTTTCCTCAACTCCTCTAACTGTTGTGTTTCTGCGTTTGCATAGGGGTTTGGTGATATATCTGGTGGATCTTCCGGCGGTTGTGGGTCTAGCACGGTATTAGATGGTTGTGGACTGGGCATGGCATGTACTTCATTCTCACCAGCTGTTTGCACGGCAGGATTACTTCCCTGGATGACCAGATTAATCAAATCATTCAGCGTCAACAAATGACTCATGCCCTCATCTTCAAGTTGCAATAGTGTATTTGACTGCATGTAGGAGGTGATATAGTCCATACAACCTTCTTTATCATCCTGACTGAGCTGTGTAGTGTCTTTGTTTTCTGATGCGAGGCTCTTAGCGAGTTCGAAGAGGTCTTGACCTTGGAGTGAAAACAAGCGTCTCCTGATATTCCAGGCGAGTTCCTTTCTCTCGGTCGACATGTTGTATGTATTTCTGATTATCCTTCAGCTCGATAGTGACCAGGATGCGTCACACTCCCCTCACTGCAGTACGGTTCCACGTCGAGGCAAAGGTCCCCTTTTCACCTCACTACCTGGACACCTACTCGCTGGCTTGGCTGGAGTAACGGCCTTGTCACGATTGTGTCGTGGTTCTGGTATCACTGGATCTGCCCTCGACGACTGTAGAGGAGAGATCCCGGACGAGCCCCCACAGTTTGTTACGGGTCCCAGATGTGAAGACCACAATAACAAAAAGAATACAAATCTGTAAAAATAAAGGTAGAGTCTCAGAGAAAGAATCACAGGAGCACTTGTGTCTTTTCCCGAATTGCATCTGAGAGGACAGGAAGTTGGTCCACTCTAGGCAACCGCGGGCGAACGACTACAGTGTCAACAGTTCCGCTTATTATTTCTCACTTTTACTCTCCTCAATTGTTATGGACTACACGTAATGAATGTAAAATAATAATTGTCTTAATTGCTGACATATGTTTTTCTTAAAAATAATAAAATTTACCAAAATGTGGTAGCACATTTGTGTTCACCACATAGACCTTACAAGAATACATACAGAGAAAAACCCAACAATCATATGATCCCCTATGAGCAAGCACTTTGGCGAGAGAGGGAAAAACTCCCTTTTAACACGAAGAAACCTCTGACAGAACCAGGCTCAGGGAGGGGCGGGGCCATCTGCTGTGACAGGTTGGGGTGAGAGAAGGAAGACAGGATAAAAAACATGCTGTGGAAGAGAGACACAATGTAGCCATTTGATGCCCAGCACTGTCTGTATCAATTCCAACTGTATTAATTCATGGAAAAATTTGATCACATGCTAAAATGAAACTATTTAAAGTGCTTTGCGGGGTCCCTGGGTTCACTGGATTCAGGAAAGAATTCTTACCCCGAAGCACTGTTGCTCATCTTCAAACTTTTGTAGTTTTTTATACACAACCATCAGGGTCATACATCTGGATAAAATATGGCATACACGTTTCAAAAGCTCCACAGATTGAAATGAATGTTGGACACAATGAGTGTTGGACACAGTTTTAGTAGATATCCTCAAATGGAAATGGGGAAAAACTACAAAAAAATAAATCTAAACAGTCTCAGCTACTGAAGAACTTTTGGCTTTTTGATTGGGATGATGTAATAATGCTTCTCTAAATTTTGTAAAGTACCCTCTCATCAAACCTCTCTACATAAACAGTGTTTATAAAGTTGTTTATAAGTTGCTGTGAATTGATATGGCCAAGTTGACACTGATCAGATAAGCCAGCCTGCTAGATCAATTAAGTGGAGAAACACTCAAACTGATACCACTGCACAGTTTTCATAGGAGCATCCCACATTCTCAACTCTGCTGCTCAACCCACAAATGTGGTGCCATTTAAGGATAAATAAACAGGTTTTCCAACGGTATAAGGTTTATTGCCAAGAAGCCTCGTTACACAAAAAAATAATCAACCAAATTATTTTCTTTATGATTATTGTGAAAGATTATACAAAAGTATTGGGACCCCTATACAATACACTTACATGAGCTTTTATCACATCATTCTTAATCCACACATATTAATATGGAGTTGTTCTTGCATTGCATTTGCTTCCATAAGATCCTGGAGTGTGTTGTTGGAATTTTTTTGGGCTCTGTGTGAGCCGGTCAAAACTTATCCAACCATTTTTTTATGGACCTTGCTTTGTGAATTGGAACACATTCATGCTGGGACGGAAAAGGGTTTTCCCAAAAACTGTTACGGCAAAGTTGGATGCATAGAATTGTCTAAAATGTCCTGGGAAGCTGACACATAAGATTTTCCTTTATTACCAACCTCAGGGAACAAAAAAAAAACAACAAAAAACAACCCCATGGTGTTATCCCTCCTCCACCAAACTTTATTCTTTGCATGCAGTCAGACAGGTAACATTCTCCTTGCAGATCCAGTCAGTACCAGTGATACCACTTACAGTTGAAAATTGACCTCTAGGAGGCAAGAATTTCACAAACTGACTTTTTCAACCATGGTAAACAGCTTGATACTGTTACAGTATCAAACTTGGATGCAGTGTGCCCAATTCTTTTTATAAATATTTGCAAAAGTAGACTACAGATTGTATAAACATGTGGCAATGTCAATACCCTGTATACCTGAATTCGTTGTTTTCTTACAGGGTGATGAGCGCCACTAGGCGATGTTAAAAATCTTGAAAAGTGCAGTTTTTACAACAGACTCCTTTACGAACAAATCTTATAGCCACCCTGATACAGTTTATTTAATGCAACACCCGAGTAGAAGGTAGACCTCTGTTTACCAATATCTCTCTGTGTGAATGTCCCGTGGCAATCTCATTAATTGCGTAATGGATATAAAAGATCGAACCATAAATCTTCCCTCACTTAATTCCAGGAGTCTTTCCAAAAACAACAAAGCCCCAGGATCCCCCGGATGACCCTCAGAGTCAGGAAATTGTTGAACAACACAACTTGATCCAGCAACACCAATAAATGCAGTCCATTCCTGGAAGCTGCAGGAGCCCTCATGGTGAAAGACTGCTATTTTGGAAAGAGCAATATTCTAAACACGATAACATAACTTGTGTTTATGGAGACAAATCTCCATAAACACGAGTTATGTTATCCTGTTGTATTTCTACGTGCGAGAGACTGACTTTCGTGTCTTTTTCTCTTACCCAGCACACAGGCTCCATCTGGTTAAAAAATACTCAGTGTTCAGAGGAAACCATAGACTCGCTGTAAAAGTGGGGTGCTTTTTTAAAAAAGTTATTATGCCACAGTGTGCCATTGTTAACCCAGTACTATGCAACAGCAATTCCTGACACACCACAGTGGTTCATTGTGCAGAGAGTGCACAAGAAGTGTGACTGTATCCTGTCTTTTTAATTATGTATTGATAAGACCCCAGGGAGTGACCCAATTTCAATCCCAACAAGCTTTTAGTCAGTGTGGGACATGGTAATGTGCAAAAACATGTATGTTCCCTTTCTCAGAATTAAGTGAATTATTAAAGCCAAACAATCTGGATCTTCTGTGTTTGGGTTACTTTAGCTGCGGTCCAGTCCTCGAGGAACTCAGTCATCTTGTTTGACAGTGAACACAGAGGAAAGACAGGCTGTGATTTAACACAACTGATTATCCCATACTGAGAGGGGGAGATGGATGGAGTGGGGTGGACTGGGGGAGGTGGCTGTTACTACTCCGTGCAGCAGAAGCTCACAATGTTAGAGTCTGTAAATGTTCCTGAAACTAAAATGACCTAACGTGGCAGGATTGTTAGAATATCTCAAGAGCATTATAAACAGAACGGCAGAAACTACCTGGGTTTATGGCCTGTTCTGAAGAAGGTGATGGTGACAAAAAGCAAAAAAGAACAAAAATAAAATGTAGTTACACAGAAGCCCTGTTATAAAAAGGATTTGTTAGTAATTATCTGGTACCAGCTACCATTTGGCAGGGTTTTTTATTTCCTGAAAAATGTCATTACCACAATGTCATTTTATTGAGAACTTTTCACATTTAGCTGCTAGAATGCTTTACGTTCACCTACCACTGCTTGTTAATCCAAATATCTAATTCATTAAGACATGAAGACGTCATCAAGAAAACCTGCTGATGCTCAAACTGAGCATCAGGATGAGAAGGAAAGGTGATTTACGTGACTTTGAACAGGGTTTGGTGGCTGGGCTGGTCTGGGTAGATCAGTAACTGCTGATCTGCTGGATTTTCCCACATATCTCTAGGTTTGACAGAAAATGGACAGGAAAAAAAGAAGAGTGACTGTTTTCTGAGTGCCAGAGATCAGAGAACAGTGAAGCAAACTGCTTCAGTACGGCCATTGTGATAGTAATGCAAGAGTAAGTCAAATAACCACTCGATACAACCAAGGAATGTAGAAGACCATCTCTGAGTGCACAACATGTTCAAACCTTGCAACAGACCACACTGGGTATCACTCCTGTTTGCTAAGAAAAGGAAACAGACTACTCAGAACACTGATCAGATCAGAAAGTTAGACAATGGAAGACTGTAAACTCTTAACCTGGTCTGATGAGTCTCAATTTCTTCTGCGACATTCAGATGGTAGAATAACAAACAGCATGCTACCTGCCTTGTATCGATGGTTTGGGTATGGGAGATGTTTTCTTGGCACACTTTGAACATCATGTCAGTAAGCTGCATGGTAACACACCATGTCACAAAACTTCACAAAAAGTCTTTGGAAGAGGAGGTGAAGAGGAGATTCACGTCATGGATGTGCATCCTAAAAATCTGCAGCAACTGCAGAAAGTGTGTTTTACTGTCATGTCAGTATCGATCAAAACATCTTCGATGTTTCCAGCACCTTACTAAATTGATGCCATGGAAAATTAAGGTGTACCTAATGAAGCGTCCATTGAATTTATGTGTAGATTATTTTTCTTAATGATCTTTAAATCCACAGATCATCTTCACAAAGAACATACAATGTGCTGTGTACAAGGTTTCTATTTTTTTGTTTTTGTTTTTTGCAACCAATTAAAGGTGATTTCCTACAGGGCAGAGATGTCTTGATTTCTCATTTTACATTGTGGGCCACATACAGCACACTTTGATTTTGAGTGGGCTCGACCAGTGAAACCGGTCAGACTGAAACAACTGCTTCAGCAAACATTTGTGAAAGAGTGGGTCACTCTCAGGAGCTCAGGGAATTCCAGCGTAGTACCATGATAGGAAGCCACCTGTGGAGTAAGTCTCTTTGTGAAATTTCCTCATTACTAAATATTATTTTGGCAGTTGTATTATAAAAAAAGTGGAAGGGGTTGAAAATGACTGCAATTCAGTCATGAAGCAATAGCCCACCTAAAATCACAGAGCGGGGTCAGCAGATGCTGAGATGTTGTCGACATCTGCAGCATCTATCGCTACAGAGCTCCAAACTTCATGTGGACTTCAGATTAGTTGAAGAACAGTGCGTAGAGATTGTCATGGAATGGGTTTCCATGACCGAGCAGCTGCATCCAAGCCCTACATCCCCAAGCACAATCCAGTGGTTTAAAGCACACCACTATTGGACTCTGGAGCAGTGAAGACGAAGAAGATCACGCTTCGCCTGATTATCCGATGGCTGAGTCTGGGTTTTGTGGTTGCCAGGAGAACCATACTTGTCTGACTGCATTGTGCCATGCGTAAAGTTTGGTTGGGGGGGTTTCAGGAGATGGATTCTGCCCCTTAGTAAAAAGAACAAAGTAAAAGGAGACATTTTGGACAATGTCACGCTCCTACCTTTGTCTGAACAGCTTGGGGATGGGCCCCTTCCTGTTCCAACATGACTGTGAACCAGTGTACAAGGCAAGGTCCATAAAAGCATGTATGAGTGAGTTTGGTGTGGAAAAACTGGACTGGCCTGCGCATAGGCCTGACCTCAGCCCAACAGAACGCTTTTTGGATGAATCAGAGGAGCTTTCTTTTCCAACATCACTGTCTGACCTCACAAATGTGCTTTTTTGAATGCTCAAAAATTCCCACAAACTCACTAAACCTTGTGGAAAGTCTTCCAAGAAGAGTTGAAGCTGTTAGAGCTGCAAAGGCTGGGCCGACGTCATATTAAGCCCCATGGATTAAGTATGTGATGTCACTCAAGTTCATATGCTTGTGAAGGCAGATGAAGGAATACTTTTGGCAATATAGTGAATGAGAATGAAGAAATGTGTCAGCTTGACTGTTTTGGGCTTAAATATGCAATAAGTATTTAAAACTACATAGAAAATTCTGGAAGCTCATTACTCAGAGTGTGTGTAATTATAAAATAGAAACATAGTTCATCATAGACTTAACTTGTTCATGGTTTTTAACAGTAGAACTGTTGAAAAAATGATATGGCTATCTGTTACTGTACTACTTTGTTGTAGTAGTTAAACAGTTTTTTTAATGAACAAATAATAAACAACAAACAGTTAAAAGTCAAAATGTCCTCATGCCCTTTGTCACATTATGCAAAGCTGTTCGGATGGCCAGATTGGCATCTTTGCTGGGCCAATTTTGGCCCCCAGGCCTTATATTTGACACCCCTGATGTTTTTTTGTCTTGCTTATGTTGCTGATCATATTGCACACACATTACCATTTGACTTGGTTTGTGTCTGACTTGCTGGATGTCTCCAGCACATTAATGTGAGGACAATAATAGCACTTTTAGCCCATTCCAGTCTGTTTTCAGTTGAACGCAGTTGTTCCTGGCAGCTCCACTGTGTCCTTTGCTCTAACCGCATTGCTTTGAAATATGTCTTTCAAAAGTATGAATGCTAAATAAACAGAAGAACTGCAGGTGTTTCTTATAATCCCCATTAGACCGACTGCCAACAGACATCAGAGTCCAGGCATACCTATATGATGACTATTACGGAAATGTGTCTTCTTCTCAGTGTCGCAATGACTTCAACCATGACAGTTCAAGTAAATGTTCAAATTTTAAAGGGCAAACAATACAGGTCAAAAGGAATAGACTATTTTTTTCCCATAGGTTTGTCACTATTAGTTTCAGAAGAGGAATCCACAAGGGCGGCATATAAATTGCTACTAGTGCAAATGGTTGTCTGTCTCTCTGTGTTAGCGCTGTAACTGGGACTATTGAGGCTTTGTTGTTATTTGCACTGTTGGCCTCATATTACAAATGGTAAATGGCCTGTATTTATATAGCGCTTTACTAGTCCCTAAGGACCCCAAAGCGCTTTACATATCCAGTCATCCACCCATTCACGCACACATTCATACACTGGTGATGGCAAGCTACATTGTAGCCACAGCCACCCTGGGGCGCACTGACAGAGGCGAGGCTGCCAGACACTGGCGCCACCGGGCCCTCTGACCACCACCAGTAGGCAACGGGTGAAGTGTCTTGCCCAAGGACACAACGACCGAGACTGTCCAAGCCGGGGCTCGAACCGGCAACCTTCCGATTACAAGGCGAACTCCCAACTCTTGAGCCACGACCGCCCCACAAAGGCAAAGAAGGTGACGTATATGACACAAAGCTTACCTTCTGTGCATCATCGAGGGAAATGTTGGGATCCACTTCCACATAAAACCAACCATACTACCAAACAAGCTGCCGAAGCTGAAATAAACAAAGGAGTGCCAAGTATTGCACATGATGTCAACTGAGCAGCTTTTTACATTCAGTAGTTTCATTAATTATTTAACCCTTGAAAGCCGCCTAGGAGTAACTTTTGAAGCTCTTTTCTAAACTGAGCGCTTTGTGCCATATTTCAGGTCTGCTTATGGAACAAAATAACTTTTTTAATGGTTGCCAAACCACGTATTTCCTGATATGTATTGAAGTGTAAAAACTCGTCATTAACACACAGGCAAGGGCATTAAATGTTGTGCTTATCGTAGAAAAGTTAAGGTCATCAATAAGCCGCTATGATAGCTTCCATTTCAAGCATTCATTTTAAAAGCACTACATTAAAATTATATTTGTAGAACTGATGCATTTTTTTAAATTTAAAAATGTGAAAAAATGTCTCAAATGATCAAAACCTCCCAACATGTTTTCTGAGTGTTTCTTGGCTAAAAGTAACACAGTCCACTGAATGCATTGTTTTTAAAGTTAAAACAAATGAAATAAGTAATTATATAATTGCTTATTAGGAATTCAAATAAACTTTTGTATTGAATATATTGAATTTAAGAAGAATAGATTCTCTGCAAAGACTCACCTCTTAGACTCCACCTGTCATAGTCTTGAATTGTTATTCAGCAAGGGAGAACTGCTGTTAGTGGCAGCTCAAGTCAATCAAACTTTATTTATATAGTACCAAATCACAACAACAATCACCTCAAAGCACTTTGTGAATCCAAACTGGGAGCTGGCTCAACAGAAATGGGGCCTGAAACCTGAAGGCTCTGCCTCCAGTAGTAGCCTTAGTAATAATAGAAGTACTAGTAGTTATAAAGTAGAAAACACTAGGAACCACAAGTAAGCAGTCTGAGAGCACAGTGCTCCATTTGGGTCATATGGTACTATGAGGTCTTTAAAATAAGAATGGGCCTGATTATTTAACATGATCATGGATTTAACATGAAGCCAATGAAAACAAGCCAATGTGGGGGAAACATTACACTTTCCTACTGGCCTCACTAACTCCATAATTTAAACCAGAGATGCATCAGAAAATGGCTAGATTAACAGGTACATCAACTTATGCCTCAATGTGGCTCCAAAATGAGTCTTTTGCATGCAGATCATTTAAATAACTCAAATCAGAGGCAATATTTCAACTTCATTTGTATTTTGCGGTAACACCAAGTACTGCAACTGATCTTTTCATCTGAGTCATTTTGGTTCCTCCCTAACTATAGTTCACACTTAGCACAGTAGACTCAAGGAGAGCATGAGCGCTGTGGAATCCACCCTTTGCTGCATGTCTCCATCAATTACAGGCAAAAGCACAAAACACCTAACCGTATGTTTAGGCAAGAGAGAGAGAGCGCAGAATGATCAAAGGGACAAACATCAGTTCAGGCAAAGTAGTTAATTATATACCTTTTGGCTCATTTAAGTACTTCAGCTTAGCGTCACACTTTAATTTAGGCTAATATTTGCTGACATTTTTTCCCGCTGTTTGCCTGATTAAGTTACCATTACATAACTGGGTGGCCTGGCTACTCACTTTGCAAGGCATTTTAGTGAGGCTGGAGTCCAGCTTCTTTTAGGATGCAGTGGAAACTGATGGCAAAATTTGTCGCCTAAAGTATAGTCCTTGAAGAACGGACCTCTTGCAGACAAAAAGGGGTCTCTGATTCACTTAAATTTACTTTCAAAAGCAAGATTTTCTCACAGCTTCTACAGTGCAAACTTTTCAAACCAAAACCTAAGAGCTCATCTTTTAGATCAGGCCTCAAAACGAATATGAGAAATATGGTGCTCTCTACCCAACTTTTTTATATTTTCATGGACTTCTGTTGTACTTTCCTGCACTTGACCTGTAGTATCTTTTGATAATTTCCTTCCAGTTTTATTAATGTTCTTTTTTTTTGTTTTTGTTTTGCTTACTTCAGTTCCTGCATTTGGGTCCTCATTTGAATTAAATATAACACAGAGTCCTCCATGCCCCCACCATTTTTCTGACTACTCCCTGTACCACTCTGTCACAGGCTGAAATACCAAAAACCTTTATTTTTTCAAGAGCTTTTTGTTTCAAAGATGAATTAATTCCAGTTTTGTTTGGAATTAACTGAGTTTCTTTGTCTCAGACAGTCTTTAATTAGCTTTCATGTTATAGATCAAGTGTGTGACCAGTTATTTTATCCAGTCAACATCCATGAAAATGACTGATGGAACACACAAAGAGAAGAAATGTGGACAATGCAAGTCAATAAAACTCTATACACAAAGTTTAATACTAACAGTCATTCCAACAATCGAGCCTGTGACCCCTCACAGGGGATCAGTGCATTCCATGAAACCAAATAACATATTTGTTACTCTGATTGTTTAGTCTGAAGCATGCTGCTGGCATCAGTGTTTAATGTCTGACCAAAGAAGCGTTCCAAAGTGGTGAGGTGTTTGAGCTTTTAATGTACTGCTTGATCTTGTGTTGTCTGGCTTTACCTTTAAACTGGATGATCTGTCTTGTCTGTTTTATTCAAGCCAAGTCTGAAACAGAACATGCGGATATCCATGTTTTAATTTAGGATAGTATTGTTATTTTAAAGATACAGGTTAGGTTCAGGTTCATCCCCATTTCTTTTTGACTTATGATGGTTTGTGAATTTCTGGGGAATTAAACTGCTGTAAACTAACTGGAGCAAGCTACAGCTGCTTTTGTTTAGCTTAGAAACACCTGTCGGTTAAAGGTCTCTGTTGCAACACTGCACTTATAAGCTAGGTTATTTTTCACTCATCATAAATTTCTGCACCATAAATTTCTGCACAAACCCATGTGACTTTTTCATGGTATTCGGCAACAGCATGAACAGCTGACATACTTTTTAAAAAACGCTGCATCTCTGTGACCCCAAAACATGTTACAACAAAAATTTCAGCCCGATCGTGTCACCCACCAGTAACAGAGCAATACAGTGTACGTATCTCAGTGCAAAGAGGATTTCTGTGACTTATACATCAGGGAAACCAAACCAAACTCTTGGTAAGAGAATGGCACAACACAGAAGAGCTACTTCAGGCCAGTACTCCACCATCTATTTACATCTACAAACCAGTGGCCACTCCTTCAGTGATGAGGATGTGCACATCCAGGACAGGAAGGACTGCTGGTTTACAAAAACCTAATTTCCAGCCTGTAACTGAGCACTGAAGATGGCTAACCTCTTAGACCTCAGACAGTCTCATCACACCAGGATTTCCAGGAACAGACCATGCTGTCCTCAAAGCTGAAAGACCTGAAATAAATTGCTAAAATTTGGTTTGGGTGCAGAGATTAAGATGCCAGATAGATAATCTGTGAGTATGGGAAATGAGTTTGGTAAAGGAAAACCCCAATGAAGAGGTAGGTTTCATATATCCAAATGTGGTTTATTTGAAGGAAAAATATAAGGCCATAAAATAAAAGATAAAAGCCGAGGAAAAATAATGAGAAGAAAAGATTTTACTAAAATGGAAAATCACCTGAAGACATTGTATGTGTAGAAATATGACACAACGCAGGGACAGAAAGAAATCTAAAGAAAAGGCTCAGAAGGACGAAGCAGATAAATCTTCTCAGAGAAACAATTGTCTGCGTCCTTCTTTAGAGCCTCAGTGTGTCACCACCGCCATCACCATCATACAATAATGGTGGCGCCACCAGACTCTTCCAGTGACTCATTAATGACCGCAGTCCACCATGGCCACCTCCACCATTTCTCCACTAGCCCACCACAACAGACAGCGACACGAAGAGCCTCCAACTACCCGTGGTTGAAATGGAGGACGCCCAGAGACAGCCCCCATTCATCTTTCAAACCTGATCAGAAGGAAGCAGTGACTCATTTGGCACACCCGAGAGAAGTTTGCAGGAGAGTTGGAGGTTTTCTGCTAAAATATTTAGCCCCACTATGGGAGAATTACAACACCTGCTCATGCACTAATTAGGAGCTGGCAAATGAGCAAAAATATCATACACGAGACATCTGCAGACATCATCATCCTGTACAAAAAGCCAGACAGGATACCTACTCTTATTACTAAAGCTAGTGTCCATTCTTACAGTTTCACCTTAGAGTAGAAGGAGAAGCGGGAGGAAAAGCAGATTTTATATGTCAACAATTCCTTGATTTTCCATCTGTGTTCCTGTCACCCACTGAGAAGTAAGGACAACTTATATCACAGGTTCACATACTGAGGAGATATTTCCACACTGTGTTATGTTAGCAGTCCCAACTCTACATGTGGCTACATCCTGGTTGTTTCACCATCAGAATGCTTGTGCAACTACACAACCACAAAATGTAATTACATTTAAAATAAAGGTGCAAAATGTTGAAACTTTTGGCAGCACGGTGGCACGGTGGTCACAGCAAGAAGGTCCTGAGTTCAATTCCACCATCAGGCCGGGGTCTTTCTGTGTGGAGTTTGCATGTTCTCCCCGTGTTTGCGTGGGTTCCCTCCGGGTACTCCGGCTTCCTCCCACTGTCCAAAGACATGCAGCTTGTGGGGATAGGTTAATTGGATAATCCAAATTACCACTAGGTGTGAATGTGCGAGTGAAAGTGAGTGCGAATGGTTGTCTGTCCCTGTGTGTTGGCCCTGTGACAGACTGACGACCTGTCACGGCGGGGTGCGCCGATGTGTGTGGAAACAGGACCCAAAAGCAGATGACGACGAGGAGTAGTAAGGTTTTAACAGAAAGGTGAGGCTTTATTAGATGACGGCAGAAGTAAACCAGGAAACCAAAGTAAACTGACAAGACACTAAGAAACTAAATACTAAAACGGTACTGAGACCAAAACCTAAACTATGACTGTGGTGGAAAATAACAAGCAAAGACCATGACTAAGACTAATAATACATAACAGACAAAAACCGAAACTAAGACTGAGGTCAAATAAACAGAACCAGGCTAGAACTAGGGCAGAATAAACAGACGACCCGACAATGGCATGCAGAAAACAAAGGGCTTAAATACAGGTGATCAGGGGAAGTGGAGACACATGGGGGAACAGCTGACTGACATAAACCTAATGACAGGACCAGGAGAGGAAAGCTAAATACAATGAACAAAGAACACATGACACTGTCAGAATAAAAACAGGAAATACTAAAACTAAACATGACAACACAACTTAACAGACCTAATACGTGATGAATAAATACAAAACCCCAAAACACAGAAAACCCAGGAACAATAACTGCCTAAACTAAAGGCAAATAGGAAATAACACAAACTAATAACATATTAAAAAATACAAAGAAAACTCAGAGTGCTGGGTCGGAGACCCAGCCTGTGACACGACCTGTCCAGGGTGTACCCTGCCTCTCACCCTATGACAGCTGGGATAGGCTCCAGCACCCCCCGCGACCCTGAAAAGGATAAGCGGAAGCGAATGGATGGAAAATGTTGAAACTATTTCAACAAAACCAGGAAATTAAATTATTCATGAGAGCAGTAATAGTTTCAATCAGACGTCAGATTTAAATGAACCAGCAATATGTTGTCAAAACTCCTGAACACCACAAACGCTTTTTGTGGGACCATCATTGCTGTCTCACCATAAACTGTATATAAAAGATGGACGTGGCAAATGCGAACTCATCTGATTGTGAATTCCCTTCCTGAAACCTCAGCTTCAGGATTTTGGTTATCACCATCTTTGTGTTTTGAAACCAGACCAGACATGAGGAGCTGTCATTACTGAGAAAAAACAATAATACTGTGGCTCATATTTGACAATTAACAACGCCTTAAAGGATACAATCATTAAATTATTGTCATGTTTTTCTCAGAAAAAAACACTTGAAATCCATAGACTTGTGCAAAAAGTCATAAACATATGCAGAATACAAACACAGTTTTGTAACTCTCCGTGTTGTAGCTATTTATCGTCACCAGGGGTTAAAAATATGTGGTACAACCTGTCTTTGGGCTACTCTAGTTTGTGCTGTTGTTCTGCTGCAAATACAAAGTGAGTTTTTAAAAATGATGGTTTTGGAGCCCTTCACACTGAAGAGTTGTGTAAGCAACCAATCAATGCAGAGTATCACTGCAAAGTCAAAATAAATGAACACACAACAGATAAACAGGTTGGATAGTAGCAGTCAAAGAAACAACAACTTTTAAAGGCCCTAAATCTGCCTATATATAGTAGTAGGAGGATATTTATACAAACAGAAAACAGATGACTTAGATTGACAAGGTGAACCAATAGGAATTGAGGATTCCATCAAATCTAAAAGGGACAAAACTGAGACATTTATATTACAGTGAAGGTGGCAGAAGCTAATTTTGCTAATTACTGCTGCTTCTAATGACTATACTAATGTCCTTGCGCTAATGGCCTACCCCCAAACTCACAGAGCATCGCAACACTGGAACTGCTGCACAAAAGCATGAATGATTGTTCTTTAAATTTCTGGCCATATTGCACAGTGAGCACAAACACCTCATATCTACTGTCAAGCATGTTGGAGGAGGGATGAAGCCATGGGCTTGTTTTAGGATACTTTGTAGTTACTGAGCAGGCCATGAACGTTTTTAACAGGCTTCTTTGCCATCCAAATAAAAACTAATTCCATATCACAGATGAAAATCCTAAACATAGCTAATTTGTTTTGTTGGAAAAACAAACCGACCGCTTTATATATATCACATAATGAATTATAATCACAGATTTATGTATGTGTTAAAATAAACAGATCTATATGCAGTGGGTTAAATTGCATTGGAGTTTGTAATATGATTTTAAAAAGACTGCAGAAAGTTTTTTTTACTTTCTGTGCTCAAGGTGTGAAGAAATAACTGAATGACTGTCCCCATCTTCACACACAGCCACATCCTGTCAAAGTAACCACTCTGCGTCAATTTACTTCCTTGACACCGTGTGACTCAGAGCTCATCAACCGCTTCAGATCACATTGATGACATAAGTAATATAACAAAAATAGATTTGTTCTCTTTTGCACGAAAGGTTACGCAAAAGGCACTCAGCTTTGCACAATGTACCGTGTGGGTCAAACTGTCCTGTGTACATAATTTACACCTAATGAAAATGTCCCAGGTGTTTACCTAAAGCAATGAAAGGCTTTATTCAAAGATAAGAGTCAGATCTAAATTACCCTGCCTGTTATAGTGCAATGATTGCTGCTAAGACTCTTATTCTTAAGGAGAGTGAAGAGCTCACATAGAGAAATTAACTGAAAGTCATATACTGCCCTCTAGTGAGCAGAGATCCACGTAACTTCTAGTACATTCAGGAACTTGCTTTTGGAGCAAGACATGATGAGTTTGCATTTAGGAAAACAATAATAATAAAAATTATTTTAAGATTAATTTAATAAATAATAATAAAAAATGACTCTGTTATTTCTGAGTGTGAATGAGGTTCTAGTTCTAGATGCATTGAGTTTTTCCTTTCCACTCACCTTTCTCACTCACTATGTGCTAGTAGACCTCTCTGCATTGAATCATATCTGTTATTAACCTCTGTCTCTCGTCCACAGCATGTCTTTATCCTGTCTTCCTTCTCTCACCCCAACCGGTTGCAGCAGATGTCTCCGCCCCTCCCTGAGCCTGGTTCTGCCGGAGGTTTCTTCCTGTTAAAAGGGAGTTTTTCCTTCCCACTGATGATTGTTGAGTTTTTCTCTGTATCTATGAAGCGCCTTGAGGCGACTTTTGTTGCGATTTGGCGCTATATAAATAAAATTGAATTGAACTGAATTGAATAGTGAACCACTATAACTTTACTTTATACTGGTATCTCATCTGTTCACTCAGTAACAATGTTATCTGCTTATTTACTCTCAGGGATGAAGGAACTATTTCAGTACATGAAAGGTATGATTATCAGTATTTATTTAAATAGACGTATTTGATCTTAAATTTCATTTAAAACTAAGTTTGTTTGATCATCTACTATAGCTTACATTGCATTACCATCCTTCGCAAGTTATGCACCACACTTTCCATACTGTTATACTGTTAAATACTTTTAAAGATACAGTAAAGATACAGTTAGTTGGCTGTCTAACAGAACACTTCTTCTGAGCTGAAAAATGAAGCCAGTGTTCCTCTAGTGGCCACTTGAGGCTGGCTCCCAAAGGGATCTGACTCATTTAACTTAAATAGTTGTTATAAAATCTGTTATGCTGCTGAGTCGTTGGCCCAGGGTTTTGTGTTTGTCATTATGTTTATTATTATTATTATTATTATCTGATTTGATATTAATTTCTTCATGTATGTAGGTTTCATTCTCAGGGTCTCCAGTCCTAAGGTTTATTTCCTGTGTCGTCCCCGGTGATTTGTTCATGTCCCTGAGTTTGTATTATGAATTTCCTGTTTTACTTTGAAGGTCTGTGTCTGTTATCACTGTGTTCAGCTTGTGAATAAGGATCAGCTGTGCTTCCCTCCTGTGTGTCATTGCCTGATTACCTTGTGTGTGTGTGTGTGTATATAGTGGGTTTTATTATGATTTCAGGTTTGCGCTTTAGTTTTCCCAGTTTAGGTTTCTTCAGTAGCTTCTCGTGTCTCATTGCCTGTTTTTTGTCACTCTGCCACTTGTAAATAAACTCTCACTCATATCATTAGTCGTTGCCTGCATTTTGGGTCCTTTCCTCCGACACCACACGCATCGCCCCGGCAGCCTTGACAAAATCATTCCAAAATGCAACAACAACGTGCAAAATCCAATTTAAAAAATAATGAACAAATATTCTGATAGAGTAGATTCTAAATATCAGCCTAAGAAAGTCTGCATAGCACAGGGAATAAAGGAACCAGCTTCCTTTAGTTGGAGACTAGGATAAACATGCGAAAGTGACTCAGCTCATCATGTAGCACAGGTTGTAACAACATAGTGAATGAAAGTCTGTTTAGGATTAATATGTTCACATGGAAGTGTGACTGTCCCTCTCTATTGAACTTGCAAAGCCAAACCGTTATCACAACATTTCTTCAGAAAACCCTTTAAAGCAAGTCTTTCTGTTGCAGATGAGATGGAAGCCCCAGTGCTTAACTGTAATTCAACAAGATAAAAATAAGCTGAAGAGAATTCGGATGAGAGTTTCTCTTTTTCGAAATCATTTCTCTTTTATTAAGTTAACAGCAGTTTTCAGCTTGAAACAGCAGTGCTTAGTGGCATCAGACAACCACTCCACACAGAGTGATCTCTACTGACGTGCAAATCCCCCTCCAGCGAGTCATAGTTGCTGTGTCTTTTACAGCTACTTGGTGTCCACTAGGCCTCACCTCTGTTAATTGTAGTCAATGAGCTCTCCTCTGTGTTTGCGCTGTCGGTGCCTTTTGGAGCATTGCGATCGGATTATCTAATGTAATGGGCTGCAGTGTTATAAGGACTTTCCAGTAGATTGTGCTTTAGTTCTGGTGTGTGAAAAGCTAGCATTTGATTAGCCTGTTGCTTCTCACTAACAAGGCGAGTCTCAGTGTTCCACCCATAGCACTTTATCTAGAATATCTATCCCTAAAAAATGGCAAGGCTGATTATCAAAATGCTAACTGAAGATTCAAAATGCTCTTTTTTCTATACTTTCTATTAAAGATGCACTTTAAAAAATCAACACAGGCTGAAACCACCACGCTTTATTACATACTGCATGTCCTTTTTTCAGCATAATACATCAATTATCAACATCAGAATATATATGGCTCTGATTTCAAGGTACATAAATCGCTCAACAAAATACCCTGTCTGGACAAACAAACGATAGAAAGTGCACAAAAAAAGTTGGTTCAAGTCAACTGCATCACAAGACAGAACGGCTGTTGTGTGTTTTTTGAAAAGGAAAACCAACTTAATTAAAGCTTACATTCAGAAACCTCATCTGAGGACATTTTAAATGGGACAGTATTAATCAGCTCCTCTGGTGCTTACAGAAGTAATGACGCCTCATATTAAAATCTCACACACGCATCTTCATAGAAAAATTAAATAGAAACATATTTGGCACCATATTTTAGCATAGAACATAAAATTCAACTTGCAGTACAACAGTGTTCATACATGGAGGTAATATTTGAGTTTGGCACATTACGAGAACACTTTAAAAAGTCCATGTAATCCTATTTTATTACATGCTCAGCCTTCACTGAAAGGTTTCTAAGATAAGAGTATAAACTCACTGTATGGAACAAGAATTCCTCAGCAATAAAATGATCTTTCTAAAAGCCCACAGAGCCAGTAATCCTCACAGATAGCTACTGACTTGTGATTTTCATGTTACTGATAAAATAGCATATGATTTATGACAAGGAAAGCACCATATTTCCTCGGAGAATTGGGTTGCGGTTCTTCGGCGCCAGAATGGGTAATGAAAACAAATGAGTCGAGCGTGACCTCTGTATAGCCTAACAGACATGATCATATATTGCACTCTAGAAAGAATCACAAGTCACAAAGGGGTTGTCCTGGCCTGTTCAAACCATCAAACAAAAAGTTGGTATATAGATATAGAATTAATAAGGTATTCAGTAATACTATGTTTATTATAACCTCTTGTGTATATTAACATTGATATATAGATTATTTCAACATTATGATATGAAAGATACATATTTATACATTGCTATGAATATAGGCAGCTGCTTCTGTTGAACGGAAGCGGCGCCAGATATAACATAATAACTATTCTACGTATTTTCATCCAAACAAATACAAATAAATGCATTCACACGTGGCCCACGAGGAAAGCCGCTGTGAAACTCCATAGTGAGTATGAATCGAAGCCTCCCATGCACAGAGAGGTTTCAATACAGGTCGAGACTGGTTTCCAAACAGGCCAGCGTGAACCTTAAAACCTCAGGATGCGTGCCGAAAAAGTGCATCCCAGTTTAACCAGAGTTTTTGTTCGATGTGTGGTGCTGTGGGGAAAATGGGTGAAAGAGCACGAAAAGGGAAAACGAAAAATTCGGGGGCTGCGCTGAACATCAATCTGCAACAATACAACAATACAATCTCTTGTCTCCATCCTCTCTACCTCCACACACATAGCTCATTTATATTTGCAGCGATATATATATATATATATATATATATATATATATATATATATATTTTTTTTCACATGAGTATTCTATCATATAGCAGCAGAAACACATACGCACTGTATACTGTAAGGACAGAAAACAAGGAACATACTATTCCTTCATTTCGTGGAATCTGCGTTGACCTCAGTCTGTGGTGGGGCACGGTACTATGTGTTGAGATGTGAGCTAGTGAGCATATCCTTGGGAAAAACTCCAGCGATGTATGTTTGTCAGAGACAAAACCACATGTAAGTTTTACACCTCAGGCTTGACTGGCAAGCTGCCCTGACTCCTTGGTAACTCCACTGTATCTTCCACAGATGTACCAAACCACCAATCAGAACCACGACCCCCTTATTAGGAACAAATACGCAACACTGACTTTACATGTAAATAGCCTGGCTTCATAGACATGCAGGCAATGTCCACCATCACAGATGGATAAATCACTAACAAGTTTAATATCAAATGATGAAACTTTGTGAAGCTCAGTTGAAGAAAAAACCAAAACAACCCCCCCCTCCCAAAAAAAGAGCATTTTTATACTTTATACTTAAAACTCCAGCAGCATGCATTTTGTTTAAAAGAAATGAAGAAATAAAAAGAAATGCCTGTAATCTTATTCATAACATAACTCCACGTTTGTCTATGCAAATTTACTCCACACTGGAACTGAGACGCTCACAATATCCACAATCTTTAAGAGGAAGCAAAATCTGCATCAAGCCACGCTCTAACTCTATTATAATTCTACCGCCAGCTTCACCAAAGTGATCACATAAAACACATCTACAGCCCTGCTCTAACACACTCTGCATGTTCTGCAACATCCCCCAGCCTTCGAAAGCAGGGGACGAAAAACAAAGATGCAGTTCTACCTTTTCACTCCCCTCTGCTTCTGCTCAACACCACTCTGACTACATCGCACTGCTGCCTGCTTCCTCTAACTGAAAACTCGCCTGCAGAACTGAAACGGCACTTTATCACCGTGGATGGTGATGCTGTGATGTCAAGAAAGTAAGTTTTGCACCCAAATGTACAGCAATGACGGAGGTGAGGGTTCTCACACAGAGACCACCAAGGTATAAGAATGCCTGCATCGTCTGGTCTGAGCAGCTACATGCAGCAGACTGTCGCAAGCATGTCTGTCTCCCCAAAGCTGCGGGGGACAGCAAGGTGCCCAAATGGCGCCCTGAAAGGGACCGCGACTGAGCCAAAATGAAGCCTTTAATGGTCAAAGAGCTGCCTGGTTGCCAAACTGTAACACCCAATGGAGGTCGTCTAGAGGCCGGTGAGGTCCACAATCGCCTTGATGAAGATGGTGTCGTCACGAATGTAAGTGTTCTTGCCATCGAGCTTAGAGAGCGGGCAGAAGAGTGGACAGCCGCTGGCGATGTTCATCTCGCTCACGGGTCTCTGGAAGGAGGAGGAAGTGACATCAGGTCGAAAGGCATCGATGATGTGCTCTCTGTTGCTCTGGTCCAGCAGCATCAGCGTAACCTGGAAGTCAAATAAGTAAGAGATTACTGTTGGGATAAAATAGGCAAGTTTCAGCAGAACAAACCTCATTGTGGTCCTTAAAGAAATAAGAACAACAAAAACAGTAGACCGGTCAACAACCAGAAGGGGATACTTGAATGCCTGCTTGTTTCTTAATCTATTACCTTCTGGTTGAAGGGCCATTTAAGCAGGGCATCACTCAGCCCCCTCATCACCACAAAGAACAAGGACAAGTGGCTGCCACGCCCTGTCCCATCTCCATTAAGATAGATCCGTAGGCACATCTTATAGCCGTACTTGCTGGTATAGAAGGCTGGAAGAGAACAAGAAAGAGAACTAATTATTCGCACAAGACAACAACAGTTTCAACAATTTAGTAATAACTTTTTCAACGATTTTAATTTTGCAGGCATCTATTGCTGCTCTTCTCAAACCAGTTCACTGATCATGCTCCTGGTATTCTAGGCTGATGATTTTGGATCAACACCGTGATAATGCGCAGTGTTACCGGGCGAGAACATGGCAGGGGCTCGGCCTGCGATGGCATCTTGTCTCTTTTTGGCAAAATCTGAAATCCTCCAGATAAAGACGCCGTCAAAGGTGGTGGCGGACATTTCTCTCAGCCGTCCCTCCATCTCTGCGACCGTCAGGTCCTTCAGCCCCACAGTCCGCTCTAGCTGTCGCACCTGGAAAACAAACACATATTCATTAAATTGGATATTTTCCAGCAGTGACTGAACAGCAGCTGAGAGAATAACCAACTAAAAGTGCAGTAGTTTTGGTTGGTTTCACAAACCTTTTCCTGTGTTTTCTAGGATTTTATAAATTGGCAGGCAACAAGTTTTCTCAAAGTAGCAGCCTTTACACACCGGAAGTGTAAAATCTGTGCAGGTATTTTGTGTGTGCTAAAAGTATTTTTTAGACTCGCCTATCCTTAAATCAGCCATTCACACCTTTTTTTGTATGCAAATAAACAGATTCAACCACAACCTAAGATCTCTCCAGGATTCTGGATTACATCGATACGGAAGAAAAAGTAATGGTGAATCTAAAAATGAACGGTCCATTGTTGTGTGTTCAGATTTGACTGAGTTAAAACTCAGAGAACAAGGAATGCTGCAGTCATGGCTCGAGCTTACCTTGTTGCTCAGAGCCTCGATCTTATCCTGGTCCAGTTTATGCTGACGGTTGCTGGCTTCCATGGTGGTGGCGAACCTCTCCACCTCTCTGTTCAGGACGCACACCACATTTTCAAACGTGCCAGCTTTGACTTCCAGTTCCGTGCACCTGCGCCCGAGCTCGGCCACCTTGGTTTTCTCGCTGTGAAGCTGGAGCTCCAGCGCTGCGCCCACGGAGCTGGGCAGAGGCGTGAAGGATGTGGACACAGAGAGAGTGGGAGGCAGAGTGGGAGGTGGAGGTAGAGGAACTGAAGCAGGTGGACCAGGAGGTCCAGAGCTGGAAGATGATGAGGATGCGGCGGCGGCGGCTCCCTGCACGGGAGGCCCAGAGGAGGTGGTGCTGAGCTGGGAGACTCTGGCCTCGAGTTCCTTGAGGGATTGTTGGAGTTCCACCAGTTTGTGTCCGGCTACTTCCAGTCCCTGGGGCTGTAGGCCCTCCATGCTAACTTTCATGCCCATAATGTAATGCAGCAGAAGATTGAGGTGCTCATAGGCATATGCGCGCTCATGGTCATGAATCTTTTCCTTCTCCACCTGCAAAAGTGCAACAGAAACCAGAAACAATATATGAATGCACAGAGTAATTACTGAAGTAAAGGAGAACGGTAAATCTAACATAGTCTTAACTCATTTGATTCATTCATTCACATGATTCATTTCCACCAATGTATTGTAAACTCCTGTTTTTATTTTTTTAATTCAAAACATCTCTCACTAAGAATATATAATAGTCTACTGTCTACTATTAGCCGTTTACTAGCTTGTCCCGTTGAGTATTAGCAGCATTTTTTTAAACTTCCACTGTGTTTTGTGTGTTTTTGTGGCGGTTTTCTATTTGCTGGTGTTTTCCTAAGTTGCAGTGACCTCTCAAGGCCACGATAGTTTTTCCAATAACAATTTCAATCATAAAAAATTACAATGAATAACACTGCTAACCAAACTGGCTAACTAGCACTTGTGTTTTTAAAGAACTAAGCAGGATGGTCATCCTTAATGCTCAAACTTTCAAAACAATAGTCCACAAACCAAATTGTGACATCACAGTGGCTCTGTTCATCTTTTATATACAGTCACTGGAAAAAAGATACCTCCTCACTCCTCCTCATCTTGGTTCAGATGATGTTTTCTCTCCTATAGTCTCGAATCTGACTGTGTGCTCAAATACTGAATTTGTTATTGAGAAAACAATCGGGCTACTTACAGACATATCGCATCCCACCACATGAAATCGACATGGAGTTCTGAATTTGCTGCAGAATTTGATATGGTCCACATACTGGGAAACAAAAGAAATAAAATAGTCAATTTCTCACAATCGATATAAATGATTTTCCATCTGCTGTGTATTAACAGCGAGTGATGAATCAGTTGTGTCTTTTTCTTCTTATATTTGTTACTTTGTATCTTGTGACATTTTACATATTGCATCTTCAAATTTGTTTGATTAGTCTGAATATCTTCAGTTTCTTTTTTATTAAACATAAGTAAACATGACAAAGTACATTCATTATTTTCAGAAGCTCAGTTGCATACTCCCTGCCATCACATTTGATTAGTGAAAAAGAGAATGTACAGCAGCTACATGGCCTATGGTCAGTTTTACACCATAAAAGTTTTACAACCTTTTCTGCAAGTTGGTCTCAGATTTACCTTTTCTCTGGGTATTTTCTTCTTGGCACAGCCTTCACAGATCATCGGGTACTTGGGGCAGATCTCATCATGAGCCTGAAAAAAACGAAAAGGCAGCAGCGTTTCTTTTAATGCCACACAAATAGCTGCTCTGATCTGCCGCACAGGCCCCGACGAGCATCTTTGGTCTAAATAAATCATTTCCAACCTTGATATTCTTAAAGTGGAACGGCTCCTTGCAGTACTTGCAGTTGAGCGTCCTCTCAGGGCACTCTCGCTCATTATGGCGCTCCTGTTCATTGAAGCGGATTCGTTCTTTGCAGGAGGGGCAGGGGATGATCATGAACTCGCACTTCCCCTCGTGGTTCATCTGTGGAAAGTGGGAGCTTATGCTGAGGTGCTGTGGCAGAATGGTAACCTCTGTTACCTGGGAGGCTTATTTGTCTACGTACAGAACAGCGCTGTAGCTTTAACAATGTTAGATGTTTAGAGTCTTATCCTTCACGCAACACTAGCATTCTGTAACAGGACGATGAGTCCAAAGGTAAAAACCACAGCTATAAAGAACCACCTTCAGCCACAAGAAGGAGAACAACAGCTGCAGATGTTACGGCCCCCAGAGACCAAAGAAAAACATGCAAACACAATTTCCCACAAAGAAACTGGTAGATATAAAGACAGGAAATGTGGCAGCAATATGTTTACATAATGTATGCATTTGTCTAAAGGCAGCTGCTGGACATGTGATACGGAGGAGACTAGATTTAAGTTGTTTAACTTGATTGTGCTTTTTCAAATCTAAACAACAAGCTGTACAAGTTTTATTTGCACCGTGGCCATTATTCCCATTGAACTTCATCCACAGCTGCGAGGTAGTCTACTGGAACCTGCCTGCAACACCCAAACAAACCAGAAATTTGGTGTCCCTGTATTGATGCAATGTCACAATTTGTGATACTATGCTTTATCGATTTTTCCTCCCACTTCTTGAAAGCAGTAGAAATATCTGCTCTGTTTGCACATTCCCACGTTATCCAAATGCCTCCTTTACACCGTTTCATAAATGCACCAGCCTCATTTCCACCTCCCACAGGCTGCTGTAGAAACTCTGTTAAACATCTGTTTGCAATCCAGATTATGGTTGCTCAAGAAGAGCGCCAAGGCTGCTTTGTCTCATGCACACAGTACTCTCCATGCAAGGCGGGGCTAGCGAGCGTTTCAAAGTGACAAAGACAAAACATTAGGCTACCTGGTTACTGAAAAACAAGTGAAGGAAAAAAAGCCGCCTCACCTCGTACTCCTTTATACTTCCTTTCCAAGTGCAGCTTTCATTGATACAAACAGCTGGCAGATTTTCAACTTCCCTTCGAACCGCATTGTCTGGAAAAGCCTGAAAAAAACGAGAGAAAATAAAAAGGGATCTGCTGTTGAGCTGCATCTGTGAAACGCACGTCCAGCTGCTGTGTTCATCAGTGTCAGAAAAGCTGCACATTCAACACATGCACGCAGTTACTTTACTGTAAGTTTACATATGATTTAATTTGGTGACGATTATATTATCTAAGCATTAGCTGAAACTCATAATCACCAGCATCATCACGCTGCTGTTACTACTGCACAGACTGCACATGATGTAAACGGGGCAACACGCAGAGCTCACGTCAGACATATTTTAACTTCAGAAGCTTGTTTTCTGCTCTTTTTCTTTTAATCTTTCACCAATTCAAATCAAGGTGATTCGTTTCATTTTTTAAAAAGTAATCGAAAAAAGAGTACTCACACATCCTTGTTTTAAAATCGAGGTAGGGTCCTCAAAAATATCCTCTTTGATGCAAGCATTGCATTTCTGAGGTCCATTACTGCAATTAAACAACAATAATTTATGCTACTGACATATGCTATGACAACTTAAATTATGAGTTAAAGATTTAGCTGCTGATTTATATGCACTTTAAAGATATTAATAATATTAGCAGCTCCCGATCATGTTTGTGCTTTTGGTGCATTTTTTAATGTACTTTATCAGAACAGTAATAGAGTCAGTTCATGGTTATTTATGCTAACATTCTGTCCACTGGGCTCATGAGTAAAAATCTAGCATTTTATGCCATGTTAGGCAGGATTCTGTCCTACAGCCGACCCATCCAGTCTATGGAAGAACACTGCAAATCGAGCTCGTTAGCTTCAGCTGATTACTTTCAGCTCCACGCCCTCATCCAAATATGATCAAGTCTCTGTCATCGAAGATATTTTACAGAGATGCATCAATGGTGTCAAAGCAAAGAGATCCACTCAAAAAATACTGAACCGCTGACAATGTGGTTTTACAGCTTTTGACAAAGAATAAGCAACACACAAAGAATCAGTGACACATCAGTCTCCCACTTCAGTGGGACACTAATAACACTAATCCAGTGTAAGCACTAATTTATTACCAGTTGAGCGCTAATTACTGCTGGAATTAAATAGTGCTGGATTAGAATCATTTAAGTAGTAATTAACTTTTTCATTTCTCTTAGCCCGATAGAAGCTCTAAAAGCAGCTCCCTGAAACTGAACAAAGGAGAATGAGCAACATTACTATATATTAAATGATTAAAGTTTTGTTTTTTTTTAATCTAAATATTTACAATCACTTCCAAAGCACTTATTTTAGCCTTTGGCCATTCCACTCCTCACCTCACAGTCCTGTTAAAGCAGTAGGAACAGAAGCGATGTCCACACTGGGCTTGGAAAGGCCGTCTGAGGATATTGTGGCAGCAGTTGCACAGGTGTTTGTCCTCCAGCTTGTTGCCCAGGATCTTCTTGGGGAAGCCGGGCTTATTGCTCTCCATGGATGAAGGAGGGGACGGTTCCTGTGTGGCCATGGTGTCTGTTCACACGTCACACCTAGGAAACAAGCGAAATGTCAAGCCTGGGAGGTGCAACAGTTTCACTTTCAGAGTCCATTTGGATTGTCATTGTTTTTTTTATCACACCCAAAAGGGAACCAATACTCTACATCTTTAAAACCAAGTTTCAATATTCATATGGCCATTAAAAGTCCAGGATTGCATTTTCTGGTTGGTATTTAACCCATGCCTTCATATTCACATTCATTATCCTTTTGATTAGCCACAAATTTAAAACCACCTGACAGGCCAAGTGACTAATAGAAGTTTTCTCATTGGAATACAATGGCATTTACATGGATGTTACTTTGTTACCTTTATACTGTGGGTGCTGTTGTTACTTTTAAGTAATAAAAGTGTCTTTCAGGGCAGCACAGTGGTTAGCACCATCACCTCATAAGGTCCTCTCTCTGTGTGGGTTCAGTGTGTTCAGTCAGTGGTGTACTGCCAAAGTCCAAATACAGGGTTAACCAGTGATCCTAAATCAGCAGTAAATGTAAGTGATTGTCTGCGTTCCCCCTGTGACAGACGGGCAACCTGTCCAGGGTGTATCCTACTTCTTGCTATATGATGGCTGAGGTAGACTTAAGCCCAACCAATCCAGCGGATGGATAAATAGGGGAATGAACAGGTGGACGGATGGAAACATTGTTTTATTTTTATTCCAAGCACAATAAGATATATATAAAATCTTAGGATTTTAACTCATTGACCTAAACGTTTGGTGGACGCATGGACTAGAATTACTGTAACCAAAAAATCTGAAGAGTTTTATGATGTGAGTGTATTTCAGTGGCTTTGCTATTAAACAATACAAATATAACTTTAATGCTGTACTTTTGAATTCAGATAAACTAATTAATACAATGTTAACTATGGCTTACTGATGTTTGCACGGCTATTAAAGCTATTTAAAATGAAGGAAGCATTGCTGTTTGATCTATAAAATGTCAAAAATAGTGAAAATCGTTTTAGACTGTCCTGAAGTCCAAGGCAATGAAATTTAAAATAGCTTGCTCGACAATAGAAAAGCAATCCAGCACGGCAAATAAAAGCTGGCAGCTTGAAAACTATTGCAGAGACCCAGTATAATGTTTGGGACCCCTGGGTTTCTGGGGCTCTGGAGCAGCTGTGATCCAGAGCTGGCTGGCCTTCTTCTTGACATGACTACATGATGCTCATGTGTGTGGCAGAGCATCACAGGCCAGCTGGAAGGCCCACACCCTTTGTTTACATTTCCACTCCGCATCCACGGCTCCTTGCTGCTCACTTGGAACAAAGTGGCGAGGATCGTGTCTCTCTCTCTAGTCCAGCAAACACGCGCTCAGCTCAGCCTGCCCAGTAACGATGCTGACAAATGGCACATCCATTGTCTCTGCTCTCCTTCCCCGTCGCTGTTGCTAAGCTATCAGCATCCGTTAGTCAGAAGTAGTACCCAGCATACCGCCACGCCCCTTTGAAATCTCAGGCTTGCTGCCTGCAAGAGACCATTTACTGGAAAAGCCTTTTTCCCCCTTTGGCGAATGCTGTTGCAATCAGCAGAGTTTGGACTCACCAGCGATTTATTCTAAGCTGTCATCGCGTGCAGAGGCTGGGAGATCACCTTTCCTGGTCGCAGGTTGACGCTCGCGCTCTGTGCCGATATTATATGTGGTTTTGCAGCCGGCTGGAGGTGTTTTCTTGAACCTTAGCCACATAATATAGATGTGGACCCCAAGCGCGATGGCTGTTATTGTCCAATATCGCCATTGCACTTTCAGATTGGGCGTTACGTCATGCGAGGGGCTGAACGCGGGTTGAGAGGCAGACGAGATGTAGAGGCGTCCGAGTCATTGGTCCACAATCCAGAGGAGGCGGGCTGCTCTGCTGCCGGAGACTGTAATGTAATGGGCCCGTTTACACTGGCCGCAAACAGTGACGTCGGTACCATTTATTCCAGAGCTGAGGGCGCGAGTACTCCCTGCAGTATTCTCCTGAACGGCAGGTGTCGCTGTTTAGACACACCCGCCACAACAGCGCTGGTGTGCGTGTTTGCTCATATGACTGTTGTGTTTTTTCTCTTTATGTATTATTGTAGTCTACCTTATCATATAAAGCGCGTTGAGGCGCCTGTTGTCGTGATTTGACGCTGTATAAATAAAATTCAATTGAAATAGGAGGTGAAATCCGCAGTGGCGTGTCTAGAAAATTTTTGTTGGGGGGGCCAGGTAGGGGCACAGATTTGGAGAAGGGTGGCAGATGTAATTGGCAGATAATGTTAAAAACAATTCTACCAACCGTTCACCATAATTCAATAACCCTGTAAACCTAATAACCGTAACCTTATTAGAATGAGATTTTAACCACTACGGTGCAAAGTGTTTAGATACTGTGTTGATTAAGTACAAGAGATACAATCAGTCAGTGTTTATTCAGCATTCAAGGACATCAATATTTGCATAGTATTTTTACTGACATGTAGTGCACATGTGTTTTGGGCAAAAACATTTTTGAATATTAAAATACGAACATTTTTAACATACAATTGGCAAATTAGCCAATTCCAATGCAAAACCAATGCCTGTTAAAAAAAAAAAAAGAAGATAATCTTCTCACAAACTGGTGTTTGATTTTGAAACAGGAAAAAAGTGGAGAAACAACTGAAAAGACTAACATTTGAATAAAACCTGAAAGCAAGTAAATACTTTATATGCTGCCTTACTTTGGTAATATTGAGAACAACACTGGCTGATGATGAAATGCAGTCAGCTGGCATGGTGACACTGCCAGTATTAACCTGCAGGGCTGGACTGGGACAAAAAATTGGGCATTTTCACTACAGATTGGCCCACCAGGTATTAAAGCCATAAAGCCTTTGAATGAAAACAAATGCTGTTGTGACAGTGATGTACAGTCTTTTTGGTATATGTATGATTTCTATACATTTTACGTCAGATAAAAACTTTCTTCGCAAGATTCAGATAATTATTTAATAAAAGCTAGATATTTTAAATGAGAATAAAAAAGAAAAGTATTTCTTTATGCCCTCCTCTCCCTGTTAATGCCCTACCTGGCCCCCTGGCAACACTTTGCTAGACCCGCCCCTGCACAGTTACCAGCTGTCAGCTACATAAAAAAGGATCCTGGTGTTATTTATCTCTCAGAAACAGTTCATAACTTCAACTCATTCCTGTCACCTAAAAGGTAAACCTGTTTCTCCATCACCTGTTCAGCTCTGATGATTCAGTAAGGACATCTCCTGGTTTCATCTTCATGTTTCCCTCTCACCACATATCCAAACCGACATCATGACCAGCAGCTTTACAGCTTTACAGCTGTGGCTCCAGCAAACATTCTAACTAAATAAATTCTAACAACAGCTGATCAAGCTTAAACGTGCTGCTGCTGTTTAGCGCGACATCTGCTGGTTTCCTCTTTCTGGCGCAAAGTGGGTGATAAACAAACAAGAGAGACGATCAGCTGATCATTGATCAGTTTCATGATTGAAGTAGCAACAGGAGAGAGAGGAGAGATAATGAGAGGAGAAGAGGCAGCTGTGCAGCGTAAAGACAGAATAACTCCAGTTTTGTGTCTTTTTCCATCCTAGCTGAAGTCCGGGACAAACTGCGTCTCTTCTCAGCTCAATACCAAACCCGTAATATTTTCTATGAATGAGGGACCATTCCATTTTTTAAGGAGCTGTTGGCAACTCTACTAACTAACCTTATGAATAAAATAAAGTTCACTATCAGTAACATCATAGCAACCGAACATCTGTATAAACTTGTCATGCTAGCTCACACAGTATGAGGTATTGTAACTGACTGTAAAAAGTCAGCACAACGAAAATAAACTCCACCTAAACTTGGTTTATATCTGACCCAGATAGACTGCAGGTCATAACTTCTTACCTGAAGTTCAGTTCACCTGACACTCGGACTGGTGGCCGCCTCGGGGCTCTCCTCCTGCTTCCCCTTCCCTCATCCACCTGCTGGCCTCTGTGGAAGCCCCGCCATAGCCACCACCAAACAACTGAGTTATTTTTACACATCGACCTGCATCTTATAACTCATAACTCTTATGTTAAGTGGGGGAACTTGCACAATCGGTGGCTAACTAAATACTTTTTTGCCCCACTGTACACTCACTGGCCAAATTTTTGTTAGATACACCTGTTGAGCTGCTCATTAGGTCAAATACCTAATCAGCCTATCACATAGCAGCAGCTCAGTGCATTTAGGCATGTATACATTAATAAGATGACCTGCTGAAGGTCAAAGGGGATTTAAATGACTTTGAACATGCATTGTTGTTTGTGTCGGACAGGCTTGTCTGAGTATTTCAGAAACTGTACAACCATCTAACCGGTTTATAGAAAATGGTCTGAAATGGAGGAAATCTCCTGTGAGCAGCACTTCTCTGGGAAAAAATCACTTGTTGGTGCCAAAGATCAAAAGCGGAATGAGCAGATTACTTACAGCTGTAAGGAAAGCAACATGAACTCAAATACCCACTTACTTCAACCAAGTTATCAAGAAGAGCACCACTGAAAGCACAATACGTTGAAACTCGAAGCTGATGGCCTAGTGTCACCTGCTGGATAGAGGTGAAAACACAAAGCAAACAATGTCTCTTTCATCTGTTTCACAGCATGCACGGGAACTGGAAACTCGCCGAAGGGAGGCAGAGGAGAGAGAGAGGAGGAAGCAGAGGGAGGTGCAGCTGGAACTGGAAAGACAGCTGAAAGAGGCTGTGATGGTAAAAAAAAAAGTTTTCCACTTGACACCAATTATGTACAGAGTCTTTTCTCCTTGACTTTGATCTTTGAGAACTCCAGCAAAATGTTGACTGTCATTATAAAATTCACACCTAGTCTTTAATGATTTGGAAAAATGGTTATGACAGTCCAGGAAAAGGTAATTCAGGAATAGGTCAGTTTATACCGCTCTGTTGGTGCATCTGTTTATGTAGCTGTGTGTGTGTGTGTGCATAGATAAAAGACAGCATGCAGGCTGAGATGCAGGTGAAGGAAAAGGAGGCTGAACAACAGAAGAAGAGGATCAGGGAGCTGGAGCTGACACAGCAGCAGCTGGAAGTTGCCCTTAATATGGAGATCCAGGCTCGGCTGGAGGAGGAGAGGGCCAGACTGGAGCTTGAGCGGTAACAATGGATTTCTAACTCTTATTATGGCCCTTTATTATTTTATTTGTGATGGAGATCTGAGATATCCATGAGAAGTATTAACATTTTCAGTTGCTTCTTCCCTTTTCCCCCTCCTTCAGGTTGCTGCAGGCTGAAGATGAAAAGAGGAAACATTTCCAGCTCCTCCAGGAGCAGCAACGTACAATGCAAAACCTCAGCCCCATACAGGAGCTGTCAGATGGCAGTCCCGATGAGGACACCCCCTCAGCCCTCAACTCTGCCTCTCAGGAGCTCCAGGATCTGCAGGCATCTCGCCAAAGAAGTCACCAGCGTCTGGAGGTGAACAAGTTTGTTTTGACTGGCTTTGTGAGCAGCATCTTATTTAGTGCTCTTCTAAAACAACACTGATGAAGATGCCTGCATGATTTTTGTTTCCAGGAGGTTCAGGAGAGGCTGAGGAATGCCAGTCAACAGGTACGGCACTGGAACATCCAGCTGAACCGACTGATGACCCCCATTACTCCTGCAGGTGCGGTATTCACTTTGCCTCTTTGCAGCACAGACTTCTGGAACAGAGTGTTAGTATAGTTAATAACAGTGTAGACCAGGGGTGTCAAACTCAAATACACAGTGGGCCAAAATTCAAAACTGGATCAAAGTCGCGGGCTAACTTTAATATTTATTGAAATATATTTATTCCTCCAGATATAAGAATGAATCTTTTCTTATGGACTCAAACACATTTTGCTGAAAAACTGAATATGGAACAAGCAAAGCTTGATACTAAACAATATATATATTAGCTGTATAATACCAGTAGGCCAGCTCTAATAGTAATTTGGTATGGCTTCGCGGGCCAAATGTAATTAGGTTGCGGGCCAAATTTGGCCAGAGTTTGACACCTATGGTGTAGACCATATAATCTGTCAGATAATTGCATTAAAATGCTACAAAAGGCACCTACCCCCAAACATGTCAAGAGATTCATTCAGTGACTTGAATGAAAGAATCTGACTCACCTCAAGTTAATTAAAATTAAAAATAAATCTTATTATGATTTAAACACGGAAATCTTAAAACGAAAAATAACCGCATGCACAGTTGTTACAGGCTGCAAACATGTTTTATACTGCTTTGAAGTCTGGGACAGCATCATAAGAGGCATAACTGATCTCACCATAGTCCCATGAAGACTCAAGATGAGTGTTTTCACGACTGCCATCTTGGTGTTTTGAAATCAGGCATGATGAATGAAGGGAAGAACTGTCTGTTAAGGTTCTCAGTCGTTCAGGTCATCGTAGTCTAAGGAGCTTGGAAAGAAAAGCATCTGGACTTCTTTAAGTTTCTTGAAGAGCATTTCACCTCTCATTCAAGAAGCTTCTTCAGTTCTCTGAAGAAATTCTGAACTGAAGAAGCTTCTCAGATGAGAAGTGAAACATCTTCAAGAAACTTAAAGAAGTCCAGATGCTTTTCTTTCCAAGCTCCTTAGACTGTAGTTAAACTTCACACACTGGACTTGTCAGTCACACATCCTTCGCCAGTAGGCATTCCGAGAATGATCTTTCCCCTTCTGACGCTTAGAATGACCAAATATGTGCAAAATGGACAATTCCACATGCCACCATGTCAGTCTTTTATTAAATATGACATGAAACAAATGACTGAGCCATTAAATTTGTCACAAAGGTGTTCACCTAATTCCAGGCAAATGGAATAGACTTCTATGGGACCATAAGTCTTTTTGCACTTTGACATTTGTTTTACTTTTCAGATCTGTAACCTATAACTTTTATACTGTATGTGTTTTGATCATAGGAGTCTACAGGGACTTACTTACTTTTAGCACGTTTAGCAGTTGATGTTGGCTTCTTTTTTCAGTACTGGAGCTTCCTGCTCATTGAAGACTTTTCTAAAAGGAAATGCTTAATCCAAAATGGCGTTTTAAGGGCTTGGATTAATGTCAATTTCAGCAAATATTCTTTCTTATGTTAAAAGAACATGGATCTCTGTCAGTGATAACTTCTGACTTTATAACTCAAATTTTAAGAGAGAGCTTCACTGCTAAGCTCTCATCTGTGTGGGTGTCACGGTTCGCTTGAGGACTCACACGCAGGACTCAGAGGCACAGTCTGTATTTATTACAGTTCCACCAGGTGTATATACAAACAGTGCAGGGGATAGTGCTATATACAAAGCGGTGACAGGGAAAAGGCTCTGGGGAAATCCAGGTAGGGAAAAGACACTTGCTCCTCTTCTGACTCTCTCTCCAAACACCGCTCGGGGGATGCAGAGTCGGGTCCAGGGGATCTATGTACAGAAGGAAACACACGTTAGAGGTTTTGCACAGGGAAGCAAAAGAGAACTTGCTCAGAGCTGGGCTGCACTGACGCGAGTTACACACAACGATCCAGTGATGAGTAGAAGCCACTCCCTGGCTTAAATGCTGGCTGCACTGATGAGGCCCAGGTGTTTCCTCCTCAGAGGGGCGTGGGCCGAGGGCGTGAACCCACCATGAGTTCCGCCCTGGCGAGAGAGAGAGAGAGAACACTACTAGTCAGCGGCCTGCTGATCCCCTGGCCGTGACAGTGGGGTTCAAATCCCTTATTCAGATTAAGATTTTATGTGACATTACATTGGCAAAAATTAAATTTACTTGAATAATGTGAGTATTGGAGTAAGTACTTGAGTAGTTTTTGAATAACTTTAATTTTGTAATGTGCATATTTTATGAATAATGATGTTTCAACACTTTAATCTACTGAATAAGTAAGAATTAGACTTAATAATCTTTTTACTTTAAAAAGGGAAATTGTGTACAATCTTTTATTCTCCAAAATGCACATAATAAAAATGTTTTGGGGAATGTATATGCTTTTTAAAAACCAATTGCTTCTTACTTGATGCATGCTATAACTTTCAGCAAAACTGAACTAAAATTTGTTAACAAGCTTACCAAATAAGAAATGTTTTGTGAATTTTCTTTGGAGAGCGACTGGAAAGCCGGCTGTTATCAAAGCCCACATGCCCTAAAAAGGAGGACGCGCTGGCCAGTAATGAGTTCATCACTAAGTTTAAGATAAGAGTTGATCAGAATAGAGGCGATGATGAAAGTCTGGAGCATCAGTTGGAGGCTGCCAACCTGTCTGATGAATCGTTCGAGGCCCAGACAGAAGTCAACGGACAAATATGATCACAGACATTTTAAAAACGCGAGTTGAGAGTTAAGGGGGAAAAATATTGTAATAAGTATATATTTGAATTGCACACTAAGATATAAAGTGATGGCAGCGAGCACAGTGTTGCAGGATTTAATTAAAAACACATCTGACTAAGACCAACTGAAATTTAGAGTTGTGTATAATAAAGTTTATTCATGATTAATAAAACAAATCTGTAATAATTTTCTTTCTCTTTTGTCCATCTGAATCTCGCTACAGCTTAAATAAAAGAAAAGAATGTGTTTTGAATATATTAAACTATTCTCTCTTTTTCTTTCTTTCTTTTTTTCTTGGTGGGTTTTCTTTTGCAATCAAACGCAACATTATACAATTATATAGTATTGTAAGAAATATCCTTTAACTTAATTTAGTATTTGTTTTTTAATTTTTGTTTTTATTGTTTCCCCTTCAGTTTTGTGCTTATAACATGTTCTAATCTGACATATTATGCAGTAAATTATTTTTGCAATAACTTAACAGGCCATTGTGGGAGCCAACATTCACTTATCAAAGACATATTTGTATATTCTGTGGGCTGCTTTATGGTTGTGTCATTTAGAAACATAAGCCACAACAGACTTCCACTGGAGAGTACTTAAAAATGTATTTTTATGTAAAGATCTTTTAATAACTACTATATTAAGAGAGAACCTATTGTTACATGGATTAATTGTACAAACTGTAGAGAAATAAGTTTAAGCGTGCAACTTTTTATTCATTTTTAACTGTATTAATGTTTTTATGTTAATACAGCCGCCTCATATCTGTTTCCTCAGTGTTTTTTAAACCATGTACTCCATCTATGAGTAAGAACATGAATAAATTCCTTTCCAAATTTGTAGTTCTTTTTTCCAACACACAGATGCAGGTATTCTTTTGCACCAAGGCGTTAAAGAAATGGTAAGAAAAAATGAAAATACTACGTTGCAACCTGTGTGTGTGTGTGTTTATATATCTGTATCTATATAGATATAGATATATATGTGTATTCGTACCCTTTTTTCATCATCTAGTTTCCTGTGCCAGATCTTCTACTGATCCACTGAGGCAGACATGTAAAAAACATGAACTAAAGCATATTTCTGTATATAAACAGGACTTTAAATCTTTATCAACAGCTACTTTAGAGGAAATTCTTCAATAAACTGCAACCAAAGGCTCAACTCAGAGGACAAAACCCAACCTGTTATAAATAGTGTGACACCAAACTTTCTCTTGTGTAAAGTTACAAATAGGAGTAATTATCCACAGAAGCTTTTATACATAATGAAGTTATAATTCGTCCTGTAGAAATTGTACATTTAAGCTATATAGTTCCCTCTGTGATAACTCTGCTATGAATGCCTCTTATTAACTTTTATGCTTTTACAACCCACTATGAGCAAACACTCAGCAACAGTGGGAAGGAAAAACTCCCTTCTTGAAGGAAAAAACCTCTGGTAGAACCTGGAAATCTGTCTAAACTAGTTGGGGGTTAGAGCAACAGATGCAAGTCTTCAGATCATTTGCAGTGTGACTGTCTTTGTGCACACTTTAACCTGATTCAGTTTTCTTATTTGTCAAAATGCACCATGGGTAAAAAAAACAAAACAAAACAAAATAGTAATGAAGGAGAATCCTCAGCAAAGATGAATTAAACAAGTTTTATTTTGATCCAATTTTACTTTAAGTAAAACACATCTTTATTTGATGACTTTAATGTCATCAAATAAAGACAGTTTTGATGGAGCTCCTGACCCAGCCCAAGCTCTCTATGAAGACGAGGAAAAACTCCCCAGGGGGCCAGATCGATGGGAAGAAACCTCGGGAAAGCCCATTCAAAGAGAGATCCCCTTTCCTGGGATGGCTGGGGGGGTTACAGGAAGTCCGAAAAAGCTAATTTTTTATTTATTTATTTTTTAAGATTGACCCATTCCTGTCCAACAGAAAAAAGAAAGGAGGTTACCACAATGTATCACACTTATATGATAAGGTGTGAATTGTGTGTTTGTGTGTGTTATCTTAGCCAGGGGTGAAGCTGGAGCTCCTCCAGTGTTGGGCGCTTCTCCGGGGCTATAGTTAAACATGCCTCCAAGAAATTCTGGCATTCTTGAAAGAAAGAAAAGATCCAAAAGATGAAGATGATAGTTCTAGTGATCCAAGACATCAGTGAATCTGGAAGTGTGAAGTTTTCTTACCTGTGGACAGACGCTTTTTGATGCTCAGTTTCTTTGCGAGGAACCTCTCGGTACTAAAGTGCCGTGCATGAAGCGCTTCATACAACACCACTCCCATTTGCCACACCGTGGTGGGTCCACACCTGTAGCAGCTCCTCCTGTACCACTCGGGAGGGGTGTGAAGAGGAGTGCCTAACAAACAGACACAATTACAATTTCTTCTAAAACAAAAGACACAAATTGTTACATCTGTGAAAAGCAGGAGCAGAATATGTTACCATAGAAGACGCGATACAGAGATCGCTGTTTAACAAAGCAGCTCAGTCCAAAGTCAATGATGCGAACTCGAGGCACATCGGAGCCGGTCTCAATCAGAATGTTTTCTCCCTTGATGTCCCGATGAAAGATGTGTTTATCCTCAAGTTCCTTTACAGCATCAACTAGTTGCTTCAGAATGACCTGGAAAAGATGAAAAACACAATAATGAGTTAATGCTTTTCTGCCTTGATTGAACGCTGTACAGTCTAAGGCTCTCCCAGTCAACCTACCTTGGCCTTGTCCTCTGGTAAAGTTCTTCCATTTTCTGCTTTGTATTTTTGCAGGTCCACAGCGGGGACAGGTCTCTCCAGCACCAGGATCAGCTCTTTGCCAAGGTCGAACCACTCCAGCAAGGACACAGGTGCTGATATTCCCACTGACCCTTCTGCTTCACCTGCAAGTTTAACCATAATGGCCACTTCCACCGAGAGCATCTTCCCGCTTTCATCCTGAAATATTACAACAAAGTGGATGATGAGGAACGCCGCATTCAATCCAGTAATGTAAAACTAATTCAAGTGTTGGACGCTTACCGCCACTTTGCAGTAGACTTTATTTTTGGGAATGTGTTTGATGGCAACCTAGAAGACACAGAGCATTGGTGAGCATTTCCTCAGTATGACATAATGAAAGGTGGAAACACAGCAGACGTCTCAGTTTACGATATTATCCATTATCTGCGTTACTGCCTGTCTTACTACCATCATCTGAACACTTACTGGAAAACGATCTTCTATCCGGTAGCCAGAAAACACTGCTCCGCAGCCTCCTTCTCCGAGCTGGTGCTCCTCCACATATCTGGCTTGGAATTCACCTGAACAGACAAAACAGCAAATCTTGTTTTATTACAGCTGTGACACAAATTACTCTCCTCTGTAGCCTAAATGTTCCTTTTGCCCTTCCCCTGAATATAAAACCCAAGCTGCTTGCTACTTACGTTTTTGGTCTGCCACTGATTTTTTGTCCTGGTCCACATTCCTTTTTTTTTTCTTGGGTGACTCTCTGTCGTCTCCCGTGGCCTTTCTTTTGCCATTTTTTGCGCACACCTGTTTGTTGTTCAAGTCTGGAGATGTGGAAAACACCAAAAGCACATCAGCTCACTGGATGATAGACACAAACACTAAACACCAATATCTTAAACCTAGCAACCACACTTAATCTACCCCCTTATTCAACTAATTAGCCTACCTTTACCAGAGTCCAACGAGGAGGATGCTTGCTCCTTGTCACCGCTCATATGGTCAAGAAGTTTAGCCCTCTTTGCTTTCTTTGTTGTGTCCTCTTCATCTTGCACAACCTTGCGCTTCACTCCTTTGACCACATCTGAGCTGGTGGAAGGACCAGCCTGCTCAGCGACCCTCCTCCTTTTCATTGGGGTCTTCTTTTCAGGACTGGCCTTTCTTTTAGCAGTCCTGCTCTTACGATCTATAAACGACGACAACAACACAGTGGTGAAAAAGAGTCCCCGACATCAAGACTGGAAGCAGTTTGATGGCAAAGAATTTGAAATTGCTTTTGCTTAAATGATCACAAGTTTAATCTTGGGATGAAAAAAAAAAACTGATCAGTGCGAGTTGATACTAGGTTTACTAAGTCTTAGATCTTGATGGCACTTGTTGGTCTGTTTTTACTGTTGAGTCCAAGAATAAACTTATTACATTATTTTACCAAAAGACCGGTAACCTTTCTTTGATTAGACATCTTGTATTAAAGCTATTTTCAATTAAACATATGATTCAATTGCTCCAAAAATGATTCACACAGTGTCAACATTTCTAGGATTTGGATTTTACCAGGATTTGATTTTATTATTTTACTTACCTTGATCTCCTGAATCTTTCTTATCGGCTGGAGTGGCAATTTTTCTTGTTTCCTTTTTCATTGTAATTTCGGAGACCCTTTAAAATCGAAAATGTAAACCGTAATGAGCTAAGATTGAGTTAATATTCCTTCAAATGTGCACCCTTCAAATGCTTGACTTTTCTAACTGAATTCTGTAAGTGAGCTTTATAAGTAAACTCTGGAAACTACGGCAACACAACATAGAATCTTGCCTTTCAGTGACTTCACTGACTGCCAGTAGTTCAAAGTAGTTTACAGAAAAACACTGGCAGACAAAGCCATAATATTTCATATAATTCAATCATTTCATATCAATTAAACAGTTTCTTTCATTATCTTTCATCATTTGTATAAAGACCTCATCTATGGATGACAGTATGAAGATTTGTGGTTGACCACACACATTATAATAAACACAGTGTCAGCTACATTGTCATCTGATTTAAAGTATTTATTATGTACATTTAACTGTCATGGTAGTGAGTCTGTGACCCAGTGTTTTGTGTTTGTTCATTTATATTCATTGATTATTCTTATGTATGTTTTTGGTTCTCTTTATTGTTTTCTTCTTGTGTTATATTCTTAGGCTTTAGGTTTCTGTTACTTTGCCTTGCCCCTGTGTCCCACGTGTCATGTCTAGTCACTCTTGTTTCCATGTTCCCCAATTTCTCCCCAGTCAGTCATGTCTCTGTGTCAACTCTGTGTCTTTGTAAAAGTCTCTTGTTTGCTGTTTTACTTTGATAGTCATGTGTGCTGTGTTAGTGTTTTCATGTCTGTGAAGGTTCTCAGTCATCTAGGTCATCGTAGTCTAAGGAGTTTGGAAAGAAAGCGTCTGGACTTGAAGTTGCTTGAAGATGTTTAACCTTCTCGGATGAAAAGAACTTAAACTTTGCTTGAATGTCTTCAAGCAACTTAAAGAAGTCCAGACGTTTTCTTTCTAAGCTCCTTAGACTATGTTAGTGTTTTCAGTTTTCCTTCCCCATGGTCTTGTTGTTTGTGATTTCTCGCAGCTGTGCTCTCATCTAGTGTCTTATTCCCTCATTTATCCCTCTGTGTATTTAAGCCCATTGTTTTCCTCTGTTTGCTGTTGGGTTATCTGTGTATCATCCATGACAATTAAATGAAATAGCAAATGCAACTACAATTTCAATGAGATTCATTCCTGGCATTCTACTTTGGTGGCTGAAAGTAGACACCAAGCATTATCACTGTAACTGATGTAAATATTGGACTTGGAGGGGATTCGTCTGATAGACTGATGCAAACATTACTGTGAGGAAATTTTTGAATCTCCCAATTTTCTTTTTTTCTGAAAGAAAGAAATTTGGTTACTGTATCACATTTGTATGGCAAGATGTGAATTCAGTATGCGTGTGTGTTTGTGTCAGAGAGGAGTTTATCTGAGCCAGGGGTAAAGCAGGAGGTCCTCCAGCATTGGGCACTTCTCCAGGACTTTGTTAAAACTTGTTTTCAAGACGTCTGAAATGAAAGAAGGACAAGAGATATCGAGATGATAATTCCAGTGATCCAAGCGATCACATTGATTTTCTGCAAAATTTTCTTTTTGAGAGTCATTCGGCTGGGCAGGGGGTATAACACATCTGCAATGCAGCAACATCTGCTCTCTGGGCCTGTGTGAGAGTGTTATCTCAATGGCGGGAATGAGGATGTTGGAATTTGGCATCTCAGGCACCAACTCATCTCTTTCCTTAACCGGGCTCACCAGAGATTGGTTTCAGCCTCTCTCCATGCTTTAAGGAGGTTGAGTTGATAAATCTGACTGGCCCCTCCCCTGTCTGACCCTATCTCTTCATAGTCAACACCAATGTTCTCACCGTGTGACCATGAACGGTCCTTACCACTTGGCAAGTAATTTCGAGCTAGAAGAAGGGAGTAAGACAAGCACTTTATGTCCCTGTGAAAATACAACTACATTTTATCAAATATCACTAAGCAGTCCTTACTTTTAAATACAGCCTGGTTTCTTTCTCTTTCTTTCTATATCTCTGAGTGAAGTTAGCTCTCATTCTTTCTCTTCCTGTGAAATACAGCAAGTAGAGCTTTAGATAGCAACACACTGTGACACAGTTAGTGTTTGTTGAGGTGATAGAAATGCTGCATTTGAAATTACCTGACACAACATTTTACTCCCTTTTATGTTCACTCCTTTTTTTCTGAAGTACCGCAAATTATGGGCACGTGGGGTTGTTCTGGTGTTGTGCTAAAAATAAATAAATCAAAACTACAGTACATGGTTTGTTCTTTCATCTCTTTTTATGCGACATCCTCTACTGATTAAAACGCGACTGCCTTTCACTGTTTAGGCTCAAATCTCATTGTTTGAAGGCCTGCAGTGACGTGAAATATTAACTTCCCCCAAATGCGTTAAACCCAAAGTAACGAGTTTGTTTTGAAAATATACGGAGTGGAAACTACAGATATTTGTAGTTTTGCACGTCTTTCTTCCTCCACCAGAGGCCATAGGCGCTGTCGATCTTGTATGTCCTCCTGCAGCAACATCTCTGTGAAGCTGATGCCTTCTTGCTTGCAGGTTGAAGAATCTTTGGTGCGCCTCCACAATTCTTCTTTAATTCGCCTCTGTGTGAATAGAATAATGATGTTTCTGTTTCTGCCATCAACTTGTTTCCCTAAGCGGTGGACAATATCAACAGCCTCTTCTAAGTTCAAGTCAGGGGCAATCTTCTGAAGCGTTTGCAAAACCTTCACTCTAATGTTTTCGTCTTTGTCTTCCTTCACCCCTTTCAGTTTTAGGCACCACCTCATTCGGTAGCGCTCTTGTTCTCTCACTCTTCTTTTCAAGTCTTCGTTTTCTTTAAGCAGCAGTTCATTCGCATTTGCCAGTTTAACAACTTTCAGTTTGCAATCAGCTATCTCTGCAGCGTTAAACTCTACAGCCTTAGCCAAGCTGGCAACCATAGCTGCACTTTGTCTGTTTTGTTCCTTGATATCCTCCAGTTGTGCTTCAAATTTTTTGTCAAGTCCCATAATGGCTTCAAAAATAGTTTTATTGGAGATATCATCTTCCTTCGCTGAAGATTTTGTTCTTTTCTCCTCTGGCGGTTGTTTTCGTCTCCCTGTGAGGTGTCATGCCGAGCAGATATCAGAATTGAGTTCAAGCAAAGTTGACTCTTTTGGTGATTACAGTTTGTCCGGGAGGGCTGTGCGTCTTATTTCATCTGCAGACACGTCGTTGGATGAGGAACAGCTCATGTTGGCATCAGTGGCAGTCAGGATGGCGGCATCTTCCAGAGGGAAGGTCAGGTCGCTGGTCTCTCTGAGCAGGACGCTGTCCACCAACAAGCCCGGTTCCACGGCTGGAGATTACCCTCCTCCGGCTGAAGCCCCCGCTTTTCCCCCGAACAGCGAGCCAGCAGCGGCGCCTCAGCGGAGACCCAAAAGCAGCGGCTGCTCCGTGCTCCTCTTCCCCAGTCAGGGCAGCCAGTTTGTGGGCATGGGCAGAGGACTTTTGAAATACCCCAACATTAAAGAAATGTTCACCATAGCCCAGAAGATCCTGGGTTACGACCTGCTGTCTCTGTGTCTGGAGGGCCCCAAGGACGAGCTGCAGAAAACCCCAAAGTAAGTGCCAGATAAATGTCTGGAAAAGGACAATAACTGCAGGTCCTGCCTTCTTAAATGTGGCCATTTTATCTTTTTTTAAAAAAAAAAAATACTGCTACAGTAATATTAATTTATATTTAAAATGTGCGCACATTATGTATGAAGGTGTGGATGAATGATGCTTGTTGTAAGAAAGCATTTTGAGTGCCCAGTAGAAGAGCATCTTTCAAATGCAAAGTTTCTCATTTCAACTTTAATTACTGCACATGATTAAGGCGATAAGAGTAAATAAGGCTTCCAACAGTGGTTATTTCTTATTATCATATCTTATTTTTATTGGTTTTATCAGTAGATTGTTGTTTCACTCCCACCAAAAACATCACCGTAAATAATCTTCTGATTCTGAATGACCATTTAAAAAAATAAACAAATTGTTCTGAGTTAATTTCAGTTACGGATGTATCAGTGACGTAAATGATATATCGGTCATAATCGGGAGGCTGTTGCATTTTTATTTTTTTTTACTTGTTTTGACTTGTCTTTTCTGGGGCGATGAACTTTGCAGAAGGTAGAAAGATTTCTTTTTTGGGGTCTTTTTGTGCATTTGTACAGTGGCGTGTCTAGAAAATTTTTGTTGGGGGGGCCAGGTAGGGGCACAGATTTGGAGAAGGGTGGCAGATGTAATTGGCAGATAATGTTAAAAACAATTCTACCAACCGTTCACCATAATTCAATAACCCTGTAAACCTAATAACCGTAACCTTATTAGAATGAGATTTTAACCACTACGGTGCAAAGTGTTTAGATACTGTGTTGATTAAGTACAAGAGATACAATCAGTCAGTGTTTATTCAGCATTCAAGGACATCAATATTTGCATAGTATTTTTACTGACATGTAGTGCACATATGTTTTGGGCAAAAACATTTTTGAATATTAAAATACGAACATTTTTAACATACAATTGGCAAATTAGCCAATTCCAATGCAAAACCAATGCCTGTTAAAAAAAAAAAAAGAAGATAATCTTCTCACAAACTGGTGTTTGATTTTGAAACAGGAAAAAAGTGGAGAAACAACTGAAAAGACTAACATTTGAATAAAACCTGAAAGCAAGTAAATACTTTATATGCTGCCTTACTTTGGTAATATTGAGAACAACACTGGCTGATGATGAAATGCAGTCAGCTGGCATGGTGACACTGCCAGTATTAACCTGCAGGGCTGGACTGGGACAAAAAATTGGGCATTTTCACTACAGATTGGCCCACCAGGTATTAAAGCCATAAAGCCTTTGAATGAAAACAAATGCTGTTGTGACAGTGATGTACAGTCTTTTTGGTATATGTATGATTTCTATACATTTTACGTCAGATAAAAACTTTCTTCGCAAGATTCAGATAATTATTTAATAAAAGCTAGATATTTTAAATGAGAATAAAAAAGAAAAGTATTTCTTTATGCCCTCCTCTCCCTGTTAATGCCCTACCTGGCCCCCTGGCAACACTTTGCTAGACCCGCCCCTGCACAGTTACCAGCTGTCAGCTACATAAAAAAAGGATCCTGGTGTTATTTATCTCTCAGAAACAGTTCATAACTTCAACTCATTCATGTCACCTAAAAGGTAAACCTGTTTCTCCATCACCTGTTCAGCTCTGATGATTCAGTAAGGACATCTCCTGGTTTCATCTTCATGTTTCCCTCTCACCACATATCCAAACCGACATCATGACCAGCAGCTTTACAGCTTTACAGCTGTGGCTCCAGCAAACATTCTAACTAAATAAATTCTAACAACAGCTGATCAAGCTTAAACGTGCTGCTGCTGTTTAGCGCGACATCTGCTGGTTTCCTCTTTCTGGCGCAAAGTGGGTGATAAACAAACAAGAGAGACGATCAGCTGATCATTGATCAGTTTCATGATTGAAGTAGCAACAGGAGAGAGAGGAGAGAGAATGAGAGGAGAAGAGGCAGCTGTGCAGCGTAAAGACAGAATAACTCCAGTTTTGTGTCTTTTTCCATCCTAGCTGAAGTCCGGGACAAACTGCGTCTCTTCTCAGCTCAATACCAAACCCGTAATATTTTCTCTGAATGAGGGACCATTCCATTTTTAAGGAGCTGTTGGCAACTCTACTAACTAACCTTATGAATAAAATAAAGTTCACTATCAGTAACATCATAGCAACTGAACATCTGTATAAACTCGTCATGCTAGCTCACGCAGTATGAGGTATTGTAACTGACTGTAAAAAGTCAGCACAACGAAAATAAACTCCACCTAAACTTGGTTTATATCTGACCCAGATAGACTGCAGGTCATAACTTCTTACCTGAAGTTCAGTTCACCTGACACTCGGACTGGTGGCCGCCTCGGGGCTCTCCTCCTGCTTCCCCTTCCCTCATCCACCTGCTGGCCTCTGTGGAAGCCCCGCCATAGCCACCACCAAACCACTGAGTTATTTTTACACATCGACCTGCATCTTATAACTCATAACTCTTATGTTAGCTGCCCTGTAGCATACTATCTGAAATATTCGATGGTTGCAAAAATTCTTTAAGTGTTATTTTTTTCCTTGGTATTCTAATTTCACCGAAGTTTACTAAACTCAACAAACTTAATATTACTTACCGGGACATTTATTCTGTCCTCATTTTCTTTCACCGAAAAATTGTTTCCTGCAGTGTTGTCCTTCGTGCTTGGCTCTCCTACCTTTGCTAACGTGATGCGCATAGCGCAGAAGCCGATGCTGCATTCACTTACACTCGGATATCTGAGCTTCACCGTGAAAACATAATCGTACATTTGATATTTGATTGAATTTTATTGTTTTACCTTTGGGGTGGCACCTGGGGTGGCCAGTCTGGTTGGGGGGGGGGGGGGGGGGGGGTGGCCTGTGCCCCCCCAGGCCACCCCGCTGGACACGCCATTGGAAATCCGGAAGCAAAAAAATCGCGAATTTTATAAGACAGTTTTTTTTCCTGACAACCAATTTTTTTCAGTCTGTTTCAACATATGTATTTCTATCATTTGTAAATTTCTGAGCATCTGTACTGATATATCATTAAATGTACTTTAAAAACCATTCACTGCGCTTTTCATGGCCTCATATTGGGCCCAATATGTAGTACAGTACAGTACAGTAGTTGAATGACTAAGTACATGTATTAGTGTGATTAGCATGTTGAGCTGCTCAAGGTTTTTTTTTCTTTCTACAAAGTACAATGCAAAGTAGGGAATGAAGTACAAATACTGAAAGTCACCCATTTTGTAACTGAATACTGCACTGTAAATACTCTTTTTAAAGTAATGTTTTGTTCATTTACATGATGACTTTTTCACATTTTACTTAACTGCAACTACACCCTCCATGTATTTATACACCACTTTGCATTTAATCATTAGTTATTAATATAACTCTGGCTCTCATCCAGAGAGCCCTCACACCCAACCAGTCACGACAGATGGTAGCCACCTCTGAGCCCGAGGTTTCTTCCTTTGAAATGGGAGTTTTCCCTTCCCACTGTTGCCAAGTGCTCACAGAGGGTCATCTGATTCTTGGGGTTTTATCTCTAATGTTGTAGGGTCTTTACCTTATAATATACCATGTCATGAGGTCACTGTTGTTGGGATTCGGTGCTATATAAATAAAACTGAATGGAACTGAATTTGTACTTTATTGTTGTAACTGAGTAAACTTACCTTAAGGACCATTTTAATTTCAATCACACAATAAAGATCCCTTAAATGTCACACATTTTAAAGAGGCATACAATAGGCCTATATATATAATTTTTGGTGAATTTGACCACATGTCCACTCTTACCTGTTTCTTTTTGCTCTCTCTTTGCTGTGTTCATCCTACTCTCTCCCTCTCTATCCACCTCTCTCAGTCTTTGTGCCGTCACCCAAAACTTAAACATAACAGTGAATAAAAGGCGTACACTGATCCATTTCAGTTTATAGCAATATTAAAGCTTAATGCAGGCTGCTGCTGGACAGGTAACATAATTTTGACTTGCTGTCACCTGGAATGTTAAAATGAACTGATAATCTCTAGTGATTTGGGGTAGCTAATGTTGGTGACACTATTTAGAGAACAAATAAAAATAAGGGGACACTTTATAAGTCACAGCAGCATCCTCATCATCGGAACAGTTTGAACTATGTTTCAGTTTTAAATGTCCATCACTTATTTCTCAACATAAAATTACAAATAATGTGGTATTATCAACGATTATGGTGCATAATGTTCTGAATTGAAATCAGAGAAAACTACACAAGGACAATGCTGAGCACCATTACTGAACTGTACTGAAGTGTGACTGAACAGCAGTTCACAAATGCAAGATAACATTCAATGCAAAGATTAAAAAAACAAGATCAATATGTTTTCTGAGGCCGAGCTTGTTTAAGATGGGAATTTTGGAGTAACACGTTGCCATCCAGATGACGTCTTTTTCAGGTAAGGTGTGGCTTATGTCAAGAAGCCAGTTCCAAATCACTTTCTCCATGTATTACTCCATGCCAAACTGGTCTACCTTTACCTGTCACCCAATAAAAACACTGTAGGGGAAAAATTACAACAAAAACAAACTCCCACTGCAGAATTTTAAAAAGCGCACACATTAGTCTTTTATTTGTGGTAAAGTGTTATTGTACACTGTAGTAAAGAGAGTTCTTCTTTCACTGCTGTGAGCAGGCCAGTCATCATGTTCTTGGGTTACATCGGTGCTGTTTGCATTCATTTGTCTGTGGTCTGCAGGCGCGTCACCTGGCTGAGTGATCAGCCTTATGTAACCTGGTGCTCCTAAGTAAAAAAGCTGTTAACGCCAGTTTCAAGAAACACTTCATGAAAAACCGTTTATTTTAGAGCTGTGATACAATCACAAAGGCACAAGCTGTGATCTGAAGGGTCACAACTAAAGTTAAACACAATTTTTTTTTGTTTTTCATACACACAAACAAAGTGAAAACAGAATGGGAACAGGGTAAATGCAGTACACGCTGCTAGGTTTGAGAAACTATACAATTGCATCTGAATGAAACAGCAGTTGGTTCGTATGAAAATTAAAAATTCCACACTTACAATAAAAAATATATTTTAAACTCTGATTTGCTCTTACTGTTGTGTGATTTCACAAAGCAAAGTGTATATTTATACATATCTGTTGACATCACACCATAAGAACAAGCTGAGTGTTGTACAATCTTTTGATGAGTGAGTCATAAGCATGATAAAAATATAACTTACTGACATTTTAATGCTGACAAAAACATTGACCTTGACATGAAATAGAACCTTTGGACCTGACAACTTATTAACAATCTTACTACTGTGAAATGTAACATGAAAGCTAAATAAATAAAACATAGTCACTTCGCTAACACTACCACTAGCAAACTAGCACACTGCTTCAGCACAGCTTTCTGTTAAAAAAAAGTGATCAAATAGTCCTGAGTGCAAAAGGGAAAGAAGTCATTATTGCACAATTTCACTTCACACAGTCTAAAGAATGCTTTGTGTATGAGCTGTCCATGCTTTGGCAAGAAAGTTATGACCAAATCTGATCACGGCTGATCTGCACAGCTCAAGCACGATCTCTTCTACACAGCACTCGCTCTTCTCTGTGGACACTACAACAGACCACAGTCTTCTTTTAAGTCTCCTCCAGGAGTTTCTGGAGGTTTTTCTGAATCTGTGGTGTGGAAAAAACAAACGCAAGTGAGGGATACTTTATAATTCACAATTATGTTAAACATGTTGATTAGCTTAGCTTAGCATAAAGACTGGGTCCTTGAAGGCAACAGCTGGCTTTGTACAACTGTGGTTAGATTTAAAATGTGACACCATCAATCATCATTTCATTCCCAGTAAAATATTTCTGAAGCCAAGACTTCTGAAATTTCTTTTTTCTAAAATGTGCATCTTAATAAAAGTCACCTTCATCTTAGTCTTACTGAATCTCTGTTTTTCTGTTTTTTGTACCTTTCTGTTTCTATCAGAATGAATGTAATGTAAATAAAAAAAATACTATAAACAAAAAAACCAAAATGTTGTGGTTTTACAAGGAGTCACATTTCTGGGTGTGATGTCATTAAAATGGGGGCAAAAAAGATGATCCTACACTCGCATCTTCAATCCAGCTGCGCCAGGTTACAAAGGTCAAGAGGTGCACACACACGTACAAGGATTGTCACACGGTGAGCGCTTTGGCCCCAATAATTAAATCCATGTGCACAAATAAATATTTAAGTAGTAAATAAATATAGTATAGTCGTTTTTGGAGTTTTTTGCACTTTATTATGACAGCGCCATAGTAAAGTGCATACTGCATCCAGGACAGAAACAATTGCATTATGCTGTTAACACAACTTCAGCTCTTTGCAGGCACCTGCACAGATAGCATGCTAATGCTAAGCTAGCCAAGAACCCAGAGTGATGTTAGCTGAATGAATCCTGACCCCAGCCTAGCAGCCAGACTCTGAACTTCAACAGGTACTGTCTGATGACAGACTGATGAGCAGTCAGTCTGCAGCCTCCTGTTTGTGATCGCTTTAAAGCTTCTTCATGCTGGTTTTGATCTTTGCTTTGTGTTCATATCTAAGAGAAAGATCATATTTGTGTCCTTACTGATGGCGATGGTGGTGACTGTCAGGCAGGGTCAATGAGAATCAATAACTGATATTGAAAGTGGAATCAGTTAAATTCTTATCAATTCCCAGTCGTGCTTTCTTTCATTTACTACATTAGCATTTCTATGTCGTTTAGAAAAATGACTTCTTTCTCATTAGGGTTAAAAGTGTAGTTAAACTTCTGTACAGTAACAAAAAGAAGAGTTTCACTGGTTTGGCTCGCTTAAGATTAAAGTGGGCTGTATGTGGCCCACAATGTAAAATGAGTTTGCTATCCCTGGTCTGTCACCCTTATACATGTTTTTAGTATTTTCACCTGTTTCAGTATTAAAGGGAATCCTGACTTTGCAATCAGGAGAGAACAGCACAGTCAGTGTCAGTCAGAGTGACAGTAAAGCAAAGAAGGTACAATTTATTAGACTGGATTCCCTGGATTTGTTTTAGCATTACTGGTTTATGTTACATTTTTCTATCACACTGCTAAAAGTCTCCTGTCAACAGTGCATTGCGCAGTACTGACTGTCTGTGTTGATTGCATTTACAGCTGCTTGGAATGAGGCAAAGTGCACTAGCTGCAGAGGGACATCAATATTAAGATGATGTCATATGAGGAGGACAGCACCTCTGAGGGCACATCCAGGCACAGCTGCTTACAGCTTTCCGGTGTGATTGGCTACTTTAAAATGCACTAGTTTGGCCAGAAGTTATAACCCGACCAATATATTGGCCCCGCAGCTATTTGCTGATATATCAGTATCAGCATTTGTAATGGCCAGTAAATACAAATTTAAAGAGTAAAGAAGCAACAGGAAAAAAAAAACCTGCAGCTACCTTAAAGCTGTTTGCACAGTTTGTCCACCAGGGGGCACTCTGCAACACAACAATAAACAGCTGATCCGAGCAGAATCGGCCAGAAGGTAAATGAGCGACTTGATAGCACAATAACGGAAGAATATTTTTAAACTGTATTGTCATATAATCTTAGAAATAACTCGTAAGTTACTTTAAATAAGAAATGCTATGAATATCTATTTTGTTTCGGATATCTGAGAAAATATCAGCCAATACTCCAGATTTCTTAATCACATAAATATCAGTATCAGTCTTAAAAATCCTATGTTGTTCAGGCTCTAATTATTGCTTTGCTGACTCTATTATAATGACAAATCAGCCAGATCTAGTTTGCAATATTTTAAGTTCAAATATTATATCTAACAATACAATTTTTATTAGCACCTATAACTGCTGTTTAGCTCACAAAATCTGACAAACCTTCTCCAGCTTGAACAGGTTGGTCGACAGTTCCCCGTAGATCTCAGCATTCACTTCATCCTGTGACCTTTGGCTCGCAGTGTTGCTGCATTAAGATTTACACCAAATTATTAACCAAATAATGAGAAAGTTGCGCTACCTAAGAAAAACCATGCATTTGGAAATGTGGTGAATATGTGTATTTCACAATCCTTAAAGTTTCTAAAGAAGTTTAAATCCTTACTTACTCACTGTACATATGTTCTCCTGTTGAAACCAAAGAGTTCAAACGTTGCTCGAGAGCCACAATCTTGAACGCCATGTAACAGGAGGACAAGACAAGAACGCCGACTCTGTTAAATACACAGAAACACAGTGAAACACGAGGATTCAAATCATAGCCAAAAAGAACAGTCACTAAGCCAAATGATGTAAATGATTTTGACATCCTAACAAGTGTCTGTCAGACTGCTCGGGCTTCTCAAATTCCACATAATGAGAGGCTGCTCACAGAAACAGATAGATGAGGAGGATGGCTTGTAATGACATTGGCTGTGAGGACTTGTCTTTTGGAGAAGCTCCCCGCGTTGGCTTGCTTGGGTCTACATGTGAAAGCAACAAAGGAAAAAAATGAGTATGTCTGGTAATGTTCATCAACAAGGCAAGGAACTATTTAGAAAGAAATAAAGAAATGTTACAAATACTTTATGATAGAATGTCAAATTTCTAATTTCTGTGTTCTGCATCTGTTTCCACAAGACACGTGTGCCTCTAACTGTAGCATATACAACAGTATGAGTATGTCAGCTGTCTTTAAACTTGGTCTTTAAACTATTGGTTATCAAACAAAGAAGATATGACATGCTGACTGGTAAGCTGGGGTGTGATAGCGGCAGGCTGGGATATTGAGCTGTTCTCAGGCCTTCTTTTGTAGTTTGCAGATATAATGTACAAATATAATTCTTCTAATTTTGTCAAAATAGGTTTTTTAATAAAGGTCAGTGGCAAAAGCGTGGATTATCCTGATATCCAACTGAAACTTTTCCGTTTATCAACATTCAATAGCTCCTGCTAAACAGTGAAATCGAAGACTACAGAAGCATTAACAACAAAGCCATTATCAAAGTACCGCTCTTGAGGGCGGGTCCGTGCTTTTGGCTGGGAGTCTGGAGGTGAATATCTGCGTGGACTGAAACTTCTCCGCTCTTCGCTGTGTTCATAAATGTGCCTGGGAGGCCGCTGAAGTCTGCTCAAAGCAACAGAGAAAAACGCTGTGACTCCAGTGGCTGGCGACTTTGAATAAATGTTAAGAGGCTAACAAGCTCGCAAATGTGACAAGTCCTTTTACTCTGTAAAATAGAAAAAAAAAAAAAACTAATTGTGTCAGTGCTGATGGCTGTCATTGAGAATAAAATGGAGATTACGTTAATTATTTAATGAGATTTCTTTCTGTGAAAAGTGTCTTCACTATAATAAAAACAAAGTCCCAGAGGCTCACTTGGCTTGACTCCAGCTAAATACTAAAGGCTGTCTAAGCCACAGTGACACCTGACACCCCTTACAGAGACAAACAATGACTCTACAAACTGTGTACAGTAGATTAGAGCGAGTACACAGTAGCTATATAATTACACAGGAGGAAAGAAGATGGGTGACACACCAGCTAACTTGTCATAATCTGGAGTCTGAGACCCGGAGCTGCTGCTCTCCATCATTTCCTGCCGTCTCTGCTGCACAACTCCATCGAGGTCAGAGAAGTCTCTAGAAAAGTCCTGCAGCCCACATGAAACATGGGTCACCACATACAATGTAGGCGTTGTATCACATGAAAACAAGCTATGTGTATAGCTCTTTCTATCGCAACAGAAAATAACAAATAAACATCTCAGAAAAAGAACAGACCCCTTACTGACCAGAGGAAGTGACGATGGGCACTTGATTCTGAAGCTGTTTTCACAAGAGGAAGTCACGGGGCTGCCACAGGACTTATCCACCTGTAATGACAACAGACTTAGCTGGTATTGACTTATGAAACTGTCTGCAAACAGTTGCCTATTCAGACAGAATCCAGCAGCAGAATTCATTTGGTTGTCTGTTTCTATGCACACAACGTGCAGAAAAATGAAGTCACTCCCTCCGTTTTGGTTAGACGCTGCCTTTTCACTATTTGCTTTAGCAAAGTTTTCATCTGCATTAGCAAACAGTTGCCTATTTAAACACACGTGAGGAAAAAAAGCTAAGCTAGAGTTGTGTGTTTACAGGCATTTAGTGAACATATTTCTCTCTGTTTAGCTGACTAAATTAAAAATCACCCCCTTCCATTTGCTTGCAACTCCTGCATTGAGTACCTGGCTCTTTAGCAGCTAAATGCTAAACTGTCTCTGTTAGCTACTTGCTAACTAGTTGCTAACTTTTGAATTTTGATACTTTTCAGTACTGGGCCTTTGCTAGAGCCCAGTATTGGATTTAGACACAATTTAATATACACAGAGTTTACAGTGTAACAAGAGAGGAAGCTGGAACACACTAATGTTTAATATACTGCGTCCAAGATACAAAGTAACTTCCGGTAACTGCCCAGTCTTAAAGAAACACAGAAGAGAAAGAAAGTACAGACACTCTCTAAAAAATGTAGTTAATTTGATTTATTAAAGTGCAAAGAACATGACGTGTTTCAGCAGTAATGCCTGAATTATGGTTCAGCAGGAACTCTAACTGGAACGTTCCACATGACCTGACGAGCACATCTCGACAAATGTAACAACACCTCAGGTTTACGTAGCCTGCAATGACTCGAATGGTGTGGAAGGTTGTGGTGCAGGGTGAAGAGAAAATGCTCAGTGTTTTTGTAAAGTAATATATTCTAACTTACAATGGTTGTGTTGTAAATTAGGACGTAGATTTCCTGCAGAAGACTAAATGTAGCTAGCTAATGAATACCGCTAGAACAAGTTGCATAACCCGTATAGAAGATGCCATTTACCTCTAAATGAAGGCAGATTGACTTCAGGAGCTTGTAGGTGGCGTTTCGAGAGAGGAATGACACAAACACATGCTGGAAAAGAGAGATTTAGCATCACTTTCATTTTAATTCCATTTTACTTTTAGCATATACTGCAGAAGCAGCATTTGGTGACTGTGGAGATAAAAAATTCCCCTTTTAACAGGAAGTAAATGGTAAATGGCCTGTATTTGTAGAGCGCTTTACTTAGTCCCTAAGGACCCCAAAGCGCTTTACATTTTTCAATCATCCACACACTGGTGATGGCAAGCTACATTGTAGCCACAGCCACCCTGGGGCGCACTGACAGAGGCGAGGCTGCCGGACACTGGCGCCACCGGGCCCTCTGACCACCACCAGTAGGCAACGGGCAAAGTGTCTTGCCCAAGGACACAACAACCGAGGCTGTCGGAGCCGGGGCTCGAACCGGCAACCTTCCGATTACAAGACGAACTGCCGACTCTTGAGCCACGATCGCCCTATTGACTTCTAACAGAACAAGACTCAACTACAGCCCCCCATCTGCCAGGTAGCGGGTTGAGAGGAAAGTCGGGGAAAAGCTGACTGCATCAAATGCTTTCTTACCTGTTCACTCGGAGTTTCGATCACGAGGGCGTTTGGCACTAACAGCGCTGTTTTCGTTTTTTTGATAAGTGTCACGGACATCGCCGGGATTGAAATCTGTGAAGGACAAGACCTCATGTTCTTTAACAAACAAGCTAATCGCAAAGATTTCAGATAAATTCCTCACTAGAGTTAACAGTGACGTACCTTGGTATCTTTGCCAAAGACTTTGGAGTGGAAGCAGATCCAGTTATCAGAGACAAACAACTTGCCCTGATACAAAATATCTCTCTGGAGGGCACAAGTGTAACCTGTTGGTTACATTTTCACATTAATACTGTCACATTCCTTTGTTTTTTGCCTGAAAGCAAAAGGTGAAACTTACTTTGCTTGAGCTGCTCATCTTTGCTGACCTCCTTAAATAACTTATGGAACTGGGTGTTTGTTTTTGACAACTGAAAGGCAAAGTTTTAAATTAAGAAAATGGCAAATGTATATACATAAAAACAGTTTGGGGTTTGGTGGTATTTGTCAATGGATCAGTATGTGGGTTGTTTTTGTTGTTGTTGTTCTTTTACCTGGGTAGGCTGCCATTTCTTCCTTTCAAACTTTGTTTCTAAGTCACATGGACTTAGCACTGGCGAAAGCTGCTCCACAGGTTTCAGTCTGGCAAATGAAAGGTCAGTGTTTACAGTTAACTATCATGGCAACACCTGAGGAGGACGAGTAACAGTAACTGCAGAAGGAAAAGTACTGTCACAGATTTATAACTCAAACTATCACTAAACACTGTTATCAGGCAAAAAAAGTAAACCCCTCTAATTTGGCTCCGCAGCGTGTCATACGTGGTTAAGTAAAAGCTGCTTGAACAGCAGCAACATAGTCAGTAAACAGCTCTCTGGTCGTGCAGGTATGTAGGAGGATGGGCGCAGCTGCAGAGCTGCAGTTAAAATGGAAAACTAGCACATTTTGAACTAAAAAACAAGTCCAAAAAAATCCTTTCTTGTCACTTTAATTTAGTCCTTTTATGTTTGACATTAAAATGAACTTGTTATTAATTTATTACTTGTCATTAAAGGTTTATATAGTGCTTATAAACAATAAAAATATACACATTGTCCACCTGACGCCGAGTGGTTTCCTCCTGCTCTTGGACTGGTCAGACGCTGTCTCCAGACAGAGCTGGAGGTCCCCAGGTGACCTTCCGTGCTTCCGCTGCCTCCCTTCGCCTCCATTGTCCACCTCAGACCTGCAGACATGACACAGTTAAGTCGCTGCTCTCTGTTCTCCTGGGAGAACAGAGAGGAACACCTCTCACGTAATCTTTAAACGTTCTCAAAAAGCAGCTGCCTCAGGTTTCCACTTGTCTCTCCCCGTGCTCGTATTACCCGGTGTTGCTGTAATGGTTTATATCACAGGAACAAAACATGTTGGGGCACCGAGATTCTGGAGATTCCCATTCAAACGCACAGAAACATCTCTTTGAGTTAAAGAGACGGGGCAGGCGTAAAATTGGCCTTCGGCGCTACAACATAACTTTTGCCATCTGGAATGCAAATTAACCCTATCTTGGCTGTATTTCGTGCCACGTACTCGCTAAATTCGTGCTTTTACAGAGCCAGCAGAGGCCTTTAATTCAAATCCACACTCTGAAGCAGGATGCAGATGCAAATAAGCCCAACGCTTAAACCCCCACCCCCATCAATCGCTTTCCCCCAACTTAAACTGAAAGGCAGCCTCGGGCCCTGGCTGCATCTTTCCCACACTCACGTCGAGCGGTTCCCTCGGGAGTCCTTGCAGGGAAGTTGTTCTGCTGAGAATAACGGGGTCAGAGGTCTGTCCGCCTGCTCGGTCATCAGTACCATATCTCATACTTCTGCCATCGGCTTCTGCTTTCGCTCTCGCGCCGCAGATAAGGGAGAAGCTTCAGGAAGGATTTAAAGTTTGGGACAATCGGTCTGTGGACCAAGAAGCCACACAGAGGAGGAGCCGGGAAGGGGGAGGGAGCAGCTGGGACCAACGTCAGGAGCAACAGGGAAAGAGCAAAGAGGACTCCTGCTGGGACAGGCTGTTATCTGCTTGTAATAAAATGCTCACGCACACTAAATGTTACGTCAAAGCTTTGCGTAAGCTTTAAGTGAAGGTTTCCAGGACTCCTCTGAAAGAGTGACTGTTTCCCTCACCAAATGTTTATACGCTTAAAACTCCAGAAATGTGATTGTACTTATGGTAGACCTCCAGCAGAGGGCAGCAGAGTGTAAACTGTGATAAATGTGTTTTCAAGTGAGATTACCTGAAACTATTCTCTCGGTTAACCGTTCACCAAAGATCGCCTGTGTGCCGAAAAGTGATTCCCAGTGTTTCTATTTGTTTTCTATTTGTAATGCTTTTGCTTATACTGATAAATAGAGCAGGGGTGTCAAACTCATTTTACATCGTGAGCCACATAATGCACACTTTGATCTTAGGGGGGCAGACAAGTGAAACTCGTCTTTCTCTCAGTGCAGAGAAGTTTAACTGCACATTTAATCTCTCAGATATCCCAATATAAGAGGAAAAAGTTCAATTTATCAGTGGGCGTCATCTGAGTCTTTGGTTCTGGGTCCTGGGCCTTATGTTTGACATCCCCGATGCCCCTTGTTGTCCCTACATTATAATCAGGGCAGTCCTTTTTGGCTGCTTAAAATATCTTCAAAGAACTGTGCTGTTATATTTGTTGCAATTTCTCTTTAAAAGAGACATGTTTTAATGTCAGGGACACTTTTCAGCTTCATAATTATTTATGAAGCTGAAAGATTATATAAAAGTGAGTTTACCAAAAAAAAAAAAAATGAATGCAGTTTCTGTGACAGAAGTGTTCTTTCTAGCTTGGTGTACAGATTTTAGGCTAGAAAGTTACAACAATTTAAATACCAGTATTATTTATTTATTTTGGCAATTGTTGACAATAACATTTCTGGTTTGAGATGGGGAGGAGACACAAGTCCGGAGGGTTGTATTAGGAATAGGGGAAAAAGCCTGTACCATAGCAAATATGCGAATCCATCTGAAGTAGTGATCCCAGAGCAGCTGAAAGAAACAACAACAAAGAGAGACAATCCATGATCACATTGTAAGGATGCAAGTAAATAGGTAATGCAGAGAAAATTGTACATGTCATGTAACAGCTATACTATAACAAACTTGAAAGTTTCCAGAAGATTTTACATTTAAAATATGTAATAGTTTCAAAAAATTGCAACTGAGTCTTCAGATCACATCCAGTTTGATTAGTATTGTGTATTATGCAATCAAGACTCTTTATTTGTGGAGTAAAAAACACACGTGCCTGTTGGTCTTTTTTACTTCTGCCGATCTCTTCTCAGTAATCATGGGTAGAACCATCCTTGTCTATGAACTTGGCCTCCTTTAGACTCCAACTTCAAACCTGTAAAGTTTTGTGACCTGTGTGAATGATCCTCAGCTTCCTGTTCTTAGCTGACAGCAGTGACACTTGGTGTGGTCTTCTGCTGCTGCTGCTGCAGTCCACCTGTTTCCAGGTACTATGTGCTGTGCATCCAGAAATGCTCTTCTGCGTACTGATTGTAACAATATCTGAGTTGCTGTTGCCTTCCTGTCAGCTAGAATCAGACTGGCTATTGTTCTCAACATATTATATCTTTGAGAAAATTGTCACCCTCTGGATATTTTTTCTTTTCTTTTCTTTTGGACCATTTTATGTAAACCCTGGAGATGGTTTTATGGGAAAATCCCAGCACATCAGCAGTTTTTAAAATAATCAACCCAGCTCATCTGGCATCTGAAGTCACTTAAATCACCTGTGATTAAATCACCTGTGATTCTGTGAAGTGGCCTTTGAGAGTGTGTGTGGTGTGTGGAGGATATTTTTTGGTACACTTTGGACCCTCTGAGCATTATTTAAACACCACAGCTCACATGAGATATTTTTGCTGGCCACGTCTATCCTCCTGTCCTTCTAGCATCTCAAACTGATTTTTTAAAAACCTGACATTGAGTTCACAGTGGCTCCCACAATCACCTGGTCTCAGCTGATTGTGGGGGCCTTTGGGATTTGGTGGAATGGGATGTTTGCGTCATGGATGCGCGCAGCCAACAACCATAGCTTACAGTGCAGTGAATTACATTGTACTGAATTAACTAAAACAATCCCTGGTTTGATTTAGGAGGCAACACAACTCCCAGTGTAAATCTGCAAAATCTATAATTCAGAGTTATCTCCTGTGGTAATGCTTTATGGCAAAGGTGCAGCTCAAAGTAGCCTATGTTTGGATGTCACTACAGTGGATACACCCAAGAAGATTGAATTTTCATTGTACTGTTAACCTAATTTTGCTATAAACTATGCTAGTTGAGTTCAGATAACTGCAGTCTTTATCACTAAAACCGAAGAAAGTGTCACTGTGCTGCATGTAATTTATTGTGAAATTGAATGAAACGCCCTTTTCTACCTCCAGGGGTCGCTGTTGCTGCATTTAAAGTCAGTGCAGGAACAGAAGACTTGTCAGAGTTCATTAAGTATCCAGGAGACAATGGCACGGCCAGCAGTGCAATGCAAGCTAGCAGCTAGTAGGTTTGCCATTAATCATGGCTGACAAAGAATTCGGGATTAAAGGAAGGAAAGCTGCCAGAGTGACTTTACGCTGAATGAGCGCTGGAAAACAGCAATCCTGTGTGTTTGGTTCTCTCTCTCTCTCTTTTTTTTATTATAAATACTGGAATTCAATAACTAACAGCCAAAACTATGTTCAGTTTCGCTGTTTTGGCTGATAATAATGCATGCAACAATGCAAGTGTGAATACATAATATGAAGAATAACCATTTGTCCAGACTTAAAGGAGCTGTACGATTTAGTGAAATATTTGTCCTTCTTTGTTCCTTGAACAAATTATAACAAATTACTCGTACAATAAAGACACACTTGTTCCTGATTCAGGAATCTGTATAAAAATGTAAATCTACTTCAATTTTAAAATTCTACTTCAATTTTATTTTCAAAATACTACTTTATTTTGTTGTATTCACAGTCTACTATATGCTGTTTTATTGCAGGAGTTCCCAAAATAAGGCCTTAGCCCTTCCAGAGAATCAGATTTACTGTGAGATCATACATGGTGGTTAGAAAATCTCATTACAGACTTATTAATTATTGTTTTTTAAGTCTCTGTACCTTTGACATTGAATGAAGTGGAACTGACACCAGTTGTGAAATACTGGGTAAAAAGGAGTTTAATCTTTAATATTTAGTATTTAATTTTATAAATGCATCATGTGCTATTTAATGGTAAATGCATATGAAAATTTACAATTAAATAAATTAATATTAATATGAAATTGAATTCTTAGTATAACTGGAAATGCATGACAGTTTGGTTGAAGGTCCCACTAAAATGAATATGTATAAAGCAGCAGAGGATTTTTCAAGGTACGTTAGCAAGTTCTAGATACTGACAAAGCTAATGCCGTTAGCAAAATTACCATTCCAGGCAGCTAATTGCTGTGTTCACTGTACTTCAGGCAACTTTAAAAGAGAGTTGCTGCTGTACACGTCAAGTAAAAGAAGTGGAGCCGTGTTTTGAAATTTTGTTTCCCTCCCGTGTTTATGCTAAGCAAAGCTAAGCTAGTGCTTGCCTCGCTCTAGCTAAATAATGTTTACAGGACAAGAGAGCATTACCAATCTCCTCACGTAATACTCAGCAACTAAGTGCGTGAACACATTTTCATTATTTTAAAGCCCAATCAAAAAGGGTGATAATTAGATGAAGTCGAACTTAGCCAGTATGTGTTCATGTGTGTGAGAAAGAGTGCTGCTCTCTGCTGCTGTTGCCTTCTAAGAAACATCTTCTGTAGGCAGAAGCCTTTTCAGTGCCTGTCATATGTTCCACCACAGAAAGACAGAGAACAAGGAAAGCACAGAGAAAGGAGGCTGCTGTGTGTGTGAGAGAGAGAGAGTGCAAAAATGGTACTTGTGACGGGGGAAGATTGAAGTCCTGTTAAGTGCTCTGCTTGAAAGCATGTCTGGCCTCATTAGCTGTCAGTTGTAACAATACTGAACTGGCAGTGAAGACAGGTTGGAGTCTAGTGGTCATAAATCACTCCTCGACAGCTGCCTGACAAGCTGGGAACCAGTACACAGGCACGGGCACCCTCTCAGCTTCGACACTACACAGGCACACACTAATCTAAAAAAATCATTGCTCTCACCCTGAAATTACATAGAGACTGCAACAGTGGTATGCAGTGTTTTGTAAGCGGTAAATTGCTCTCATTTTGAGTCTGCCTCCATATACGCACGTGCACTCATACGTAACCCCTCATCTCCTGTGCCTGTCTGTCGCTGGCTATGCCCATTAGCTAAACGTGCAGTGGCTGCAGTGACTTCTGCGGGGCAGCGGGGGTGTTAAGAGCAAGGCCTGTGGGTCATTAATCACGGCCCCTGACATGCAGAGCAAGAGGCCAAGGCTCCCCTATGCATACAGCTGCTGGGCCACACTCATTGCAAAGGCGATGTGTTGACCCTCGTACGCCCCCGCTCCCAGTGCCTGTGGCTCTCATCTGTCCAACTCCCTCACTGTTTGTGTCAGTCATTGGTGCTGTCAGACACCACCTCCTCTTGATCAACAGCAGCACTTCTGGTGCTGTTTCCTTTCATGCTCACAGTTTTTTATTGATAACTTTACCCTGATTAGACTGTTAATACAGTCAGTCTGATATCTGGAATATTTTTAGCCAATGGCTAGCGGATGCGTATTTAATTATTGGATCCTTCCATATTTCAGGTCTGAATTTCTTGCTATTTTCATTATCAGTAGGAAACTTTTAGCCATTTAACAGCTGATGAACGCAACTTGGAGCAGGATTATTTATGCTTAAGTTCCACATTCCCATCATTGTATGTGATCAGTTAGCCAGCAGAGACTCCTTCAAGTCAAATACATCAAATATTCAAACACACAAAAATGTGAAAAACCTAATGTACCATCTCATTCTCACTCCCATCCGCTGACATGATGTCACCCAGATTCACAGCTGCTTGAATAATGATAAAAGACAGTCAGGCTGCGAGACACTGAAACACTGTTTCATCATTCACAGCTACTAAATCAGCGAGTCCAGGCACAAGACATCTGTTGAAAGCTGATTCCTTATCAGCCTTCCAGCGCGATTTGCCGAACATCTGGAGTTTCTGAGGACTTTGGCATGTGTGCACTGGAAAACTCACAAAGAAGGCTAATTTTCTAGAATGTGTTGACACTTACAACTTCAGGCCAGGTGATCTATTGCAGCATAACATGAACTTTGAATGAATGTGGTGCACATGATGGAAACCAGAAGACAGCATCTTTAGATTGCTTTTCATTAGAAATCGACATTTGAAATTGCAGGAAACGTTTTTCTTTATAACCAATATTGAGGAAAGAAATCATTTTGGAAGCTGACCGTTTGCTAAGCCCTGCTGGTCTACACATGTCCTGCTTTAAACTCACAATTTGTGCATGCAATTTGTGATCATGCTGGCAAGGTTTTTCTTGAAATTTTGTTAAATATTTCAAACAATGGGTCCTTGATTTCAGCTTAGAATAAACAACAGCAGGCTTCCGTGGAAATGGCTTTCATAATCCTAGCTAGCTTTGTGGAAAATGTGTAAATAGAGAAGCAGCTCATATGTAGGAATGGGTACAAAAACCTGGTATTAAACAGTCCCCAGGGATAAATTGTATATGGATGGAAATATCAACAAGTAGTGGTGCAGGCTTAAAATAGCTTGATGGTGTTGAGAATTGAATGCTCAAAAGTGCAGTTGCAGTTTGCTGTCAGTGCTCGTTGTCACAAATGCAAGGGGTGTTTTGCTTCAGCTTTTGACTGCCTGACCCTTCTCCAGGTATGTACCCCAGAGTGCACTTATTATTTTATCCTAAATATCCTAAATGCAGGTAGCTACTAGCAAGGTAACTGTTAAGGACGCGTGCATTCCTTGCTAATGGTATTAGCTTAGCTTTCATCTGGCATAAAATTAGCAAATATTAATTAGTGAATGTGCCGTTTGAGATAAATGTATTGGTTTTCTAACATAAGCCTACAACATGTTCATTTGTGGCTAGCCACGCATGCTAATAAAGGGCGCTAATATGAGCGCAATAAAAAGAAGTATTCCTTCATACTTCATGTGGAAAGGTAGCATATGACTGTGCATTTACATACGAATGATCTGCTAAATCAGTGAATGTTTAAAAGCAACTTGATGTTCAGTGTGTCCCAAACTGAGCAGCATTTGTTTGGGTAATGGAGTTATAAACATGACATTTTATGCAAATTCTTGTGCACGTTTGCAAATCTGCTTTTTATTTGCAGATTATGTGACGTGCATTTCTCATCCCTCTTGGAATACTAGTAGCAGTCACTACAGGAATGACAAAACGTGTGACACATTCTTTTCCCTGTATCTTTCAGTATTTCGCCTTTTTTTCACTTCAACACACCACATTGCTGGACGCACACATCATTTCTGTTGTAACATAGTGGCAAAGATCAGGTCTGCTGGTTAGACTAAACAACAGCATTTGAGTGGAATTTGCTCTCGATCATTAATCATCCTGACAGCTTGAAAAACAACGTTTCCTCCTTAATGACTGTATTTGAGTAATCACGTCTGCTTATTTCCATGAAGCTTCTCTCTCTCTCTCTTTCTCAATCAGATAGCTCTCTCTGCCTTGCTTTATGTTGCCGTCCACATGTGTGTATTTTGGAGCCTTTTCTTTGACCTCCCAAAGTCTCCGGTGTGGCGTCTGCTATGGGTCACACTAGCCAATTATGGCGTGTTGTGTTCGTGAAGAGGGTAAAAACCACGAGGAATGAGAGAATGTGGCTGTGAGGATCCAGATGCGGAAGGCAGAGGATCGTGTCCCCCTCTCTCCATGTGCCAAAACCACCGGCAGCCGCTGCTGGCCTCCAGGCCTCCACTGGTCACTGCCAAAGCACGTTTCTCTGTTAAGCACTGGGTTTATGATGCATGAGAGCTGACAACTGATCTAGGAGCCCTTACAGCTCAGCCAGATAAAAACCAGCTGGGGCCATGCACATTAGCAGAGAAGCCATAATTGCATTTGCCCTCTTGTACACCACTAAACTCATTCTGTTGACTTAAAAAAAAAGCCATAAGGCAAGAGAGGTCTCAGTAATTCTTTTTTTCAGAAATAAAAATACCTGCTCCAGTGCAGGCAGATTTATTGTTGGATGTGGGTAATTTAACATACGAGTAGTAGTGTAGTGGATGGGGTGACAGAGCTTTTATTCTTTCTTCTTTAAGCAAGAAAAGTGTATTTTCAACATTTCTCCCAGCCCGTGGGTGGATGTAAGTGATGGGTTTATGGTGGTTTAGAAACATCAGTACAGCATGGCTGACATCTGTGTCCGCTTTATTTTTGGACTGCTTGAAAAGCCCTCATAGTCGGATGATGGATGAAGTGATAAAGTTGGAGAGAAGACAAAATGAAAGCAGAGGAGTCCATTTCTGGGAAACAGTGTGTGATCTGTAACTCAGAGACGAGTCAGAAAAGAAGCATCGGGGCAGATGTTTGTAATTTGTGACTACGCCTAATGATTTTAATGCAGGAAATTTCACAGCGTCTGACATCAAAGGAGAAGACACAACAAAAAATTCTGGAGATCAATCGATCGATTAAAAAAAAATCTGCATTTTTAAAATCTAATTTCTCCCAGTGTTTCATCTGCACCGGTTTGGGCTGATAGAGAGGTTAGAGGCTTGTCATGTAATGAAGGGGCAGCTCCACAGTCTGTCACCATTAATCATCAGGGCTGTCAGGCTGCTCCAAGGACTCACTTATATCAACCAGAATAATACCAGAAGGCTTTTTATACATTACAGCGAAATGTGTTCGCAACACTGGTTTTAAATTAGAGTGCTAAATTTAAAAAGAAAACAAAGATGTCTGCAACCAACACATTGGAAAAGCAGCGCTGTTATGTGATGGATGAAACCATGGGTAAACCATATTGTTTAAATATAGATGTAATAGTCAGTGGGTGCCCTCCATCTCCCCTCCTGCTGCTTCTCAGTTCCCTTTGCACAGAACATTTCGTCCCCCCCAAAAAAGGTTTGAGGAAAAAAGAAATAAATATAACGACTACTCAAAACAAACCTGAATCAGTGGTTAATAAGTAAAGTATGTTTACAATGTTTAAAATGCAAAAACTGTAAACATTGTGTCCCTTTCTATGAAGATTTCATACAGTCAGCAGCTCTGTGAGGTTGCTGCAAGTCAGCGCACACATGACTGTGTTCACTGACTTTTATACAGTCAATAAGCTGTGCCAAGTGGTACTCTCCAGAGATAAAAAACATGAACCCAATGCAGAAGATCCTCTCGGTGCCATTTCAGGCTCGCTGCTAAATGGAGTCATTGTCCTTAGACTCCCATGTTAAAACGTTCAACTATACAGCATAAAAAAAAGCATATTAACAACCTGAATACAATTTTTGGCCTCTATGTATAGTCTTCCCATGTGTAACACATCTCAGTGAGTTTTTTTGTTGTTTTTTGTTAACAACACATCCATCTGAATACTGGAGTTGGGTGCATGACCGCATTGACTGACAGGTGATAGTGCGGTCATGTGTCTGCTAGGCCTCATCCACTATGTTGGAGCATTTTTAATGGTTTATCTGAATAATACTGTGATGTGCTATGTGGTGCAGACCATCCTAGAATTTACCATAAAACTGAAATATTTCATTAGTCTGTTACGTGGCGCTAATTAGCCTGTATGTTTGTTAATGGTTTTGCTAACCAAGCTAGCTAACGCTAACTGAGACCGTCTAGCTTCTTAATTCATGTTATTTAGTTGCAGTCAGGGTTGCTGTCTGTAATATCCTGCAGCTAGAAAGCCTTGGTGTGAGGGCCATCGCTGAAGAAAGAAGAAATGTTGTGCACGTGGTTTGTTGGCTTTGCAAGTGATGGTGCAGCTGCTGCGATGGGCTGATAGAGGGGAACAGTCACGCTCCTTCGTGGAAAGATCAACCATAACCTAACCATCATTCACTGCTTCATTTACTGACTCATTCATGCAGTGAGTCTTTTTTTTCCCACACATTTATTGACTTCAAACTTGGACATCAAGACATCAGTGGAATAAGATGTCTTTATCGCTGTCTAGTGATTTTCATATGTGGGTAGAAGAGGGTAAAGTGCTGCAGGCACAAGAAAGCAAAAAAAAAAAATCTGGCAACAAAACAGTGTGATTTCTCTGGAATCTACTATAGTGCAATATTTATTAATTCTTTCTTTAAACTAACAGTAATTTATGATAATGCATTTTGACATTTTTTTATATTTAATGTTAAATAAACGGTACAACTGGCCAAACAAGTGGAAGGATGGTTTAATGCTAGCATCTTAAACTGTTTGTATTGTTGCATTTGATTGTGAGTTTCTGAAGAAGAAAAGTTGAGATTAGAATTATTGCACATATTAATTAGATTTTTCGTTTAAAATTAGATTTAAAAAACCATTACAATGCGGTTATTTTTTTAAGAGCTGGGCGGGACTCAAGACCTCTGTGGTTACTGAATTATTTTCATAGCATTTTTCTGTGTTTTTATAATGAAAATCCTGTCAGAGATTTCTTCCTGTTAAAAGGGAGTTTTCTCTTCTCACTGTCTCCAAGTGCTTGTTCATAGATGGTTGGCTGGATGTTGGGGGTTTCTCTACATGATTTTAGTGTCTCTACCTTACAATATAAAAAAGCAACTTGAAGTGACTGTTACAATTTGGTGCTATATAAGTAAATTTTAATTGAATGTCACTTGCCTTATTTAAATTAGTTGATTTAGATCTAAACTTTTATCTATATATTAAATTACAGAGAATTTTGTTTGTTTTTTGTAAGCTAGCTAAACAGGCTTCAAGGTATGGTGGACCTAAAATGAAAAATTAGAAATAAATAAAGAATATTTCACAAAACAATAAAATGGAAACATATCCTGAATGCTTTTGTTTCGTGAAACCGTGTTCTTCGTCTTGTTTTGTTTTGTGTAATGATGCTGTTTGTCTCACCTCCAGGTCACCGCAGAAAAGTTATTGTCTGTAGAAAATTGTTTGGTAATTCATCCCATAGGAGTTGAGTTGCTCTAAATCAAACATACTAACCTCATGGGGCCACTAGGAAAAACAAATTACCAGTGTCACCAGGATTCATTGCAAAACACCCCCTCAGTGTCCTGTGATAATATCACAGCACTGGACTGGTTCAGTTTGCCTCGGCATTAGTAAATATAAAGTCATAGTGTAATTTAAACCTTAATATCTGAAGACTGTAAATGTGTTTAAACACCAGATTGGATATTACAAACGTAATTAGAAGTTGCCAAAAGCCGCTCTATATTTTTTAATAACTTGTGGTGGTGAATGAGTTATTATCACTGTTGTAGAATGAGCTAAACATCCACTGGGGGTTGAACCCCCTAACATTTTTTGCTACCCTAAACTAATATAAAGTGGATCTGCTGATATTTTGTGACCTCAAATTTATAACTGATCTTTAATATTAAACTGAGGTGATACATTTCACAAGGAAAGGGTTAAATCTAAATTTGGGATGACAAAATGTTGAGAGGTGTTTTCACCTCCGAAAGAAATAAAAAACTGGGTTACTACCCTTCAGCAAAAAGAAAGGCGTGCATGGCCTTTTTCCATTTCTGGCCTCTTGAATAATTTCATTAACATTACTTAAACCATTTTCAAGCAAATGAGTAGAAGATTACCACAGAGGCAGGTGATGTTGCCTCCTGGTAACATACAGATATCACTGGTCACCAATAGGTGGCATCCCAATCCAACGCCATAGCATCTTTGCTACAGTAAACACAAGTGACTGATAACACCTGAAGAGGAAATGTGGAGAGAAATCCAACGAAAACAACTCAAAATATCCTGAAGTCTGGCACTGAAAGAGAGAAGTGAAACTTAACTGGTAACAACTGCCAACTTATTTCTTAGAGCTAATAAACTAAAGAGTGTCTGTTTTCTGGGGCATATCTGACAACACAAAACACTCGGGGGGGGGGGGGGGGGGGGGGGGCTGCCGAACTCAGACAGCCCCACAACAGCAAGTCAGACCACTGAAACAGGAGCGCTCTCTCTTGTTACAGGCCGCTTTGACCCCTCTGGGAGCCTTGTCAGAGTTGTGATTGACCAGCATGGGTCATCTATACTTTGCCAAGGGTGTCACGGAGTCATGTTGCTAGGAAATGGCATATTACTGCTGCCAATCACGCGCTGGCTGCGGTAACCTGAGCAACTGTCAGGGCTCCGTCTCGATCGCACGGAAAGCGGCTGCTAGTGGCTACAGTGTATATACATTACATCTCGACAGGCACAAATGTCGCCATTTTTCACGAAGCGCACTTGAACGCTAAATCTGGGAGCATTAAATCAGGATGCTTTAGCTTGAGGTTGACACGGAATAAGCTGGAGCTCAGCGGTAAAGCACACCCGACGTCGTCAATCAAGTAACTGTTTTCGCTGCAAGAATAGCTGCCTGTACACATCTGGATCACCTATACTGTCGCCTCGCTGACATATATGCTCAGAAGGGTTTACGCCTGCCTTTCACCACTTCACTTGTTTTTCCTTTAAAAGGTAGGAATCTGCAAAGTGGCAGAACTGGTCTGGGAAATGTTTCGGACACTTTTCTTGTCGGTACTGATTTTTCTGAGAAGTGCTGACATAAGTAAACGTCTTGTTATTAATCAAGAAATATCATTTGTCAGGTGTTGGTTGTCAAGTATTTCCAACAAAGGCAACACAGTGAATTAAACCTTGGGTTAACAAATGCACTACAAAAAGCTAATAAAGAGAAATCTTTGACTGAAAGCCATTCACATCAGAAATGAAGACAACAAAATATACATCTTCAGTGTTATTTATTTACTAAAATATGACCTCCCCTTTCATTGGATCCCACCACAGGGTGCTCCAAGTTTACAAAAAATATCACATCTCAGTCGATTTGCCGTGTGAAAATAAAAACAATCAAAAGAGGCGAGGAGCTCGGAGAGAGATGTGACTGTAACATTCATTCTCGGAGAAGTTTTAAGACACAACGCATTCCACACCTGCCGTGTGTGCACTTGAAAACGAGGAGAGATTTATGTGGTAAAGTTTACAGTCAGCTCCCCTTTTATAAAATAAATACAAGTTCTCAGTAGGAATAAAAGAAAAAAAAAACCAAGGAACCAAAACAGATGATCACAAACCACGGGGGCAAACCAAGTGTGTGCACTGCGCTGAGCTTACAGGCATCTGATGCAGGGAGAAAGCCACTGCAGTCACACTAACACCGATCCCGATGCTGGAGCTCGCTGCCATTTCAAAATCATCATCATCAACATTTGCAACGAGAACCCTGAAAATCCCAGAGCTGTCACGCAGCGTCCATCCATCAATCAGGCGAGTCCACAGGGCGGCAAGTGTCCTCTCAGAGCAGTTGCGCCTGCTGCAGAAGCATCCGAGCAATGTGCAGACATGCAAGAGCTGCGTGTCCACTGAATTTTAGCAGTAGGTCCTGGTTTGAAACAAGAAATCTTGTATAAACAGATAATGTATAAAGAACCAAGAAAAAAAAAGTTGAAGATGCTCTCAAGTTAAAATCCAGGAGTCGCAAGTCCCTCCCAGTTCCACTTGAAGCTGCTGCGAAGTCAAAGGAAGCAGCAAGTTGCAGTGATTAAAGTTAAAGTAACCATCAAGACGTTTTGGGGAGGGCGCTTATTAACGTCCTGGCTGAGCAGATGAACACACACACTCAATATGAAGCGACAGCCAGCAGATACTAAGCTTAGCGTACAGGCTGAAGATGGAGTGAACTCTGTGAGGGGCACGTGTTAACCTGCTCCTCAGCTAAAATCTCTGCTAGCTCGTTCAGTATTTTACCCCTTCTCCATGCTAAGCTAAGCTAAATGAACTGGCTTCATATTTAAAATAGAAATTCGCCAGCGGCGTCAATCTTCTCATCTGACTCTTAGCCAGGAAACAAATAAGCATTATTTCCCAACACGTTGAACCATTCCTCTAAAGATTTAAGTAGGTGGTGCATCACTGGTATCCCAGAGCCGACGCAGACCCCAGTCTTTGACTGTAGAGTGCGTAATGAGGGTAGTATGGACCTGTGGTGGGCAGAGAGTGCAGGGAGATGGAGGAGGGTCCAGAGGGGAGATGGACCTTACTGTAGGGGTGATAGCGAGCCAGACCCAGGCTGGGGGGAGCCCTGAGAGAAAGAGAGCTGTGCATGGAGCCTGGACTGTTCTGATGTGGGAGGTGAAGGTGGCAGGAGGCAGGCCCTGAGGAGGAAGCAGAGAGCAGCTTACTGTCCATCCCCACCGGCAGGGCTGTGTGCGTGCGGAGGTGAGCCAGGAGTTCGTCTGACGTTGCGAAGCGCTTGTCGCACGGCCCTCCGGCTGAGACCCAGTTGCAAGCGTGTGGCAGGGGATCGTTGGGGAGCATGAAGCCGTACGTGTAGAGGGGATGAGAGAGGGAGGAGGATGCACTGGATGACAAGGAGCTTTGGTGGAGAGAGTGGAGGGGGTGGGAGGGATACACCAGGGGGAAGCTGGATTTGAGGGTGGAGGAAGGGTCGTGGATGCAGGAGTTGCAGTTGCTTCCACCAAGATGGGATACACTTGGGTAACTTAGACAGTAGGGGTCCCTGCATAAACCCTGCATGAAGGAGGGAGGGGAGGCGCCCGTAAGAGGGCTGGAGCTTGGGTGCTTTCCTGGTACGCCCATGCTGCCCACGCTCAGGCTCGACTTGGTCGGGTCCAGCCCAGGAACAAACTGGGATGGGTAGCCTGCGTAGCCCCCCACTACAGATCCATGGTAGCCCATATTTGAGGAAGGCAGAGGGAAGAGCGGCTGGCTGGTCTTATAAGGAGAAATGGGCGTAATGTGTCCAGGGCCAAGGTTAGGCTGGGTGGGCTCTGCTTTGCCTGCGTCATGGTTGGAGCCTCCGTCAGAGCTTCCGTTACTGCAGTTTGTGCTGGCCCGAACGTGACTGGAGTTAGCGTGGTGCGGGCTGTCCGAGCTGGCCTTGTTTACCTCAGCGTCTTTTTTGGGATTTATGTTATTGTTGTTATTATTATTGCTGCTCGTGCTGGTGGGACTGCTCTGGTCACGTGCAGATTCACCAGTGGGACTCTGGGAGTGTGGGGCGTGCTGTCCACCTGGAGAGTGGCTCTGTTTGGAAAGCTGCTGAGCATGTCCCGGTGGGGTGCTGCTCCTGGCTCTGGAGCTGGGCGACACAGCGTGAGGCGGATAGGACTGCTGGCCACTGGTTGAATTTCCATTAGCGGTAGTGCTACTGCTGCTGGGCACCCTGAAGCCGACTTTGTCACTGCCGGAGCCGCTGCTGCTGGTGGCTCCGTCTCTGCGACATTCACCGCTGCCTTTGTTGTAGGGCTTGAAGCTGGATTTGTCCTCCAGGGCGTGGCGGTGCTCGCCGAGCTTCAGGCTGGAGACAGATGACCGACTGCTGGGCTCCTTGTCCCCCTGACTGCAGGAGGAGTTGAGCTTGGAGGAAGAAGGAGGGTCCGGTTTACCAATTTGAGAGCAGGTCTGAGCAAGCAGGGCAAGGGGACTCTTCTTTGCATCCAGCTACAACAAAATTAAACAAGTTTTACTACATTTTTTAAAGCTTTCCAAAAAAACTAAACAACAAAACACCCAGAAGTTTTGTGTGACTTTGTGTAGGCCTGCTGACAGTTATTATGTACCAAATGCTTTATTGCTCTGTGCATAAAATGCCAGAGGGGTCTTTGTAACTTCCTAGAAGTCAGGGGGGGGGGGGTGTTTAAGCTTTAAGCTTCAGATGATTACAAATAAATCAGCATTTTTAAAGCATAAAAACAAAGAAAAAAATGCCCTTCTGTAACATCGATTACACTGCACTCAGTGCCTTTGTTCTTTAGGAAAACATCTGACATTTGAGAACTTCACCCTGTGCTCTGGGAAGGTGGGATGGCTTCTTTTAGACACTAAAGTAGGTTAATACAAAAAAGCTATTCACTTAAGTGAAAATAATAATTATTATTATTACATCACATGTTAGCAGACAACAAAAGCAAGAAAAGGATTTGATTATCTAAACAAATCTTCATTAACTTTAACAATTTATCAACAAATCAGTTTTTAATTTTGGAGTAAATTGCGAATAGAATTAAATAGATATCAGTTTATCGCAGTGCGCGTGTGTGTGTCAGCGTGTGGAGTTAAAAAACACAGACCACAGCATATTATCAGCTCCCTGCAAATGCGGGATTGTTTTTATCTGTTGTCATAGCAGATTTCAGCCCTGTGTTGCGACATATCCACAGATCTGCAGTGTAAGAACAGTCCTCTCTACAAAGGAACGCTAAAAAAATAAATAAATTTTAAAAAAGTCCATAAATACCTCGATGCTCACTGGTGCGGGTGTTAGAGGCTGTAAATATTCCGGGTGTAGCAAGTGTCCGGTGTGCGCCGTCAACATCTTGATAACTCGGATAGGAAGCCGCTTTGCCTGTCGAAGTGGGTCCAGAGGGGTCAACAAAGAGAGCGCAGCACCGGGACGGGACTTCTTAGGAACGCTGGTCTCACTGAGCTCGATCCGCGCGCTAACTCGATCAACAGCTGATCCTGAAGGGAGATATTTCATTGGAGAGAGGGCGCAGGGGGTGGCCGTGGACGTGCGTTACTTTATTTAAAAAAAAAACTTATAAAAAATAGTAATAATAAAATAAAGGATAAAAAATAATAATAAATAAAAATAATGATTCAAAATGGGTTTGGTAAATATAATCCAGCGGACATGAAACACAGACGGCCGTCCTTAAATGTCCCGAAGGACGGAGAAGCCTTTCAGCCCCAGTGCGCTACTTCATTTGGAGCATCCTCGTCCCAAACACGTCTCCTGTATTCCGACTTCAAACCCCACAAAATAAATAAATAACAATAATAATAAAGTCCACAAAAAAGAGCACGGTGTCCTTTTTGGCAAGGCGCAAACGAGAAAAGAGCCACTTGAGAATCCGAGTGCTCGGGAAACGTCCCACTGCGTGTCTCCGTGCAGGACTTCAGCAGCTCACTGATCACAACTGGCGGACTTCAAAGTGCAGCAGCCGCCGTCCGTCCGCTGGGTGGCCGCATCGGTAATAAGCGGGGCGGGGAGGACGTTCGTGAAGGCGGAGCCACCTCGGTCTGCAAGTGACGATCGTTACTCTTTTGATTTGTTTATATGATCATCCGTGGGGGGGAGTGGTGTCACAGGGTATATTTACTCAAATACTATACTGAAATATAATTTTCAAGTATGTGGAGGATATGGAAAGCCACGAGTGCCAAAAATGAATTAAACGAATAAGTTATGAAATATTTAATTAAATGTGTCCCGAGTTTATTAAATTGGGAAATAAATAATTGATGATTAAATAATTATTCGTAGAATTATTTGATTAATTCATCATCATCATCATTTATTTATATAGCACTTTAAAAACACACCTGGTAGACCAAAGTGCTGTACAATACTAATATGCACATAGTAATAAAACCAGACATAGCAATAAAATTAAAAAATAAAATAAAATATATAAATATCAGTTACCCACAGAGTTAAAAGCCAGGGAATAAAAAGAGGTTTTTAATAAAGACTTAAAAACTGGCACTGATGCAGCCTGTCTAATATGGAGAGGAAAGTTATTCCAAAGCATCTGCGCTGCAACAGAGAACACTCGGTCTCCTCTAAGTTTCAGCCGTGACTTTGGCACCGAAAGCAGCAACTGCTCAGCTGACCGAAGGGAACGAGTGGGGACGTGGGGCTTCAACAAGTCAGACAAATAAACAGGTGCCAGACCATTTAGAGATTTAAAAACCAATAAAAGGACTTTATAAAAATCGTGCCGCAGCATTTTGCACTAATTGCAAGCGTGACAAAGTGCCCTGCCCAATTCCTATTAAAAGAGAATTGCAATAATCTAAGATTTGTGATCGAACTCTTTAGTTGGAAAGTCAAAGCTGCAAGATCAACATCTGGAGTATGAGAAAAACAATTTGGGCCAAATACAATCGATCATTAAAATTTAAAAGGTTTTTTGCCATCCATGCTTTGACATCAGTAAGGCAGTCAAGCAGAGGTCGACTTGGGAGACTATCAGAATGACTAAAAGGTAAATAGAGCTGGCAGTCATCTGCAGATGGAATGGCACTTTATGTTTTCGGAAAATCGCGCCAAGAGGCAAAAGGTACAGTGAAAACAATAACGGCACAAGAATAGATCCCTGTGGCACACCCCACAGCAGAGGGGCCACAGAGGATGAAGACGACCCCAACTTAACACAAAAGGTCCTATTTAAGAGATAGGACTTTAACCACAAAAGTGCCGAACCAGAAATTCCCACACAGTGCTGTAAGCGGGAGATCAGCACTGTGTCAAATGCAGCGGTCATGTCCAACAAGACCAGCACTGTATATTTACCACGGTCTGTCACTATCAGGATGTCATTCATAACTTTTACGAGGGCTGTCTCCGTACTGTGAAATGGCTTAAAGCCGGACTGAAAGATTTCTGACAATTTAGAGTCATTCAAGTAGTCCATCGACTGATGGACTATAACTGATTAAGAACATGCAGTTAATTATTGAATGATGTGTTTATTTAATTCATTTTGGCACTCATGGTTTGTGCACAGCTAAATCTGAACTGGACCACAATACCAAAGGGTTCTGTTGACACCATGCTAATTATTATGGCTCTGAAGAATAACAGTTGTATAAATTTTTATTAGATAAAATCATAGTTTTTAAAGATACATATACAAATGAGCAGAAAGTAGCTGTTTGTGAACAGATATATGCATATATAAACTGCTAGTCCATGGTTCCTATACAAACCCATGTGCATTAAACAATATGCCCATACAATTTAGTGACCGTTTTGTTGTTTTTGTTTATTAAAAACTTAGAGAACAGGATGTCTCAAATACTAAATGATGGTGTGAGTTTGCAAAAACAGAAGTTTTTCCACAGTATTATAGGATGTTGCTTTGGCACTGCACAAGTACTCTATAAAGCATGGATTAAACTGTTACCAGGAGATATATTTAAAAAAGTTCTGTGATATTATTACCCCCATTTGGGGTGGGGGTAATAATCTAAAGCAAAGAATAAAGTAAAACTTTTTAAAGCAAACACAACAGTGAAAACCTTTTGTGTTTGTGGAATCAAACTATGGAATAGTCTTTCAGCAGGTCTGCAGCAATATTCAAACATTTTACAGTTTAAAAAAGGATTTCAAGAAACAATTTATTTGTATTTAAATTTCCATATTTAGTGTACATATGCATATACATTTTAAAGTGAAACGTGTCTACTTGTGTCCATTTGTAATGTGTCAGTTGTAGCAGAATTAACTTGTCATCTTACTTGCCTGTGATGGTCCCTTCATAGTTTTTGAAACTGCACACAACTTTCAAGCTCCCTCACACTCACCGTTCCACATGCTCAATTACATTACAATCCACTCTGATTAGTTAAGAAGAACCTGCCATAATATGGATCAGTGTAGTGGCTGAATAGGCCTATTTGCTGTACACCAGCACAAGCACAGCAATAAGGCAAGAAATTCCACATATTAACTGTGAACAAGGCTCATCTGTTTATCAAGGACCATTCCAGGTGACAGCCTCATGAAGCTGCTTAAGATACAGCTGATAGCGTGCAAAGCTGTCATCAAGGCAAACTCTGAGGAATCTGAAATATGAAACGTGTTTTGTTTACACAGTTTCTCACACTGCAAAATTCCATGTGTGTGATTTGATGATGTGGATGTCTTCCACTATGTTCTACAGAAAATACATATCGTTAGCTTCATAGCATAAGTGCCTAAGTCATTGACTTAGTCAAATGACTTAGGCACTTATGCTATGAAGCTAACGATATGTAGAGTGAAGAAGAAAAATGTGGGCATTTGTTTATGCACAGATGGCCTTACATATGACTACAGAATAGTTGGGCATGCAGAGGAGTTCATGGCCTACTCAGTAACTGCAAGGTATCAGGTCCTGCGGCTGCAAGCTCAAATCTTCACCCTGGTTTTTGCCAAATATGGCAATGCATTGTGACCAAACATCTCCAAGTTGGTTTCATCAGTCCAAAGGACATTAGTCCTGAAATCCTGTGCTTTGTTCAGGTGAGACGTTTGCAAAGGTTTGCCATGTTGCCATGCTCTTTTCACAAACACAGAGGCCTTTCTCCTGGCAATCTTTCCAAACACGCCACACCTGTTCTGCCTTTTTCTAATTGCACGGTCATGAACTTTAACATTTAACATGCTAACTGAAGCCTGTAACTAGAGTCTAAGGTGTAGCTCTTGGAGGGGGAGGGGGTTTCTTGGACTTTTTTTGAGCCCTGCTGGTGAATTTGCTGGAAGTCCCAATAAATTCACCCCATTTAATCAAATCTTGAGGCACAACATGATCCCAGAAAAAAATCAATTTAAATTCATTTAAATTTATGCATAATTACTTTGTTTTACGGTGTTTTCTTCTTTTCCCCTTCCATTAATAATTTCATAACCTCAGATATTTCTGTTGGCCCATTGGCGAAGCTTAACCCAAAGGTCAGAAACCACTAACTGTAGGGGAAAAAAAGAACTCCCTCTAAAGCTGCTTCAATATTTAATTAATGATAATGTATTACTCACAGGGCTGACCTTCTGTTGGATGAATACGTTACTTCTGATGCTATAAGTTTGTTATATCCTGCATTTAAGACATTTATATGATGGAGGTTAAGTAACTGGATAAAGTATTCAAACCATTTACTTAAAGTAACAATGCAACACTCCAAAACACTCCATTAACATTATTAACAGAATCCATAAAAAGAGTTAAAATAAAAATAAACCAAAAATGTCTTGTTGGAAAAACAACCAACCAAGAGGTTGGGCTATTTCAAGGAGTAGGTCAATAAATTTAAGCAGTTGTGAGATGATTAAATGGAAAGTAAAAATGAGCAAGATAAATTTCGATTAGATTTTAATACAGTGTTGACTTTTTCGCATATACTGAACATTTGTAGAACTTTGTTGAAACAACATTTTCCTACAGGGTCACAATCTAAGGATTTCCAACCACGATTTTAATCTTACAAATTACATCTTCGAGTCTTACGATTTTATGGAAGAAACTGAAAACAGTACGGTAAACTAAATGTGTTTATTTTACTGTATACAGGAGTTTATAACTCTTTGACTTTGTTTTCCATAAATGGCAAAAGAACTTCCAAAGTAATACTGTAAAAATATTTATTTTGGCAGACAAATTAATAATCTGCATCTTCAAATCAGATAATTATATGCTCTAAACCCCTGGACAGATGTTATCCTTCATTTTAAGCCAAAATTGCTTAATCTATGGTTTCCTACATCTCAATTTGCACAAACATAAAGGCTGAAATTGGTGGGCATTTTTCCAAAGTCGTGTCAACAATTAATGATTAAAAGAAAATATCTGATAATCAAACTTTTTTGAGGTCATGGAAAAACAAGTTTGTTTAAGCAACGAAGTAGACGCTCTGTGGGGACCACAAAATCCCAACCATTGGATCATAAGCTTGTGTGCAACAAATATTTGGCATGTGGCGTTTCAGCGTTTAAATAAAACCACACAATCACGAGCAAATTTGGAAGACGAAACTTTAGTCAAATGCCAATTCGAATCGTATCATTTCATGAAACAAGGATCAAAGGGAAGGGCGAGAACTTTCACCGAACACAAGAAAATAGTCTGCTGTCAACTTCGCAGAGAGGGATACCATGAGTCTGCTGGGACGCGGTTCAGAAACCTCTTATTAAAACTAAAAATGCTCTTTTGTGAGGGTAATGGTGCAGAGAACAAAGTGTGCAGACACATGAGTCATCTTTCAGTTGACGACAAGCAAAGCATTGCGTAAAAGGACAAAAACCAAAAGGGGGTTTGTGAGTCCAGATGCTTGTTTTTCATTGCCAGAGATCACCATGCCTCCATTATTGCCAACAGCATCATTCTAGAAAAAGGAAAAGGAAAAAAGAGCCCATATTTATGTCCTTATTTTTCTTGTCTTGTCACACTGGTGCACACAGTGTTCACCATTAACTTTGGGTACACTGTAAATATAAACAAAATAAAAGTCATGGGTTGTGGGTACTGTATTTCTAAAAGTTAGTGCAAAATCCCCAATAACCGATGGTAATATTTTAACACTGATTCAATAATTTGCACATCGTTTAGCATATTAACATGCAGATATTTATGAACTACACTATTATGGTGGGGATGCACGGCATCAATGCGTTAATGAGCTAACCGCGCTAATGCGTCGACACCGTGCAGCCCCATGCACGGGGCGATCCGCGGTAACTCGTTAACGGAGATTTGCCACATTAATGCAGTTATAGCGTTAACGTCACTTTAACAAGATTAACGCTGACAGCACTACAAAGCATGGATCCATCCTGCAGTGTATCAGAAGTTCAGGCTGGTGTTGCTGATGTAAGAATGTAGGTGTATTTTTGTTGGATATTTTCTTGGATAGCACGGTGGCACGGTGGTTAGCACTGTTGCCGCACAGCAAGAAGGTCCTGAGTTCTGTATGGAGTTTGCATGTTCTCCCCGTGTTTGCGTGGGAGCACTCCAGCTTCCTCCCACCGTCATGCAGTTTGTGGGGATAGGTTAATTGATTAATCTAAATTGCATGAATGCAGGAATAAATGTGAGTGCGAATGGTTGTCTGTCTCTGTGTGTTAGCGACAGACTGGCGACCTGTCCAGGGTGAACCCTCTCGCCCTATGACAGCTGGGATAGGCTCCAGTGCCCCCCGCGACCCTGAAAAGGACAAGCGAATGGATGGATGGATATCCTGGCACACTGAGCATCATTTATAAACCACATTGCACTGGTGATTGTAATTTGATCTCTAAATATGGAGATATGAAATGTTTATATCTGTATGGTGTCCAGAAAAACCGGATCATGTATGTGCTGTGCAGTAAATCTAATAGCGTGACCTACTTCTTTTCTTTCTTTCTTTTTTTTGCATATCTCTGTCATTGCATACTGCATACAGTATGCTGTACAGGGTATTATTACAATAATAAAAGTAAACACATGGAGCAAACATAATAGGCAGCTGAGAGAAGACCACATACTTAATGCTAACCCTTCTAAAGTGTACCTGTCTGTTTACAAGCTGCTTCACATTGAGTCATTCTTATTCCATTAAGACTTCAAATGTCAATTTACTTTGCATTTGCTTTTAACCTTTTGCTTCAACTTTTAGGTTTGCGTTTACTTTTGACGTGCAGAGTGACACATCGTTTGTCTTCTGGCTTTTGCTCTGAGCAACTCTACACACACAAAAATCAATAAAGTATACAGAACGTGTCACAATGCAGTCTAATTTCTTTTATTAATTTATGCCACTTTCACCAGTGAAGAAAAATGTGATAAAGACAAATCACCTCCATATTAATGGTTATATAAATCTGGAATGTTAATAACTTTATTGCATTACCGCCTGCTGACTGACTTTGCAATGAGCTAATTTTGTTAACCTAATTATACAATGAATTGGTTAAAGTACTTAAAAATTATGGCTGACAAGAACTATTAGCAGAAGCCCAAAATAGTCTGAATCTAAGGGGCTTTGATTCTCTGAATCCTTTGCAGCCTCAATTGAGTGCAAAATCATTCCTAATCCTTCATAACCTGTGGGCAAAAGGCTGCATAATGTGAATTAGCTGACGGATTTTTGTATATATCTCGCAGGGTCCTCCTTAATCTTCAAAAGCAATGGTTCCCATGTAAATATAAAGAGAGGGTGATAAGTTTATTCTTGCGTTCCTTCTAGAAATGCTGTCAACTATGAATATTTCTTTTTTTTGGCATTCCTTCCAGCTCTTGCTAGTGATCTAAAATCTGCTACAGAGCTGTGGGTTTTATTCTCCCAAAGGTCCACATGTGGAACTGTTGCAGAGAGCCACATCAGTAAGTTGAATTAAGTTCTTCTTAATATTAATTTTATATCTTTAAAAGTGTAATGGTGTGGTCCCCCACAACTGTCAAAGTTTCTCATGTGGCCCCTTGAGAAAATTAATTGCCTACCCCTGAATCAGCAGATCCCTAAAAAAAGCAAATATTTGGTTAGAGTAGCTGGTACCTTGAACTCATGGATTAAACAGCAGCACAGCTACTCACAACCATCCATCAATGTCACATTTGTGATAAGAAGTAGAGAATGGAAGCACCATCTCATCAGGAAACAAGGTCAGAGTCTGCACCACTGTGGAGCACACAGCAGGGAAACCAGAGGAGCAGTTTGATGTATGTGTTGGTAAAACAGTCTAATGGTGGTAGGGAAGTACCAATAGGAGAAAAAAGTACACAAGTCATTACAAGAGACTGAGAAAACATTAAGACAGTCATAGGATTGTGGTGCTATACAAATACAGGCCATTTAGGATAATTAAATTGAATTTTATTTATAAAATGCCAAATCACAGCAATAGGCACTTTATATTGTAAGGTTAAGACCCCACAATAATACGGAGAAAACTCCAACAATCGGATGACCCCCTATGCACAAGCACTTAGTGACAGCAGGAAAGAAGAACTCCCTTTGGACAGGAAGAAACCTTCAGCCAGCCAGGCTCAAGGAGGGGCAGCGTGGCAAAGCGCTACATCCAGGTCAACACTTTCAGCTTTTTGGGATTTCCTTACCTGGATGATGGAGCGCGCGTCAGGTCATATTAAATATAACCTTTAAACAACTAATAACAGGCAACATCTCAACCACATATCCAAGGCATCAAATGCTGCTGTTCTGTCAGGTGATGCTAGTGTTGCAGTGTCTTTAAATTTGGTGCCTTAGTGAACAGGACACAGCAAAATGGGGTGCTGTCAATTGACAGTCGCCTTTTAAAGAGTTATCAGATCCTTTGCAGAGTGATAAAGTCCAAATTTGCAGAAGTTTTTTTGCTTTTACTATCACTGGGTAGACTTAAAGAAAAAAAAAAGCATTGTGGCTTGGGTTAAAATATACACATTAACATTATAAACCCATAGGAATACATTAAGTGTGGTTATGTTGTGTTTTGGTTCCTAGAATTTCGCCAGAACTACTACTAAAATAATACTTATTATTACTTATTATATGTATATTTTAAAGTAATCACATCAAGCAGCATGGAGCAGGTGAGGGGCGCAGGAAGTCAGACAGAGGAAGACAGTACAGAATCTAGATCAACCTTCAAAATAAAAGACCCCAGGCAGACTAAACATTGTGGTTTCTGCATTGCGTTTAAAATGTGTTTTTCTTTAAAACATATTAAATGGAAAAAATCCAATATAAATAATCTTAAACTTATAATGGAATAAAATACATAAATATACCCGTGAGCCCTCCAACACAGTATATACAGTCTTGTATATCAATTCCAAGGTAGCAAAAGTGTGGATGTATTCATAATATAAGTTGGAGAATGTTTGTGGAGCGAGGAAAGACAAAAGGTAGGTGAGCAGAGAGGAAAAAATAGCCAAGGTCAAATACTAACAAAGAGGTCCCAGAAAACAATCAAGCTCTTCTCTTTAACCTTCCATGACTTTCCTTGAGGTTGATCATTAACAAGCTGTGGCACAGCCAGCGATAACTACTTCCTGTTATTTAATTTAAAATGACTTTCCTCTTGTTCCCTTATCTCAAAATAATCAAAGGAGCAACACTTGGCAAAACAATGGAACTAAAATTGAAAGACAGACTAAAACAACTATTAAAGAGCCCCTCTACGACACCGTATCATAAACATTGTTTGCACTCTGCTAAAAGCCAAAGACTGATTGATAGTCTATTCTTTTTTGTCTTTGATGTGGTAACCCTGTGCAAACACAGCAGATATGACCTCATTATTATGGAGTTTTCATTCTAAATCAAGATTAAGTGAAATTGATTAAGAGAATTGCCTGCATACATGTATGTATATACCTACTCTCATTGCAGATTACAATATTATAGACCATATAGCCCAAGGAGACTCACGTGCCAGCCTGCCCATGACCACTACAAACATGTAATCCCACACCCACCTTAAACTCATCTGTCACTCCTATGGCACCTTCTCGCTGTCCTCATACACGTCCTGCACCGCCCTCACATAAAAAAAAAGCATGCAAAATTGCACCAAAAAAATCTGCGAAACAGTGAGACAGCGAAAGGTGAAAGGTGTTATAGCGAGGGACCACTGTATTTATCAATAATATTTATAAATAATATTTATTTATAGATTTATATATAATATATATAATTTATACTTCTCATAAGCATATGAATACTGTTCAGCAATGAAAATGAATTCATTGGGCAATTAACCAGATTTGTCATCTTAATGCTTAAATTTTATTAAAGACTGTTTTTCAAACTGTTTTAAAATGTCTTTCTTACACATTTAAAGCGAAGCAGCTCTTCTGTACACACCTAGATGAGCGTGCAGGAGACTCACACTCTCAGAAGCACAGATGCATTTTTCCTGTGGGTGGAACGATCCAGGGAGATGAGGCTGCCAGCGGATGCCAGCCTGCAATCAGATTTTGCTCTGCTGTTCACTGAAATCTGACATCAAAGATGTTTTTTCACACCCCTCGAGATTTGGTGCTTTTTCCCTTTTTTTGGGAGGAGATCTTATTCCAAAAACTCTGAGCTGCCTGCTGGCGACGGTACTCTAAAATAAAAAGGTTGGAGTGCCAAAGCAGGAATTCTGTTTTAACTGATTTGATGGAATTATGTAGACCGTTTAATGCAGCTTGTTTTATCAAAGTTGAATGATACAACTTCCCAACGATTATTGTGAAAATAAGGGTGCAATTGAAAGACTAATGCATAATTCCCAAGACAGGATTAGAACAAATTATACTGAGCATTTCAAGTTACTAACTTACATAACAACATGTGGGATTAGGCTGAGTTAAAGCTATTATAGCAAAAACCAGTGATCTGATCTTCTTTTTGTTGGCAGACTATTTGTGGTGCATTTTAGGAAAGGCTAAATACAACAGGTTTAATTTAGTTATTCACTAAATTTATTCCAAAAGTGATTCCTTTAAAATACTTTTTAAAAATTTGCAGTTATAGCCTTTTTCTGTTCTGTGCAGGGATGTAATTTCCCAGGGGGTTAGGGGGTTATGACCCCCCCTAATAATCAGACCCAACCAATATAATACCCCCCCCCCCCCCCCCCCCCCCCAATAAAACACTGAGTTATCTTGCATAAATAGGCTGTTGAATTTCTTTACTCATTTCAGGTATTACCAGAAAAATAGTTGCGTGTTTAATTATCTGGGAATTTACCTTGATTTATTTATTTATTTAGACAGAGATCTTGACCCCCCCAATGTTCAGCACAAAGTTGCGCCCATGGTTCTGTGTATCTTTCAGTTTGAATTCTAATGTGAGTAAGCAATACTAAATGAACTAGCACTAAGAAACCATAACAAGGTCTTACCAGACTGATTTTAGAAAAAATCCATTCTCGACTGGACTGAAACTAAGATACTATTACAAAGTTTAGAGAAATTTAGAAGAAATCGCTAGATCAGATAAACTCTGCTCACAGTAGTCATTTTACCTGGAAATGTGGTTCCTGACTCTGAATAGGGGGGCATTTGTTTTCTACAATGAATCTAAATCTCTATAAAAAGTGTAAACTGTGCAGGAAGGGGGAAGCTTGAACAAATAAAAGGTGACCTCACACTAGGTGACCATGCCAGAGTATGACCTCCAAAGGGCAGTTCATTTGACTAATGTGTTTGTTGCATGCCAAGACACAGTATGTTCAACTGCTTGAAGATGTGGGTATGTATGGGATGGGAATTGTGGTGGTGGTGGTGTTGGGGGATGGGGTGGGGTTATGGCGTTATTTTTGTGCCACTATTCTGAGCGCAGGTGAAAAAAATTTGAGCGTACGTAAAAAAAGTTTGCAGATGCAACTGTTGCTCGCAATGTGTTGCTTGCGCTCTCAATATTTCTGCCCGTGCACGCTCAACTCTATCTCTCTACACCGTTATAGTTGTGCCACAAAACCAGCCAATCACAGACTTGGATGCAAAAAAATCTGATTGGCTGTTTTGGTCTCCAATCAGCTCGAAATGACGAAATGCAATATCCCAGAATCCATTTCATCCAAAACTAAAACAAGGCAGTGGCGGAGGAACACAGAGTGGTGGAGTTTGAAATATTACTCTGTCTGGGTCACGAAATAAACTTTTAAGATATTTTCAGGAGAGAATGGTGCTGTGTAAACTTCAAATACCTGCTCGATTTATCAAGACATCACATATTTGCAAAAGTGCTCTAACGTTTTCGGAGATGCCTGTTACCCACCAGCTGACCGGGTGGTCACTCGGGTTAAACATAATATATAAGGCTGAACTGACAAAAAATCGGCCGACTACACCACCAGGTATTATAGGAAAAACCATAAAGCCTTTGAACTAAAACAAACGCTGTTGTGTGTGTGTGGATAATAGCAAACACTGAAATACATTTTTTGCAAGCAGCAATGAATTTTGTTCACTCAAATTCAGCTTTTTTTCCGCTCAAAATAAATTTCTCCTCAAAATACAACACTTGCACCTGCAAACTTTTTTTTACGTGCGCTCAATTTTTTTTTTTTTACCTGCGCTCAGAATAGTGGCACAAAATTAACGCCATATGGGGTTTCATGCCTGGTATGAGCACATCATAAGTAGGAAGACTTTTGCTAAACCACAAAAACAATATCTCTCTTCAAGGCATTTTAACAGTCTTCCAGACCTTTTCTTGACAGTTGCAGGGAAATTGATTGTGACAGAACAACCCTGGAGGCACTAAACAAAGGTTTCCTTTGCACCCTGTTGCCTTTACCACGTAATCATTTACAACTGATCTTCTGTTCAAAACAGAGGCAAAGTGGAGGTCAGGCTTATCACATTTGTCAGGGTTTATGTCACTGACTTATCTAAAGCCAGTGTTCATCGTCTGGGAAAATCTCACCAAAAGGGTTTATGAAAGGGATTGCCTACATTTTTAAACAATGCCTGTTCATGGAGTTTGATCTCTACAAGTCTCACGTGCAAGCAGTCATTTGATGTGCCACAGCATGAATCACATTAGGTATTAAAAGTGTGGATGTGTCCCTGCAAATAGACAAGAAAGTCAATTCTTAAATAACTAAACAGAAACTTATCCTGTATTTGTTGATTACTTTGACATATCCACTAAGAACGAAGTCGATTGTGGTGACAACCAGTCAGTTTGTAACTGTGCCAAAATTCCACTGCAGTCTTTAGGATGTAGTTGTGGGGATGGGTGATGTGGATACAATTTACATATGTTCTGTAACCACCTGACATGCAGCCAGCTGGAGATTGTTAAAGTGTTATGGAAAACAGCTTTTAGCCAAATTATGAGAACTGTTCTGTCCAAAAAAAATAGAACAGGCAATCACACTACCACGCTTGACTGTTGGGATGAATTGTTGTGTTAGTTTTACGCCAGATATAACGCGACTCAACCTTCCAAAAAGTTAAACTTTTGTCTCGTCAGTCCACAAAAATCTTTCCCAAACGTTTGGGGGATCATTTGGGGATGTCAAATGTGAGACGAGCCTTTATGTGCCTTTTGGTCAGCAATGGTTTTCTCCTCCCCTGGATGCCATTTTTGCCCAGTCTCTTGCCTATTGTTGAATCATGAATGTTAACTGAAGCAAGTGAGACCAGCAGTTCTTTAGATGTTGATCTGGAGTTGATTACTTCTTACTGGGCTGACCACTCTGAAAAGGTTCACCACTATTCCAGGTTTTCTCCATTTATGGATAAAAGCTCTCACTGTGTTTCGCTGAAGTCCCAAAGCCTTAGAACTGGCTTTCCAGGCTGATAGATGTTAATGACTTTGTTTCCCACCTGTTACCCTACTTCACTTTTAGCCAGGTTCAATTTATGTGATTTTTGATTTAACAGGACTGGCAGGTACTCTTGCTTTTTCTGTCTAATATTAAAATTGGTTTGGTGATCTGAAGCTTGTAAGTGTGACAAATATGCACAAAGATAAGAAATCCCGATTTTTCACTGTAACTTAACTGAAACTTTGCCTTTTCCCCCCATACAAATGAAAAAAAAAATACTTGTAATGCCAGTCAGTCAAATGAAAGTCTTTTGAGTTGTAAATGTGTTCTCTTTGAGCCATTTAAAATTGGTAATGATTCCTTGTGCTAATGATGAGAAAGCAAGTAACAGAGGAGTCAATTGCTCTCATACTGGATCCCATTAATCCTGGGCCTGTCTATGAAATCAAAGAAAAAGCAGTTAGCTGTAACAGAGCACTGGACCAGGATCTCTGTCACATATTGATTCATCCTGTTCAATAAGCCGCTTTGATGGAAAAACCAGTAGGTTGTTTAAACAGAGCAGAACGAGGGAGAAAATGAAAGAATGAGAGGAAGCAGCAGAGATGACTCTGTCCTTTGAATGTGCCCCACTTTGATGGCTTTATTTACTTAACCCTCAGCACAACCCTCATTCATAAATGTCAAGAATGAATCCATGCACCATTTAGAAACCCAAATGTGAACTATGCCAAACGTAGGCTGTGTTCCCGCATGCATACAGCCACATAATCACTGGTCAGTGGCAACCATTTCCACCCTTAAAACACACCATTACAGAGGAGGGATGCATTTCAGCATTCGTCCCACATCTGTCATCGCTCCACACACCACACGCCTCCTCTGCTCTCCCTCAAGACATGCCAGCAACACAGACAAAGTCTGTCATCACACTTGACTTGTGGTTTAACAGACTATGGCAACACTAGAAGGTGGTAAATGAGATTGCTTTCTTTATTTGTACTTCTGTCTTTCCAAATAAATCAAACCAAGAGCGTGCATGTTGCACATTTTGCCTAATGCGGAGCCAAATAAAATCAAACTGCCCTGCAGTTACTCTCTGTTTTCTACAGGGAAAACTCTGCTTTAATTTCAAATTCTCTTGGACATACAGTTTGTCCCTTAGGCAAAGGTGTCGAGTTTCAGGCTTCGTGACAGAAGAGGGAAGCTGAGTGGGAAGAAGGCAACCGTATTGCGCCTGTCAGTCAGAGAGGAGGGGGGGAGAGAAAGCGCAGTTGTCAAACCACTTGTCAGCCTTTGATGTTAGAAAGGACGGAAGAGCTCAATTAAAAGGCCATTATTGTGTAAGTAAATCAACGCCTATCAGCCACGTCACCTCAAACAAACAATCTTACCCGACTGCTGCAGCACTCTTAGTTTATTTTCTGCTTGATTTTTGACTGCAGAAGTCCGCACAAAGGACGCAGTTCATGCTCGGCTGCAAACTCGAAGAGGATGAGGAATTATTTCACAGTAAAGTAGTATTTTTGTCTTCCTGTTGTGCGTGGTAATTATTTACAGTATATTTTACCGCTGTTCCTGATGCTTAAAAATGTCACGAATCATGAATTATTCCGCTGATCAGCCAACACCCCCCCCACACACACACACACACACACATCCACCCCACCCCCTCTCTCCTTTAGTTAGTGATGACAAAATGCTCTATTTAGGAAGTTAGATTGAAATGTCTGGGGTCTAATTTATCTCTCCAGGATGAATACATGAATTTGAAGTAGTGCCATATTTCACACAGAGCCCCACCACTGGATGGAATATTATTACCACTGCCCCAGAAAGTTGAGGAAGGAACCGTTTTTCACCTGAACAAGCATTACTGTGTCATGTTGAACATTATTCACCGTGCGCAGAAGCCGTCTGACACACCGTGAAATATTTTCTGCGCTGACCTCAGATTTCTACTGAAGTAGGGCAGTTTCCCCTCCAGCTCCAAGCCCACAAGAACTTTAGAGGGTGAGATGCTGTCGTGATTTTCCACAGAATCATAAATACACATTACTCCTGATATGTATGAAGAATGGATAACTCTTTCCCCTCTGTTCACCTCCCACCGATTCGCTACCACTTGCGTTCAGTTACTCATGCAGGATGTTGACTCAGTTATTTCTTCTTTTTTTCCCCTCGGTGTCACTCAGCTTATTGGCAGAAACATTGATAACACATCTGGTAAAAATATCACAACTCTGTTGTTTAGTACGCACATATAACCCCTGGAAGTCGAAATGGATCTCTACACAATTTGTTTGCTGCTGGTTTCACAGTTTCACAACACCTTACATTACAGCCCACAGCATATGGTGTAATTACTTCAAATTTCCAGGGGAAACAATGACAGTGGGAGAACGATCACCTTATAAAAATGTGGGAACGTGCTATGTTTGAAAGTTCTCTACCTGAAATGAAAACAAAAGCCACGCACTGGTGAAGCTGAGAAAAAAGTAAGGTGTTTTTTGCAGGTATCACACGTGGCTTCATTACAAGGAGGTTAAATGTTTGATTAAACACTCCTCAAAATTTTTTTAACAGATCTCAGGGGGAAAAACACCACATGAGGCCGGTGCATTGTCATGCACCAAAAGGAATCCGGGACCCACTGCACGAGTGTAGGGCCTGACAATGAGTTGAAGGATTTCATCTTGAAATCAGGGTGCTGTTGCCTAGCCTGTAGAGGTCTGTGCATCCCTCCATGGATATGCCTCCCAAGACCATCACTAACCCACCACCAAACCAGTCATGCTAAATGATGGTACAGGCGGCATAAAGTTCTCCGCAGCTTCAACAAGAACTTTCAGTTTTGTCTTATGTGATCAGGGTGAACCAGCTCTCATCTGTGCGGCATTAGTGGACCTGCCAATTCTGGTATTCTATGGCAAATACCAACAAGGTGCCACGGTCCTGGGCAGGGTTCATTGGAAGAGATTGGGATACCCACATGAACTCTATTTCTGATTCACACTAGTGTCTGCGGTGGGTTGCAGGTTACAGGATACAGGTCCTGCTGACAGGTTAGGACCTTCTACGGTCCTGTTAGGCAGTTGCTCTAGGACAGCCTATCTCCTGAAATCTCCTCCATGCGCTTGAGACTGTGCTGAAAGACACAGCAAACCTTTTGGCTGTCGCACGTATTGATGTGGCATAACAAAGGATATAATCTCCGTAGCATGTACATGCACAAAATAGAACAAAGAGTCAACAGTTAGAAATACATACAATTTACATTGTTTTAAATGCTGTATTTTCTTGATTTATTCTAAGAAGTTCACATTTTGTTTCCTTACATCAATAAATATAGTTGCTGCATACTATGTTAGTACAGCCCCGAACAGAAACATACATTGTAAAGTTGAATTAATCTCACTGTATCAAGTCAAATCAAAATGCATTTATATAGCACATATTAAAAACAACAAAGTTGACCATAGTGCTTCACAGTCAGTAAAAGCATGAGACAATTAAACAAAACAATAAAAACAGAACAGGAAACACTAGGTGACAACACAACAAGCCAGATAACAGCCAACTAGTTAGAATCAAAAGCCAAAGTAAGAGTTGATTTAAAAGACTGGATAGACTCGGCGGTACGATGAACAGGGAGGTTATTCCAGAGTCTAAGTGCTACGGTTGCACAGGCCCGGTCACCTCTGGACTTCAGTCGAGACCTAGGTTGTGCTAGGATCATCAGATTGGACGATCTAAGTGCTGTATTGAGATTGTACAAGTGGAGGAGTTCGAAAAGATAGCTGGGCGTTAAATTATTTCGAATTTTAAACGTGAACAAAAGAATTTTAAAATCTATGCGATATTTAACAGGGAGCCAATGTAGTTGGCTAAAATTGGTGGGATATGTTCATAGATTCTAGTACCTGTTAAGAGACGCGCAGCTGCATTCTGACCTAACTGAAGCCGGTAAAGAGAAGAGTGTTGGAGGTTGCAAAGAAGCAGACACATCGGATTTCAAAGGTGAATAAATCTGGATATCATCGGCATAACAGTGAAAGGAGATGTTATATTTTTTAAAAATGTATCCCAACGGCAACATGTACAAAGAGAAAAGAGCAGGACTGAGTACGGACCCTTGGGGCACACCACAATAAATAGGGGCAGAGGACGAGGAGTGTTGCCCCATAGCAACAGAGAACGACCTCTCTGAGAGGTAAGATTTAAACCAGGATAAAACCGTACCTTTAAGACCAACAACATGGTCTTATTCTCTAAGATGTCAAACCAGAACTTTTCACATTGATTGCACTTTATATTTACAATTACTTGCGCGACTTTCCCATTAACTCACATCCTGAAGATGCATTAGCTATTTGTAAGCCTCACTCCTCCCTGCTTTATCTCTCTTCAAATCACTGACACCAGTGGGCGTTGTCATCCTCCGTCTTTAACAGTTAATGCTGGATGTTAGATTGTACAGTAACTTACAGACTTAAAGAGGTAACTTGCAGTTCCATCCTGGGTTTTCTACAGCAGGTATTACAGAAAGAAAGTTGGAACGATTATTTTAGGAGCGTCCTGGAGGTTCATGGATAGAGAGAAAACCATGTTAGGGTGTAGTAGAGTTGTAGTTTCTTTGTGCAAGCTGTAGTTTCACGAGGCATGAAGAATCTCATTTCCTCATGACAGCTGGTTTTGTGGATTGCCTTGAAAACTGAAAGACCTTAGAAAAGTACTTCATTTTAATAGACAGACAGATTAAAGAGAGAAAAGCTACTGTAGTTTGATGTTTTACTGGGTACATATAAGATTTGACTGGAAAGCATAAACATGCTACACACATGTATAAAATCAGCAGAGGTCTTGGCTCAACTCTCACTTGGGAAAAACTGCTTTTCTTTTTCTTTTATTTATGTCTACATCTACAGAATTTGACATAGTTAGGTTTCTCTTTTTAAAAACAACCCAGGGATCATTAGGAACCAACTTCATCACAATTACAAAGGGCAGCTCTTGTCATTTCAGCAAAAATAAAAATAACATCTGCTGACTAGAAATGAGAAGAAAAAACTTACACTTTGAGGTGTTATTTTGTCTTCTCCTCACTTCCTGCCACATGCTGCTGTAAATGACTCACATCGTGGCCACAGCCAGCCTGCACGGGTGTCTCATGTATCCATGTGCATTTGTGAATATCATGTGGGTCGTGCTGGAGTGAGGTTACTGGGGAGTGTCAGGAGGATAACAGAACTAGCACTTCTTTCTACTGTCATCTTTGATAAATGGGTTTTAGAACAAGACCGAGCATATATTATATCACCTGAAAGGTGTACACACTGCTGAGACCATAACTCTCCTTCGTTACCAGAAAAAACCCCAAAGTATGGCATTGTATATTTTCCCACTCGACATATTTACGAGCACTCCCTGTTGAATAAACTCAGTGATTGGTATTTCAAAGCACCTTGTCAGGCTGAGCACTGAGTCCTGCCAGCTGCCTCAGCTACCTCAGCAAACAGTGGGAGCATTTCAGAGTGAAAGTTACACCGGGAGAGTTACTGCCTTTGCAAAGTTGAGCGCCTATTAAAAAAACTCTCTCCGGTGACTGTAAATTTATAGTGTTTGTGCTCGCTGCTATTAAAATCAAAACCATGGCCTTGGCTGGGATTGTTCATTCCGCTGAACCAGTTGGGAAAAATCTGTGCAATATTACAGGAAAGCTTTAAAATGTTGGACCAGCATTGAAAAGTTGCAACATTTTTTTAAATAAAGAGATTCTTTTGCTTTAATATGAACAGATGAGATTAATTCTCAAGGCAGAGCGTGACAACTGAGGCTTTGAGTGGATTTTTGGACACATCTCTTTGGCTTTTTACCCCCCTGATTTTTCTGCTTCTTGTCATCTCTCAGTGACTGTAAGCTTTATCAAAGACTGAATACTGAAAATATTTCTGAACATGTACTTTTCTTTTTATTAATCAGGACTATTATTGTTGTGTGAAAAGTCTTTCAGGTCCAAGACTCAAACTATTCTACTTTTCATCTTTAACTTCTTACATATGGAAGCCTATACATGCCACAACAATAAGCTCTTTAAAGAAACAATGTTACATCCCAGAGGTAATTTATATCGCTTTGCAGTACAAGGTTACATATTGCAAGTTGCCCAAAGTTTAGGTTTTGATTTAGAGGTCAAAAGTTTTTAGAACTCTTTTTGGTTTTTATTCAAATGTGGGAAGTTCAAGTTCAGCAAATAACCTTACATGGCAAATTAATAAGAGAATTTAAAATCAGAAACCAAAATTATTGCTGATCTTCCAGCTTTCCTGTGGCAGTAGAGGAAGTTAAAGCAAACAGCTGAAATCTGGCGGGTGCTAAAATTTAAGATGAAATGTCAGCAACAGGCTTTCGTTTAATGACGCTAACCTTAACAAAAAAAAACCTCTGCCTTATGTTGCAATTAAATTGTCTATATCAGCGATCCCCAACCCCCGGGCCACAGACTAGAACTGGTCTGTGAGTCGTTTGGTACCCGGCCGCGAGAGTTGAGGCTCGGGTGTGAAATGTATGGTTTCCAGGGTTTTTATTGGTTTTTATTGTTATTTTTTGGTTTCCAGGGTTTTTATTGGTTTTTATTGTTATTTTCTTTTATTGTTTTTATCGTTAACTCTGTTTCCCCGGGTCTTTTCCTGTGTTTTATGAATAAATCTTCTTTTTTTTGGTACCGGTACTGGTTTTATTTTGTTGTATTTATCCACAACACCTTAAAGGCTGGTCCATGAAAATATTGTCGGACATAAACCGGTCTGTGGCGCAAAAAAGGTTGCGGACCGCTGGTCTATATGACTGTTTATCTTTTTTATAATCAGTATAAATAATAAAATGACAACTGTGAGGTCCTCTATAAAGGACCCAAAAAGTAATAAAGTAAGTTAGAGTAAGTTCCTCTTATTATTTTTGTCCTGATCTATGCAGAATATCTATTTTCACTGTCAAAAGAAGCTTTAATCTTTTATTTATTAACCCTAGCTTTTTTGTAGTAGTAATCCAGAATGCAAGGGGATCTGAGCATTATAGTCAGCCTAGAACAACATGTAAATGGCGACAATCATCAAATTAAGTTTTTAAATTAGGCTGCCACCCAGAGCACACAGAGGAATATTATTTTGACACTTCGTCACCCTCTGGGGAGAAATGGACCTTTTTGATGTGCGATCCACCAAGGCTTGCATCGGCTGGCAGATTTTATCAGCAAACAAGACAGGCAAGGGGAGCGCAGACTAAATAAAAGGGGAGGGGTGGGGTGTGTGTGAATGATAAAAATGTCAAGGATTATCTTCGCTTTGCGCTGCGTTGTGGTGTCGTATCAAAACGGATTTGGCGGAAATGATTTGGAAAGAAGAGAAGCGATGATTGGAAGAGGGGGTGGGAGCCAGCGTACAACGGGAAAGGGCTGTGGTGTATGTCATACAAATTTTTTGACTATTTTTTGTCTGACAATGATTTCAGCATTGAGCAATCAACATAAAGCAGCAGTACATGATGCCACTTGTACTTATACTTCATTTGTAAAGTAGAGAAAAGAGAGACAAAAGGCCTACTGTACACAAGAAACTTCTGTTCCATGTCGCACACTGTAACTAGCATGTATCCTGGGTTTGACCTCTGCACTTGTAAATTTCAATTCTGCCACACTTAAGAGCTGTTGATGACTCAAAGCCATCACACAGAGGCACCGTTTGTTCCACACTGCTCCATCTAGGGATCCCGACTTCTTTCATATCCCCACCATTACCAGCATTACAGCCATCTTTCTGACAGAGTGACAAATGAGGGTGGTGCCTCTGGCACATCAACCCATGTAGAGAGTACACAAGGTATCGGGGAGCTGTGACTCCCAGCACTGGTGCTTTACTGGAATCGTTAAAGGTTTTTATCACTCCCAGTTGGTTGTCAGTTCCAGGAAATGACTTGCAGTTGAGGGATGATATCTGTGATCTCCAAAACAAGTCGTTGAAGAGTTTTTAGGTGGATATGAAGTTCATTTCTGACCATATGAACAATGTGTGTATATATATATATATATATATATATATATATATATATATATATATATATATATTAGGGGTGCAACGATACTCATATCGGTATTGAACCGTTCGATACAGTGCTTTCGGTTCGGTACGCATATGTATCGAACAATACAAAATTTTTTATTTATTTGATCAACTGTGTTGAGAGCTCAGTGGATCTGCGTTCGACTACTCCGCCTAGGCTGCACTGTCGAGCGCAGATCCACTGAGCGCAGCACAAGCTAGCAAGACAGAAGCTAAGCTCGTTGCAACATGGCAAATTGAACCTCCCCCACCCTCATTCAGATCTGGCCTTTGGAACTATTGTGGTCTTCATGTGAAGTATGACCCTGAAGGTAAGCGCGTCATGGACAAAAGTAAAACAGTATGTCGGATGTGCCACGCAATGCTCAATTACATGGGTGGGAACTACTGCGTTCGCGCAGTTTGTTCGTTAACGTGTTGACGCCGTCCAGCCCCATGCACGGGGCAATCAGTGGTAGCTCGTTAACGGAGATTTGTCATTTTAGATTAACGCTGACAGCACTAGTGGGAACACAACGAATATGACTGCACATTTACGCTGACATCATCCTAGTGCAAAGACAAGTGGAAGCAGACAAAAACAACAAGCACGCATGCTACAAACTTTACCCGAGTCATTTAGACAGCCGTTAGCACATGATTCTCCTTATGGGGACCTGATATGTTTAATATGCTGCTGAGAGTATAGCCCAGAAGAAACGTATAGTATAGCTTTTATTTTGGAAAGAGCCATTTCTCTGTAATAAACTCTCTTTTCCAAAGATGAGTGATTCCTCAATCAGATAGATGAATCTTTTTATTACTTTGTTGTTTCAGCAACATTAAATTTAAAAACTTTACTTTTGAGTTAAAATATATATTGTTTTGTGTATCGTTGCACCCCTAATGTATATATAGATATATATATAGATATATATATAGCTAGGCTAAATTAACCAGCACAGGAAACAGATTATAATTCAGATTAAAAGAATCCTAAAGATAAAGTATGTATCCAGATGGTAACAACGAGGTTTTAAAAAGGAAGAAAAAAATTGTCAGACAGTTCTCACCAATTAACAGCTGTTCGTACTGTTTCAGCAGATATTACGAATATAACTTTGAGATCGGCTTCAAAATGAGGACATCCGACAGAGATACGACAACCAACCGCCAATAGAGGAGCAAATTCAAAAACGCTGATTGCGATGGTTTGGCCATTTGTGTCAAATGGACGCGAGCAAACTACCACACCAACTCCTCTGGCGAAAACGACCCACCCAGTGGAGAATCCAACGAACAGTACCGAAGAAAACATGGCTAAAACAAGTCGAAGATGACATCAGCGCGGAATAAATCTCGACGAGGCCAATCGCCAACGATCGCCATGCATTGTAACGAGTTATGAAGGAAATTCTGCAACCACTGGCGCCCACAGCAGCATATGGACTTAACATGAAACTTCTGGAAACAAAACCAAACTAGCAGCGTAAAAATAGTGGCTCCTCAGTCAAGCAATCCAACAGCAAATGGAGTATAGAGCTTTCCACGGGATGAACAGTGAAATCTGTCAGAGACACACTCGGTGCTTCAACTATTCCACGCTCCACGCTTAACGAGACTACACAATGGAAACGTTGTTGTCGGTCACTCAGGCACAGCTGGGGGCCGGCGGAGCTCACGGGCGCGTCACTGCAACTCCCCCTGACTTCTGCTCCGCGGCTGCTGGGCGAGCCCTCATCTGGGACTCTCCTCAGCTCTTACTGGAACAGTGGCGCGGCTGCCCCTCTGTTGGTCTTCCATGGTCTCTTGTGTTCTGGGGGCCTCTGGATGTCTGGAGTTTTGATCTCCTCCATACCCACTTCACACCCTGGAGGACGGGGCTGTGGCCCCCCCACACTCCCTAGCAGATCATTACATGGAGAAACCTTTGGAATGCAAGCATGCTGATCCACACAGGTATGCACACATGGGTATTCACAGACGCGGACTAAAGCTTTCTTGGCTGCTGCCTCAAAGCACACTGTGCGCTGTCTATCTTGCGTGCTGCACAATATCGTTTATTATTTAGTAAATATTGATATCTATGACTAACTAGTTTATTGTGATGGTGCTTTGTTTTCTCTATTATTATGTTACTCTTTGTTGTTTGCTGTCTCCTCTGTTTGTTTTTTTTGTTTGTTTGTTTTTTTTCTCCATACAGGTGACCCAGGAGTTCTTTTTTTTTTTTTCTCTCTCTTCCCCCCCCTTCTCACCGTCTCTTCTCCCCTTTGGTTTTCTTTCTTTCTCTCCCCCTCTTTCTCTCATTCATTCCCCCTGTCCTATTTATTAAAAAAAAAAAAAAAAATGACAAAGGATGAACTGAAGCTCTGCCATCACGTAATGTCGCATACTGCTGTTTCTGATGTCATTTAAAAAAAAAAAAAAAAGGAAACGTTGTTGCACAAGCTAGCACTTCCATAAAACTCTATTGCTCTATTATCGTACCCTCAAAGAAACAAGTTATTAAAAGCTAAAGTCAAATGTTTGACATAAATCATAATTATAACACATCTGTTATATGTGTTACTTGAGATGATACAAGATGACAGTAAGGTACAAAATTACTAAAACACAACGACAAGGTATTGAAGTAAAACTATAAGATAATTACATTAAATACAAATTTATTAAACCACCTGTCATAAAAAAGAAGAAAACAGATACATGTTTAAAATTTGTCCCCAAAAAATCTTTAAAAATTAAAAATAACTGAATCCATGTTTTTATATCTACATTTGAGCCAGCACACTGGACTTCTGTGACAAGTCATAAATTAGTCAAGCATACTATTCAACTAAATCAATTTTTCTGTTCTGAAATGCAAGTAAATCGCTGTAATTTGGCATCTTAATGAAAAAAAAATTATAAAAATAATAATGTGCTTTACTATTTTTTCTGTTTTTTGTTAAACAGCAAATTTGACAGTTCATGGATGACAACAATAATTATATTTTAGCTTTAAGTACCATGTGAACGTGTAAATTTTCACATTTATTTGTTTATGTAATACACATAAGAACCATCCATGAATAAGTGATGTGAATGTTCATGTTTTTTAAATTTCTGATTGTGTGCTGGAGTAAAACGCGTCCAGTAAAGGCTTTGAAGTGATGAAGGAATTGTGTGATTATTGTTTTTGTGCGTGTTGTCTCAGGAGTGTCATTTTGCTGTCACCCTGCCACTTAACATTGAGCACAACTTCCCCCGCCCTCAGTCTCTCTCTGTCCATCAAGCTGTCACGATATTTGACAGCAAGGATTAGAGCTGCAGACACAAAGATTTGTGCACAGTTGTGTGTGCAGCAGCTGTGAGTTACACTTTGTAGTCTTTACCCATGACCCACATTTTTTTTAAATATCAGGCCTGAGGCAAATGGGAGGGTTTCAGGTAATGTGTATCAGTATCTGTCAGTGTGTCACTCCAACCCTGTCATTTATACTCGGCTGATTTCACACTGCCTTGTGGATTATTACCGTCACTACCTGAGAGGAATGCAACTCATTCTGTCATGTCCACTGTTTCGATCTTTGAAGTGTAATTGGGACAGACGCAGGCACGCACAGGAACAATAATAGATGGACTCTAGTTAAAGATTTTGGATCTTTTGACCCAAAGCGGAAGTTGTAATAAGATGTGGATTTTGTGAAAGCACGCCCATTTGTTTGTTTAATTTGTCTTGTTCTCACCAGGTCTTTCTAACTCGTGCTCTTGCTCAACTATCCATCTCAAAGCAAAGGAAGCAAGCCCAGACAAAAGGAAGGTAGGAAAGTAGGCAACGAAATGAAAATAAAGCTGAAAGAAGAACCTCCTGGCGCACCAAGTGGAGGCATTGCTCAAAACTGGAAAACCCATCTTTGTCTTTGATGTGGGCGAGAGGAAGACGTGAATGTAAGAGCACGCCTTTCAGCCATCAGGGTGAAATGAAGCACAGGGTTTCATTCTGTTTACACTCATTAAAGAGACATCTGGAAAAGGAATCTCCACTCTCTTTGGTCTTTTTGACAAGAAAACATTTTTTTTAGATCATTTAGCAGGCTGACAGCAAATATTTACCTGAAGCTTTCTCAGGTCTTCCTGTGCAAACAGGCAACATTAAACAGCATGACAAGAAGAAGATTTATTTACAGGCCCTTTCTATTTCTACACTCGATTTGTCCTGTCGTGTCATTTGTATGCGACATGAACACAATGGAGGACGTCGATACCATTTGCTCACTGTATGGCTTTTTGTCAGACTCTGGGACCTCAGTGTTTTTTTGTGTAGCAATTTAGATTTTTGTAAAAGAGACACTCATGACTCATTGAGTGACACCAATGAGTAGCCAATTGGCAGTCTCAGATCACCTCAGATTGCTTGGAACCCAGATCAATTAGGTATTTAAAAAGTACCTGATACCGGCTTCTACCACCAATGGAAAACCGTAAAACCAAGTTGAGCTGTGCTGAGTCGACATAAGTAGGTACTAGAATCGGATTTTTGGAAACAGACAACTCTAGATCCAATAGTCTCTTTTAGCTCTGTTTTTAGTCTCCTCCAACTCCAGATTGAAATATTTGTGTATTTGTTAATTGTCCCTGATATTTGTTGCTCAACATCAAGTGGTGTACAGTTGTTCATGTAACGTTTCTAATAACAAATGCAGCTGCAAGCGCTTACTCTATGCTGCAAATGCACAAAGGGAACCAAAACATTAAAAGTGCAGACTCATTACAGCAACCTGTTACATGGTTTTCTCATTTCATAGATTGTCGTTACAGTAATATCAGTTATGGACTTGTTTTAACCTTCCTAATTCCTGCATTCAGACACTAGTTTGACTTCACCCACCTCTTTCCCTCCTCATTCTGGCCTGCTGTCCAGGCAGCACTTCAATAAACAAAGAAAAGGCAGCACAATGCTTTTGAATGAGTGTATCCTGCTGGCAGGATCTGAGCAGGCTGTTTATAGAGAGGTTTGTCAGCTGTTACCACTGGGATGTTGCAGCATGTGAAGACAGTGGGGGGAATTGGCCTTTGATGCGTCCCCCACTCGGTTCTACCTCTCTGCTTTTCCGTTCTTCTGTTCTCTCTTTGATGGAGTTCTGTGAAGTGTTTGTCAGCGACGGGAGGCCGGTGTATCAACGCCCACACAGGAGGATAGGAGACACGAACACACACAGCCTGTACAGTCTCAGACCAGCCACATGCATTTGTACACCTGCACAACTGTTCTCTCCACTGACTTTTGTTTTTGCCACAGTGAAAAGTCCTTTTCATCTGCTTTAAAGGGACAGGAACTGCCAGTGAGTCTTAGAGCTAGCTAGTTCTTACGCTCATTCATCTAGGATATAATAAGTTTAATCATCAAAGACATAAAGTATACTATAGTATACACAAGAAGCAGATATATCCTGGAAGTCAAACAGAAGTGAGCGGTGCATCATAGCTAACAAGCTTGGAACAGATAGTGCTGGATGGAAGTTATAATTTGTGATTTTGAGCTTATGAATTAGCAAAATCTTGAGCTCAGTTCAATATTGAGTAATAGGTCTGAACAAGTCAGAGATATATTTCTAGTATTAACTCCTGTTAATAAAGAATGTATGCATACTTTGGCAAGCTAAAGATATGTAGATATATTTAGCTATACCTTCATATTATTTATTATTGCAATTTTCACTTCTCTCTTACACAATGTCAGTTTTAATTGTACTGTTTTTAACTAACTTCAGTTTTAAAAACCATAATTGCAGCCCTGTGAAACTTAGCAAGGTCCACCTCGCTCATGCTGGGTTGGACCTTCGTTTGCCTTCAGAGCAGTCTATTTCTTCACTGCACAGAGTCAACAAGCTGCTGGAAACATTCCTCTGAGAGGAATGGGCCATATTGACATTATAGGATGACAGCCTGCTGCAGAGATGTCATCATCCATGATGGGAATCTTGTGCTTTACTGGATTGTGTTCTGGTGACTGTGAGCACAGTGAACTGATAATCACATTTTACAAAAACAACTTGAAATAATCTGAGCTTCTGCACTGGAAACACGGTCACAAAGGAATAGACATGATCAACAAACGAGACTTCAGGTTGACTGTGGTGTATGCAAAAGTGCTGTAAACAATAGTCAGTTGGTACTAAGGGGGCCATAATGTGCCAATAAAATACCCTGCAAACCATTACACGAGCAACACGTAGATTAAATCAAATCACTTTTTTTTTTTTTTTTATTGTCACATCACATGTGCAGGCACACTGGCACAGCACATGCGAGTGAAATTCTTGTGTGCGAGCCCCACAAGCAACAGAGATGTGCAAACACAAGAACACAAACGAGCAAAATACAAGAATGGCCAACCTGAAACTAATAAATATATGTACAATATATAATAGTGTATGCATTTCTGGATGTGTATACTAAATATTTTCCTACATGTGTGTGTGTGTGTGTGTGTGTGTGTGTGTGTGTGTGTGTGTGTATACACATTTTTACAAATTAAATAGTAAAAAAATAAAATAAAATAATAATAATAATAAAATATATAAAATATACAGAGTTGAATATGTGCAAAACAAGTGGCATTTATATACAGTGTGGAGTGCATAATGTTGAAGTTCCAGTAGTGAAGCTGAGGTGTCTATGACGTGTTCAGCAGTCTGATGGCCTGATGGAAAAAGCTGTCTCTCAGTCTGCTGGTACGGGACCGGATGCTGCAGAACCTCCTTCCTGATGGAAGCAGTCTGAACAGTTTATTAAAATACTGATACAAAGCAGGACGGATCTAGGCTTTCATGTTGCATCTGCCAAAGTCGGACTGATTCTGAATATCACATCAGGATTCCAGAGGCAACATATCCAGTCTTCTGTTTTACAGTTTTGGTGAGCTCTTGCAAATTGTAGCCTCAGCTTCCTGTTCTTAGCTGACAACAGGAGCACCTGGTGCGGCCTTTTGCTGCTGTAGCCCGTTTGCTTCAGGTTTTTACGTACTGTGCATTCAGAGATGATTTTGTGCAAACCTTTGTTGTTGCAAGTGGTTATTTGAGTTACTGTTGTCTTCCTATCAGCCAAAAACAACCTTTTCATTCTATAAACTCTCATATTGCTGGGTAAAGTTGCCATTCATTGGATTATTTTTTTTTTAGTTGTGCAGGAAAATTCCACAGCAAACACACCTGGTTTAGAGTCACTTAAATCAACTTTACCATTTTGATGCTTGGTTTGAACTTGCTATGATGCTAACTGATGCCAGTGAGTGTACTTCAGCAGGGCAAACTCTTGCATAGTTAGAGCTATGTGCTGCTCAGCACAAATTCCATCTTAGTCTTTAGCAAAGCTGAAATAAAAGTGGAAATAAAAAAAAATATTTAAATGTGGCCAATTTAAGCATGATAATGTAAAACAGACAAACAGCCTTGGAATACCAGTAAGTGGCTTGAAGAACTGACACAAAGAGAGACAGGATTCGGTGTGTTTCAGATAAAACATTAAAATTTGTATGATGAACGAGCCCTAGGAACCATTAGACAAAGTGCAGAGCAGAGCAATTGCACCCATCAGTGACAAAATGCTGACGACATTAAGTGCTACAGACAAAAATTTGATTGCTGTCTGAGCTGAATGACTTCTCCTCATAAACCGCCTATTATGAAATCATGAGAAATTATGGACATGTTAAATTGGAAGTGGGGGGAAGAAATGTGGCAAAGAAAAAATATTTTGCGTAAAGCAGTATAATAAAAGGGCAGTCTGTAAAGAGCCTTCGGCTTTACGAAGAGGAACGCTTCCTCCGACTGATGTCAAAAGTGTTCTGTCAACAGCGCTGTTGGTTTAATTTGACTTATTATTGCAAGCTGTTAGTGCCAACAGATCAGGTCAAACGCAGCTACACCGCCATATGTTCTCAGTTTTGTAAGGGTCCATAATTTCAGCTGCCCTTGTAAAACATTTAAACAGGCTTTGAATTGAGCAGCACTGGGTCTGTTTATAAATGAGAGCATTTTTACAGGCAAGCAGTGCCGAGTACTCAACTATCCAGTTAAAGAGTCCAGGATTTCAAAGCCTGATGGAGGCGTGTCAGGTGAAGACGGTGACCAGGAGCGTGCTTATTGTTGGGGAGGGTTTTAACCTTGATGGGGTTCATTGCACTGGGTGAGACTGTCGATGTGGAGGAGACACTTCAAGGAATCTAGAGGAGACCGTTAAGTGCAATCTACCTCATCTGTGGTGCATGTCATCATGCTAAATAGTATTTGCGAGTGGGTGGCAATAACCTGAACTTTTTTATCACGTCTTGCATTAGCACTTCTGTTGTAATCTAATTCTTACTATAGCAGATGTTTAATGCTAAACGTATATACTAGTAAGTAGTTCAATGTACAGCCATGCATCGTAGTCTATAAACCTGTTTGAAGTGAACCTTCATAGACAGTGTGTCTTTAAAACTGCAACTTCCAGGAGCTCAAAAAAAAAAACAACCCAGCACACCTTACACAACAGAAAGGAAAAACCACAGGCTCAAACCTGTTTACAGTCCTCGATGACCAGGGCCCTGTGCTTCGTACGTCGCTTACTACATCCAAGATCAAATGAAACATCCAAGACCAAATCATCGCGCTAACTCTGAGCTCGCTATTCCGGTTCTCCGAACACACCTGTTGTTGACGATTAGTATAGCTGGATGAAGTAATGTGAGATCACTGGGTGGCCCAACAGGGGCTACGCATCGATAGTAGAAACATTGATCGGCAACCCTTTGATTGGTCGGCGAAAATGTCGAAGGAGCGCGCTCGGTATTTTTCGGCAGCAGAGCAAGAACTCTTGAGTGAGGGATTTCAGGAGTTTCAGAGTTTAATTAAAACGCAAGGGAACACTGCAAAGGCTGCAAAAGCAAGGAGAGAGGGCTGGCAGAAAGTTGCTGACAAATCAAACTCGTAAGTAATTCAATAATAACAATAATAATGGAGTGGATTTATATAGCGCTTTTCAAGGCACCCAAAGCGCTTTACAATGCCACTATTCATTCACTCTCACATTCACACACTGGTGGAGGCAGCTACGGTTGTAGCCACAGCTGCCCTGGGGCAGACTGACAGAAGCCAGGCTGCCATATTGCGCCATCGGCCCCTCTGGCCAACACCAGTAGGCGGTAGGGTAGATTTATCATATCACACCATATTATCCAATATTATATTACATTATATTATATTGTTATATTATATCCCCTTTCACATTAGAGCCACAACAGGACCCACTAGAACATGGGAACAAGTAAAAGTGAAATATAAGAATATTCTACAGAATGGTAATATTTATCACTTATATTGCTTGTCGTCTCTTGGAAAGAGAGCCTGGAATACTCTGTTTGTTTGTTCATAACAGCAACCAAGAAAAGGGCAGAGCAAAAAAAAAGACAGGTGGTGGTCCTGCACCCCCTCGTCAACAAGTTGGTTAAGTGAATAATACCCTCACGGGAATATCAATATCTCTCTATGAGCACACTGTCGCGCTGAGCTAAAGGATCCTGTCTGTCCCGCAATATACGCTGAATTCTGAGGACTCTCCTTATCAATCTTGCACCTTCCGCAATGGGTTGCTCGCGTAAACGGACAGGATATGACTGCGACAGACTTCCCAAATCCACCTTCGCTTTTATAGCCGTGGTCTCTCATCTTGATTACACGAAGTAATTTACAATTACTACTCTGAAATATGAATTACATCTGTAATAATCACATACATGTAATAGAATGTTAATAGTACATTTCCCTTTTTTAGGGAATGACCTGTATGTATCTGTGTGAAATCAATAAAAGGATCAAGTGCTGCATTATCTTTAGTTACATTGATGTTATTTATTTATGGTGAAACAGTGGTGGAATATCGCTGTTGCTTTCGTATAAATGAAGCGGACATACCTGCGTGGCCGCGATCTAATCCTGTTTACATAAAGTGAACCTGCTCCCCAGCAGGTTTACGCTTACGGCTCTGTTGCTATGACAGCAAGTCCCGGATGGGCTTCGGGGAACCGAACGATCCAGGATCACGCGAAATCGTCAACAATCTCATCCAGCTAACTCACTTAGCGCGGTATGAAGAACAGGCCCCAGAAGTCATCTGTATGTTGTCTGAAGGCTTTCCTCCAGGAAGGAATTATTATGAAAGCTGCTCCACACAACACCGTAAGTCCATCGTGACAATGGTGACTAACAGCTTATCCACAAAAATCCTAGGAACCATGACACAGGGGCAATGATTTCTTTTTTTGTTTACTTGCTATTAGTAATGGACAGTGAAATAAAGAATGCTGAAGTGATTTCTAATGTACACAGTTTCCACATCCATCGCATATGTGTATTGATGCGTGCAAGGTCATAAGCGATCTTTGAACACAGGAAGCTTGACTAGCAAACTCCTCTGAAGCTTCAGCTAGCCACGCATCAAAGATCACAGGATAATCCATAATGCAAATTCCAGAAGATGCTGCTTCCTCCTCTGCACGGTGAGTTTCTGCATTCCACACCCTCGTCCTTTAAAAAGACCGCTGGTCACTGCTAGTTGCATTATAAAGGACAAACTATTAAACTAGTGGAACTTTATTGTGCTGCATGTAACCCTCATTACTTCCCAGTTCAAGGTCAAAAAAGCTTCTCAAACTCAGTGGCCTCACTTTTAGTTTTTTTTTTTTTGGTGACTGCTTGAGGACATGCAAGCTCTCACAAGTAACTCTGCTCTGGGGGATCAATCTGACAGTTTGGGTTCAGGGACAAAGAAATGATCTGGCTTTCTTGAACTTGTCTTTCAGAGCAATGACAATTAATTGATAGCTTTAGTTAAACCTGCAATGCTGATTTGAGTACCTCATCATACCGTGTTTATTTATACTCTGAGAAATAAAGGTGACCGAATTTGCTCTTAACAGGCATTTTTTGCTGTGTCCAAACTTGCCTTGACCATCTTAACAAAGGGCCTCTGCCACCTTGACTTCCTCACATTTGTCAGCTTTTGGCCCTTTACAGTTTTTCTTTCTGGAGCATCTGGTTCAGATCCAGGATTTATTGGTTAACCCTTTCCATCCTTGTTTTAAGTTCAGCAGTAAGCACGTGGGTTGTTGCAGGGCTGGGGCGCGATGTTACGTATGTCCTGTTCTGCATACATTTATCTGCATTTTTCAACAGCCTCTGTATTAACCCTCAGGTTCCTCTCTATCTGAAGCTAGTGTTCAAGTTATATATATGTTTTTGCAGAAAACTATCCCAGTCCAATCACAACAGAGAAAGGATGGGACAAGTACTACAACATCTAGCCAGCACAACCTATTCGAAGGGCTATTTAACAGTAAAGGAAACCATAATAGATCATGTTTAAAGGAATACTTCATCTGATTTTTGGTCATCCACTTAAGCTGCATTCAAGTGTTTGGAGATGTGAATATTTAATATATTTAATGTTCTGTATCTGTATCACATCTGAGCTGCACCTCCAAAGTACTCAAAGCTGTCAGTCCTGAGAAAAGTGCTTTGATGTACATGTCAAACTCATACTTTATGACAATTGTGGAATTCTATAGCACAAGGAGACTGCTCTACAAATTTGATTTAGTGAGACACAAGAAATGGACACACACAAAATCCCCCAAACAATAAGATCCCAGTAGATGCACACCTGCTATTCAGTAAATCCCCCTTCTGCTGCCAAACTCTGACCTGTTAGGGCAAGGACACAGAATCCCAGAGGTGTGCTGCGGTCTAGGGCACTGGGAAGTTGGTAGCACATTCTTTGGGTTGTGTGGGTTTCAGGATTGAACGTCAGTGGATCTGATTTTGTTCTGGCACATTCCGAGGATGGATTTAAGAAGATGCTGCAAGTGCAAATTCATTAACCTATATGTGCAGTTAAACTGTTGTGGCTTTAATAGTGTAGAAAAGGTTATTTTAACTCAAAAGCTAAAGAACAATTTCAGGTTTGCCAGATCAGAGCTGTTGGTAAAGATCTGACAAAGTCTGCCTTTTTACAACAGAATGGATTTCATGTTACATCAAAAAAAATGATCTGACTGATGGAAATGTGGTAAGAAAATGATGTCTTGATGTAGCTGATGAAACTCCTAAATGTACTCCTGTGCGGTTCAGATGTGCAGGGTAATGGATTACAGGTAAAGCTTCTTTCCCACATGGATTTATGACACTTTGAAAATTGAACTTTTCACCCAGAGAGAAGTGCAGCTCAGCTCAGCTGCACCCTGAACAGCTGTCTCATTTGGCAGACAAGCACAAAGCGAACTCATGGTTTGAGTTAGAGGAAGTGAAGTCTGTAACAGCTTATATCTGAACACGTTTGACTTGGGGGCTCTCGAGAGCTTCCAAGGACTCGAATCTAAACCAGCGAGAAATATCCAAGTTAAAATGTTCTGTCTATGAACTGTTAAAGAACACCGCCATGGGTGTTTATCTTCACAGGATAGGCTAGAATAGTGTGAACTGCACACCTGCCGCATGCTTGCATGGAACAAAACAGTGACAAGACATAGACAAGACTTTCCTGCGCTATTATGTTTCACTATTATATGTACTGTCATGTATTTTGTACGGCATCTGGGATGCTATTGTATATGCTGTATACCTGAGTATCAGTCTAATGAGAACAAAGCAGAAAAAACTGGTGTCTCTCTCCAGGAATCAAAGCTTTTATATACTACTGGTAGCAAATTCATGTACGGGCTCTTTTCTTAAACTTGAACAGGAAAGCCAAGAGGACAAACAGTAAAGAGCCCCAGATCGGATTCGAACCCAGGCCATTGCGTTGCAGTTGTGCAAGAAAGTAAGCTAAGCTGGCATCCCAGGGACTAGTTTCTTTTTACCATCCACATGCATCAAACAAAGAAGCATGCAAAATTACAGTTTAGCACAATGCGGACACCATGACATCCTGTCATGATGTCACAATCTTGAGCCCTTATCCGGTCTTCCTTCTGTAAAAGGTAGATGATTCTAGTTCAGTATTGAAGTATTCTCATTTTGTGCAGCTTTAGGTTTCTGTTTTTTAAGGTTTTAAATACTTATCTGAATTAGCTCTTTCCTGCGTTTGGTGGATCATTACTACACCATCCCAGCAAACCTTTAGGTGCTTAATAACCATCGGGTGACGGTCTTATTTCGATATCTAGTCATAACTGAAAAATTGTTCTCTATTCAATTCAGTTCAATTCTATCTCTTTATCAATTCAAATAAAATGAAATACACTTTTTTTTTTCGCCGTAGTAAGAAAAAGAAGGAAAAAAAACACTTTAACAGTGACTCAAAGTAACGTCCTCGGCTTTTGGGTCCAGCTCATATTCTACTGAGCTAATTGTCTCCATGTCAGGATTAGCATTCCTCCATTTGTAATGCTGACAGACAGACGGGATCATTCTAAGAGTCCAACATGTTAAGTTCACCATGCCACATGAATTAGAATTTAGTAAAACCATAAATAGCTTTAAAATGCTTTTTGGTTTGTTTGTTTTTTGGTTTATATGAAGTCCACGTTTCAACCATGTTTGCGGGCTTGATGATTAGTGAAAGGCTGCTAGATTATCAAATACATAAGAATGTACCAGGGACCCTTAAGTAAAATTTGTTAGTAATTTTTGGTGTGGTTGTTGTGGTCCAGTAGTTTTTAGTTTGCACTCTCCTTTTACAAAACCACAGAGTTTGCCGAAAAACACAACTTGCCAGAATTTTGACATGTGTCTTGGAAAGCGTAACGTTAGCATGACTCAGACCACCTTAAAGTGGCCCTTAAAGTTATATTTTAAGCTGTATTCAAGTAAAAGGTTTTAATATGCCATTTCCAGCTATTGACCAAACATATGAAAAGATGAGAAAGAGGAAGAGACCTGGCCTAATCATCAGGACAGCAACTGTACTGGACAAACCCTTGAAGCACATGTGTGATGAGAGCACAGCTCAACACCTGACAGAGAGAGAGACAGATGATTTACTTCAGATTAAAGAACAACAGACACATTGTTCTCTCATCTTTCTGCCTCCTTTCTCTCCCCCCGTTTATCCCCCGAAGCGACTCATTGATGCCATTCATGCCCCTGAAATGCTATGCCGTTGTGATTTTCTTCCCCTTCTCCTCTTTTGTTTCTGCGCTTACTTTTTTTTTTCTCCCCACCCCAAGCGTTCCTGGGGCACTGGAGGCTCTCCTCTTAAGTTTTTCTTTCCGCTCAGATTAAGTGTGACAGATTGGCAAAAGGAGCACATGACAGGAGTTCAGATGGCAGACAAGAATAAGATCAGACATGTGATGTGATATTAAGAGGTCACAAGAGCTGACGCACGCATGCATACGCGCGCGCACAGAGACGAACCATTTCTTTTTCACACACTGATTCCAACCATATGATCCGCAGCCATATTATCAAAGTGCGCACCCTCCCATACATGCCCTCGCTGAGGCCTTATCTCCGCTTTATCGCAACAAGAAAAGGGGGCGAGAAAGTGCACGAAGCATCAGCGGCAAGAGGCTAAAATTTAACGCGAAGGTTTGACGTTTGCTATAACAGCCATAATTTGATTAGACTTGGGTGACAATCTTTCACACAACTCTGAACGGAGAAAGACATCTGCTACTGCCAAATGCATTAACTCCTACGAACTCGGGAGACAGGAAGAGTGAAGTACTGTTTGAATCCACTCTCTTTCCATTTGGTCAAACAACAGGCATTTTAATGCTTTCAAGACACTCATGACAGCTCCCCAGAAGATTTATAATGCTTAAGAATTGCGAACACATGTAACTGAGGAGGGATAGATAATATTACCCAGAGGAAAGAGATGGGTAACAAGAACCTTTAATAGTAAATATGCAAGGGGATTTTCTGCACGCTGGGCACTGGGCTTTAATTTATTACAGACAACGAAACACTGTACTTAAAAATATGCGTTTAAACAAAAGGGGAAATACAACAAAAGAACAGGAGAAAATGCAAGGTTTTCTGGGAGAAAGCGTGGTGGCAGTGAAGGCTGCAAAAAAAAAGCCCCAACAGCAGGGTCCAGCAGGAAATTCAATAAAAACTCTTCAAAAGGCCCAGCCTTGACATTGAAAAATAGCAAAATTATAAAATGCAGCAGGGTAACGAAAGAGAGGAGTTATTGTATTTGGCACTGGATCGGAAAGAGAGAGCCCAGGGCCGCCACGTCAAATGAGCCGTCACCGACGGAGGGAGTTAAGCCTTGTGGTGATTAAATATAGGCCTCAAACCTGCTGGCTGCAAGGCAGGCAGGCAGACAGCAGACATGTTTGTGCACAGGCAGCAAAATGAACAGAAAACAAAGAGCGAGAGACAGAGGGGGGGACGGACAGGAAGTATCCAAACTGAGACTGGAAAAAGCTACACAGCTATGTGACACGTATAAGTCAGGGTTAATGTGGACAAAATAAAAAGGCATTTTCTGACGTATCGATGTATAGATTCAGTCAGAGTGAAAACTGAGGTGAATACCATCAGGAAATTAGATTTTTTTTCTTTTAGAAACCTGTCAGGAAGAAGTCAGACTAAGTCACTGTATTTCCTGAAAACATTTAGACTTTTATCCAATTTCCCCATATTCATCTTCGCCAGCATAGGAACCCAAGGCAAACCTCTGGTGACTTAGTTTCCAGCGGCAACGGCCAATGTGTCAGGGCTGTGGGTGAAGCCAGTGAATATCTGCATAACAGATCACGATATCTATGTGTTCCCGTTCCATGTGCCTGTCATCGTTTACAGTCTTGTTATGACTGCAAATAACTCAATAAGGGTAATAAAAAAATATATATATATATCCTAGTAAAAAGTTGAGTTTCTTTTCTAAACTCCTCATATACACTGTTCTTTCATGCAGCCAAAGCTGATCATACTTGATTGGTCAGTACTCCTCCGACTACAACCTAACTGTATATAAATATGCTGAGGTGGTTGATATCTAGACTAAGGATAATATGTAATCTCTATTCTATATTTAAAAGATTTACCTCATAAATTGCAATTCAAATCTAAATCCTACATTTACTTTATTTGGGGTGACAATAACTGTGTCCTGTGGACTATTTGATACAACTAAAGATCAGCCTGAGCTGCTCTATGGGATGTGAGTGTCCAGAACTACTTTGAAAACACAGCAGAAAGGTTGACAAATATCAACAGGTAGGTCAGTTAAAAGTTTTTACAGCATTTTACCTTTTTACCTCAAAAACTCTGGCCACCTTTCATCTGCAGTGAGTGGACTCACATAGCAAAGTGACTCTGGAGCAAATACGTCTCAAATTTTTTCCATATTGTTTAGATGCTAAGTCCATTGTTTATTTTAGCTGCTAATGACAGCTGAGAAGTGTCCACCTTTATTTATTCTGGAGGAGGCTTTAAAACCTTAATGTCAATGAGTCAGTGAAGATGACTTCTGTCCAATGTCAGTGATACTGAAGTGAGTTATTGAGGATATGCTTAAGCTTGGTGCCAGTAAACACTGCTGTTTTGCCACGGTTAGCTAGCGTTAGCCTCTGCTAGCTACTGTTAGCTACTGTTAGCCAGCAATATGGGAAAGGTTGAGTATAATCAAATATAACCAAACAGTTTTTTGTTTAGTTTAAAGTGTGATTTTAAGGACATTCTAACCTAACATTAGCAGGCATTTGTTGCCGGTTTCCAGCCACTTACATAAAACGGTGTTAGTCAGAACATCTTACCTAGCCACTGTATTAAAATGTGGTGGGAAAACATGACAGCTTCCACAAACAGCAAACCCCGCCCTATTAGAATAATTATAAAAAGACATTATCATTTTTTCGATTAAGTAAATGAAAAAACTTCTGAGTGTACCTGTGATGGAGACTTTCGTCTGTGAAAGGTTGAGGGCCGGTGTTGTTTTGTATTCAAATTTGCATTCACGTCACATTCCCTCTGAACCTTTAAAGGCAGAAAAGTGATTAGGAGTCAAATAGAGGGACAACTTTAAATAGTTTATGAGCAGCTTAATGTATTATTATGGAGAGCAACGTCAAACCCAGATCCTGGTTATTGTGTTGTGCAAATATCAATAGAGTAACTTTCAAACATTCCTAATCTGGCTTCCTTGGCAGCAGGCGGTCACATGAGACAACGGCAGCTCCAAATTGTCACGATCAATCCTCACTCTTCTTTCTACTTGTCTTTCTCATTGTTTCTCTTCAGCTCTCTTGCTGTTTTTTCTGCGGCTCACACTCACCCTGCCGAAGGGTTACCGGATACTGTGAGTCTCTAAACTCTACCTGACAGGGTGTCGCTCCAAGCAACACGGCTAATGTTACGGCAGTGCTTAGGAGCCAGACAAGGGGTGGCAGTGAAAATAATGAAAGCTCACATTTGGTGTTTGAGATTACAGATGACATCTTACTTATTTTCTTTCTCCTTTTATCACTTCCCACATCTCTCGATATTAAAATGCTAGCAGGATATCTGTTGCTGGAGCCGGTCCGCAGTCTGCACATGTCACTACACTACAGACTGCAAAAACAGAAAGAGACAAGCGAGCAGCGTTGTACATGAAACCTTCCACCAGTATGAGTTCAGTTTGTAGCTCAAAGCTACAGTATGACTGTGGCAGTATGAGTGTTGTAGTAATCTTTGAAAATGACAAGGGGGACAGAAGGCAAAGAACAGGAGCAGAGAAGCCTTTTGTGCTTTGAAAGCTTCCTTCATGGTAAACCTCTCTCATCAAAGCTCTTCAGATCTATTTCATCCTCCTTGTCTCTCTAATTCCTGCCTTGGAATTTAGATTGATAACCTTTGAAGAGCGGCTTCATGGCGAAGACAACAAGGAGGAACATCTCTCTCTCAGCACCAGCAAGACGTAAAGGGCGCAAAGCTATCCAGCATTTTAGAGATGCCTGTAGTGTAATTAATTCAGAGTCTTCTTATCTAGGGGAATATAAAGACGGATCACGCAGACAGAGACTGTCCTGGATGGTGCTGTCAGCACCTCTCTGTGGCATGTCTGGGCCAACTTGTCTCTCCGCCTGTCTGAGGGCACTGAACCGTGATTGTTTGGCTGATATGAGCCAGATGATCCTCATTGTCACACCCTAAACTGAATCCTGACACGAACATAGCCTGAGGGTGAAAGACTACGGTCTGTCTCTCAACTCAAGGAAAGCTTCAAATAGTGATGATAGGATGGGTAAAATCCATAAAGGAGTTATCCAACACAAACATGTGCTCACAGTGTGTCCTTCTGTAATGATAAAATGTTTCTGTGACCAACTACCAGCATTTTTAAGCAATTTAAAGACATGTGCATCCTTTTACTTAATTTATACTACCCACAAAGGATACTATACCTCTGTAGACCAGCGGTCTTCAACCTTTTATGCACCACAAACCGGTTTATGTACGACAATATTTTCACAGATCAGCCTTCAAGGCGTCACAGATAAATACAACAACATAAAACCAGTACCGTTACCAACAAAAAGAAGATTTATTCATAAGATTTATTGGCAGCGTGGCCATTTTCATTGACTTGTGCCATCTGCCTAGCAAATTTTACCTGTGCGGACTCATCTCCACTAAATGAAATCACTTGCCCGATCCTCTCTACTGTATTTATACTGTTGGTGCCTTTTAAAGTATTTTTAATGAATTTATATCAACAGTATTTTTTATGGTATTTGCATAGTTCGGTAGAGTTTGTGATGTGATACAGACTATCTCAGAAGTTTATTCTTCCTTGGATTTGGTCACTTCTGGCAATAAAATTGTAATATGGCAGCAGTCAAAATGCTATCACTAAGGCTTCAAAGAAACAGTGGGTAATCTCAAAGTGGCTATATATGTTTGGTTCTGCTGCACAGTACAACAGAAAATGAGCTCCAGGGGGTTAGCAACACAGCCCAGAAAAATTACTGGATGCTCCTTCCCTGCTCTGGAGGACTTGCACAGTCCCCGCTGCCTCAAAACTGCCACTAACATCATAAAAGCATCCATCTGGCCCTGGTCACTCAGTATTTTAACTGTTACTATCAGGTAGATGGTACAAAACAAATAAAGAAAGGACCAAAAAAGCACCTAAAAGCACTGAAACACCTTGATCAGTCAGTCTGTTGGAGATTTGCTGCTGTCCTTGGCATCATTGCCCTGTTGCATGATCTAATTAAAGCTAGGCTTCAGGTATCAGACAGATGGCCTCATATTTAACTCTAGAACATTTTGCTATACAGAGGAGTTTGTGGGCAACACAGTGACTGCAAGGCGCCCAGGTCCTGTAACTGCCAAGCAAGCCCAAATCATCATCTCTCCACCACCATACTTCACAGCTGGTATACTGTACAGTGTATGCTTTAGTTTGTGGTGTTTGTCATGCCAAATGTGGTGCTATGAATTATGACCAAACATCTCCACTTTGGTCTCATCTGTTTAAAGGAATTGTTCCAGAAGTCTTGTGGTTTGTTTAGATGTAGCTCTGCTAACTGTGCCTCCATGGTCTTGTTGGAGAGAATGGATTTTTCTCTTGGAAACACTTCTAAACAAGCCATACTTGTTCAGTTTTGTTTTAATTGGACTGTCATGAACTTTAACATTTATCATGCTAAGTGAAGCCTGTAGAGTTTGAGATGTAGTTCTTTGTTTGTTTGACTTTTCTTTACAGTTTCTCTGACAATTACACAGTCTGTCTTTGGTGTGAATTTGCTGGGACGTCTGCTTCAGAGGAGATTGGCAACTGTTATGAATGTTTTCCATTTGTAAAAAAAACCTTCTTCCAATAATTTGGAAATAGCCTTATAACCCTTCCAAGAATGATGGGCAGCAAGAATTGTTTCTGTAGGATCACTGCTGACGTCTTTCCACCTGAATGCCACGGACCAGCAAACTGCCAAAACTTCTGCTTTTATAGACGTGATCACACTTGCTCATACTCAGTTGATCAAGTGCATTTGATTAGCTGCTAATCAAAAGCCTTAGTATCAAAAGAAAGTAGATTTTCTTTTTGCCATGGTCTAGAATTAACTGTAACAGCAAATGGGATGTCAATTTTCTCTCCTGAAAAGTGAGCCCAAACAAAATATACTAAAATATAATAAGCAGAACAAATAGAAATAATCTAGGATAGTAAATGGTTAATGGACTGGTACTTTTTTTACTCAATATGAGCACTTTCTACAAGAATGAACTGCATCTTTAGGCAAAATGGCCACACTGTTAATTTTATATAGCTTTAAGCCTTAAAGGAGACCTAAATAACTGTCCTGTTTCCCCTGAACAGCAGTCTAATGACACAAACACCTGTGACTTGACATTTGCATTATTTGGTATTTTTATTTTTACTAGCTAAGCCAGTGAAGTACCTGTTCAGGCTACATATTGCACCTGGTATTGAATGGTAACAAAAGGATTCAAAAATTCAGACAAACCAAACTAACTCACCAAAGGCCACATAAGAACACTGATTTGACTCACCAGCGTTTTGGCTCAGTGTATCTTTCACAGTATACCGTTGCCTTTTAACTAAATCGATAAATCACACTGCGGATGAATCAAATTTCCTCTTCTTCAGCTGCAGAGTGAGCCTGAGCCCTTCAGTGTTTTCAAGCATTATTTGGTAAATCTCTGGTATTTAGTATACCTGTCATCCTACTATGGAAAGCACACCTGCTCACATGCAAAGTGTGCCATGTGGCTGGGTCAGAGCTCAGTCAGATCACAGTCCCACCCCATAATAACAAAGCAACTCATAATTTGTTTGTGACCAGACTGAGACTGTTATTTATAAGAGACCTTTAAGATGTTGTTTTGTTTTGCAGTTTGGATCTTCACCAAGGGGCAAACAAGCCAAAGTCCAGTTTAACGGGACTTAAAAAAAAAAAAAACTTACTTCATGTTTGCCCCATTCCCCCTGGTTTGAAATCAAAACCTGTCTGTAAAGACATACTCAAAGAGGTGAGAAGTGTCACATTAATTGAAGTTTTAGGAATTCAGCTGAGCTTCTCATTTGGACCCGCCTTGGTATTAAAATCAAGCGACACATTGATCGAGGCTGGGCAGAAGAGCCATTGTTCTCTGCTCTACTTGAATCGGCTTATACTTTTCAGGCCACATCGCAATAAATTACAGTTAATAAAAGCTGCGTGTTGGTCGTAAATCACTCACCACTGCACAGTACTCTTTCACAAAGGAGTGGTTAACACAGTTTATCATGGTTCTTTCAGCTGGTCAAAGGTGGGAAGAAATCCAAGAGACCTCACAGCCAGCCAGCAGGTGCTGCCTTAGTGCCAGTGAAGCAGATGCGGGACCCTGTTTTCCCACCACAAACACGCCAATACAGATTAGCACTCTTTTCTACTTGTAAGAGTTCTCTTCCCTTTAAAAAAAAGTTACTATCATAAAATACAAGGTCATTGTATAATTGGTGTGTTCCTATACTGAACCTAGCATGATTTATACAATTCGATTCAATTCAAATCACATTTTCATCAAATCACAGCCTCAAGCCTCAAGGCATATTGTAAGGTAAAGAACCTACAGTGATGGAGACAAAACCCCAACAATCAAGCTCTTGGTGACTGTGGGGAAGAAAAACTCCCTTTTAACAAGAAGAAACCTCCAGCAGAACCATGCTCAGGGAGGGGGAGCCATCCCCCTTGACCAGTTGACGGTGAGGAGAGGGATGCAGGACAAAAGATATATATATATATATATATATATATATATATATATATATATATATTTATTAAGGGTGCAACGATATTCGTATCGATATTGAACCGTTCGATACAGTGCTTTCGGTTCGGTACGCATATGTATCGAACAATACAACATTTATAATTTATTTTATCAACTTTCCTTCTGACGATGCTGTCTGTGTTGAGCGCTCAGTGAATCTGCGTTCGACTACTCCGCCTAGGCTGCACTGTCGAGCGCAGATCCACTGAGCCCTCAACACAGACAGCATAGTCAGAAGGATGAGCGCAGGGCAAGCTAGCGAGACAGAAGTTAAGCTCTACTTGCAACATGGACCTCCCCCACCCTCATTCAGATCTGGCGTTTGGAATTATTTTGGTTTTCATGTGACGTATGACCCTGAAGGTAAGTGAGTCATGGACTAAAGTAAAACAGTATGTTGGATGTGCCATGCAATGCTCAATTACATGGGTGGGAACTAGTGTGTTAGCGCAGTTAGCTCGTTAACGTGTTGGCCGTCTAGCCCCACGCACAGGGCGATCGGCGGTAGCTCGTTAACGGAGATTTGCCGTGTTGTGGCGTTAAGGTCATTTCAACGAAATTAACCTGAAAACACTAGTGGGAACACAACGAATATGACTGCACATTTACGCCGACATCATCCTAGTGCAAAGACAAAAACAACAAGCATGCTACTAACTTTAGCCGAGTCATTTAGACAGCTGTTAGCACATGATTCTCCTTATGCTGCTGAGAATATAGCCCAGAAGAAGCGGATAGTATAGCTTTTATTTTGGAAAGAGACATTTCTCTGTAATAAACTCTCTTTTCCAAAGATGAGTGATTCCTCAATCAGATACAGGGCTTGCAATATCGCTAGCCCGACGTCCTGGGGCTAGCGATTTTTTTCAGTCGGGCTACCAAAATCTATCTCTGCCCTGTAGGAAGGAATTCCTATTGTAGGAAGGAAAAATATATGTCAATGCTTTTGCATTCTTTCAGAAATGTAGCTGGGTAATTATGTCATTGGCATCGGTGAGCCACTGTCAATATGTGACATATTGAAATCGCGTTTGAATTTGCCCTTGTTTTTTGCTTTCACTTTGCAATCGTGCGAACTGTGTATAGAGAGCGACAGCACTGATTGGTGAGTGATGATAATTTGTGCACTAATTCCTCTGACATCGTCTTATTAATCGTTAGCTTACTATGCAAACATGACAAGTGAAATCTCCCGCAGCAAGCTTAAACATGTGAGAGGTTGATCGCGCAGAGAATCGCTGAGCTTATGTGAGTGCGTGTGTAAAAGCAGCAGGATATATATTTTAGTTCTGCTGAGCCAAATAAGACAGGTCGGGGTGAAGAAGTGACAGCCAAAGAAAAGCTTACCACAAAACGGAGAAGTTATGACAAATCAGACTATGAGGCAAAAAGAAAGTGCAGCTTTATGGTTTCATGGACAAAATAATTTCTGTGGCTGCAATATGACGAGCTAAATAACCAGGGCTGCACATAAGTGGTCCGCAGGTGCGCATTCGCTGTCAAAATAAAAAACACGCACAAGGGTTAGGGTTAAATTTAAAAACTGTACTTCTGAGTTAAAATATATATTTATAATTTTAATAAATGACAAATTAAAAAGGCATGAACATTTTTTGTATCGAAAAAATATCGAACCGTGACACCGAAGTATCGAACCGAACCGAACCGTGAATTTTGTGTATCGTTGCACCCCTAACATATATATATATATATATATACACACACACACACACACACACATACACACACGGAGTGGGGGACCATGGAACAATCAAATCCTTTGGAGACAAGTTGTTCAACTGAGCTGTAACACTGCAAGTTCACAGCATACGGTGCTTTATTGTCCTTTGTTAGCTCGAATGGGAACCATCATTTACAAAGTGAACATCCTGCTGTATTCAATGAGACTTGAAGTTGGACATCAGCAATTCAAAAAGTAGTTAGTCGAACATTAATTTTCTAATAGACATCATACCATAAGGCTTTTTTCTGTAACCAGAGGAGTTACCCCCTGCTGCTCATTAGAAACAGAGCATGTTTAAGGCAGTCTTGCATTTGTTTCAGTGGCTAAACGATATCCTCCCCATAAAGTTGCTCACTGCTTTTCTGAACCTCCGTGAAAGTTTGTGTGGTGTCGTCACATCACTCTCGGGTAATTTATGTCTTTCCACCCTGCTGGCTCCTGGGCAATGTTACTCATGAACTCTACAGGAATTCAATGCACATACGTGTATGAGATTGTGGAGGAGGCTGAGTGGTGTTTAAAGGGAGATTGGAGTATATGGTGAAATCTCGGGATTTCCATCTGAAACATGCAGACTCTATTTTTTGTTTTTGGGGTTTTTTCTTTCTTTCTTTTTTGTTTCTATTTCCTCACTAACCAGAAGTAATTACAGATACAAATTCAGACTTGTGGACAAGCACAGCTCTCAGAGTACTGCAGATGACAGACACATTGAAACCATGTGTTTCCACTCCTCGCTCTGACCCGGGGCAGTCTCCCAAAAATCCCCAGCACTAGTCCCCTGTGCCTGCCACCAAGCATAGAGTCAGCAGCAAGCTCAACTTAGCACTTCAAACCAGATTTTCTACTTCCCATGCCAAGCTGCTGCCATATCCCATTTTTCATCAGACCTTGACGGACCTAATGTGGGAATCCATTATCACACCCATACTCTTTGCGGCTTTGCTCTGCTCTTTCTTCGGCCCCATCGACTGTCATGGATCCACAACATATGCCTCCGAGGCCCCCAGCACCCCGTCTAGTCCGTGCTGTCCCAGCCCTGGGTCATCCTCCGCTTTCGTCCCGTTCACCCTTGTCAAAAGACATTCTCGTTGTGTCAGTGTGCGAATAAGAGACAGTAGGTTCAATGTAATGGGCTGGAATTGAAATAAAAGAAGTTCTGTTGGGTAGCCACACTTGATTTTTGAAGGCTTTGAATAGATGTGCTTGTGCTACAGTTGCTTGGCCTTTTTGTGCCCAAGTCTGTGAACAATCGCCGCTGTGTTTAGCGATTGTCAAACTCTCACATGCTTCCTTTGCTATAGTGGAAGAGTTGTACCGCTATACATAAATGTGGTCCACATATAGTAAATCTAACTGCTGTAGTCTTTGTCCCTTACACACACACACACACACACACACACACACAGCGTCTGTTTCTCTCTGTGAACTCTTCACCCCGGCCGCCACCAGAAGCCTGTCATGCTAAATTATACCTGTGTTGGTTTTTTTTGTTTTTTTTCTTGCCGCCCTTCCCTCCAATTGACAGGCAGGCGGTGAGTTCAGAGATAAAGATTAACTCCCTGTTTATGCCTTGAATGTTTTCCTTCCACACTTTGCAATTAGATTACGACGGAAGGCTAGAAACTTCTACCTCGTTTAGGTTAAGCGAAGAAACATGGTGAGAAACAAAAAGCAGCACTACCTCCATCATCTGCTAAGTGGTTAAGTAAATGAAATGAAATATGGCTGATTCATCCCCTTAACTCGGTTAAGACCACTGTTTATCATGTGAGTGTTCCCAGTCACACAATGCTGATTGGGACTTGTGTTTCTGTTTTATTTTAAACATCAGAGGTTTTAAAATCATCTCTCAATTGTGGGTCATCAAGACTGCTGGTGAATGGACTCATTTGTATCAACAGAACCAGGCTGTTCTTCTTAAATAACTAGCCAAACTTAGACTTAGGGAGAAAATTACACCCACTGAAAGTCTTTTACTTCAAAGTTTCGTCCTCACTGTCAGCTTTGTGGTAACACTGACAGGTCTCTTGAACTGCCTGACAATTGGGTTTTGCCTTCAGAACTGGCTTAATTCTTACTGAGATAGATTCGACATAGATTCAGTTGTGGTGTTTAAACAATGCTCAGTTAGCACTGAGGGGCCCAGAGGGTGCCAAGAAGATATCACCCCACACCATTACACCACCATCAGCTTGAACTGTTGATAATAGGAACATGAAACATGCTTTCATGTTCTTTATGCCAAATTCAGACCATGTCATCTGGATGTCACAGCAGAAGTCAAGACCAATCAGATAGCTGGTAGATAACATTTTTCCCATCTTCTGTTGTCCAGTTTTTGATGAGGCAGTGAGAACTGCAGCTCGGTTTCCTGTTATGAGGAGTGGCACGTGGTGTGGTCTTCTGTTGACATCGCTCATCTGCTTCAAGTTTCGATGAGTTGTGCATTCAGAGACGCTCTCCGGCAAACATCGGTTGTAACGAGTTTGACTTGCTAACAAATCAACCCAGTCTGGCCATTCTCTACTCAACCCTGACATCAACAAGGTATTTTCCCTGCGGCGAACTGCCACTCACTGAATATTTTCTCTCTCAGACCTTTCTCTGTAAACCCTACAGATGGCCATGCAGGAAATCTCAGTAGATCAGCTCTTTCTGAATTACTCAGTGTGCCGGTGACAAACACAATGCATTTAAAGATCTAAAAACCTTCTTTCTTCACTATTCTGATGCTCAGTTTGAGCTTCTACATAAATGAACAAACATATTTACTGCCATGTGATTCCCTGATTAGATATTTGTACTAAAGATAAGCTGAACGGGTACCTAAAAAAAGCTATTGGGTATATATGCTTTTACTCAAATCTCACTTAGATAGGTTTTTCCTTTTTGTTTTTCAATGGTGCATCTCCATTGGTTGACTTTTCATACCTCAGATCCTTTTCAGTACACAGAGTTACCTAATTTATTTCATTTAGTTTTTATTTTTTGCAAAACCCACCACCCACATATTTGTGTAAAAGGAGATTAGAGTACAGAAAAGTTTGTTTTTTAACCACATGGAGGCCCTGGCCCTGTATTCCTGTACGTCGCACCCACATCAGCAAAAAAAAAAAAAAAAAAAAGTACAGAGAAGTGTCAACGCACATTTACAAGCATATACACATAGTGTTGAGAAATAAACAAGGTTCAGCTGTAAGCAGGAATTTTTATGCTTGTTTTTTTGTTGGTCCCAGCAGGGTGTTTTGGGAGTTGAAGAGGTGACACACACATGCCTTAAGATAAGATACCTTAAGCAAAGAGAGAATGACCTTTGACTGTGTCTGTTGGTCAAGACCCAGGCGTGAACCTCAAGCCCCAGGGCATGCTGGGAGTTAAACAAGGGGCCAGAAGGTCACTGACATGATAGAGGGGTTAAAGAGGGGTAACAGAGAAGCACTGCTCTTATTTTCCCCGTGATACAAATATTTTCTCCTTTAAAGCCCATTATAAATCATTATTAGTCTACATTGTCAGTCAGTTCACCACTTCAGTGCATACTGAAATATCTGAAGCATTACCAGATGGACTTTCATGGAGTTTCGGTTCAGATGTTTGTGCTACCCTGAGGAAGAATTGTTCGATGATCCTCTGACTATCACATGGTGTCATGATAACGTTAACACTGTTTTATGACATGCCTTGAGACATCATAATGGAATTCTGGCAAACATATTCACATTGTGATCTAGCAACACACACAGTTTTCAGCTACCAGTTTGAATAGCAATCGACTTGCTAAATCTTGGTTCTTGCATTACTATGATATTAAAGATTTGGAGTGCAACAGCATCAGTAGCTATTGGATAGAATTTGTTTGAGATGTTCATGGTCCCCAGTGAAAAACCTCTGGACTGACTCTGACTTTTTTTCTTGCTTTAACAGGATGTTTTTAGATTTTAATTAATCAGAAGGACAAAATTTGAATGTCAAAGCTTCGGCTGTAAATAGTGTTCTGTGCAAATAAGCAAATGTTGGCATGTTATCAAGCTAATCCTCTAAGCCTGTGGAGACAGAGAACAACACCTAGCTGTTATATGTATGCTATCATGCTAACATGTAAAGTGTAGCCTGCTGTTAGCATGGCTGCAGATTCGGTTGTTTAGTTATACAAAGAAAACAGGCTCCTGTGGTCAGTAATAGATTTCTTTTCACTAAATGGAAATACAAAAGTTTTTTTTATATTGACTTCTTCATCCATTGATTTGGAGCCGGGGTAGCTGCATGCCTTATGGAGCCTGCATGAGATGAGTCAATACAGTCTGAACAAGGTCCTCACATCACACACTCATAAATCCTCTTTATGACAGATTAGAGGGAGCAATGGCTTTTCCACTCGTTTAGCCATAAATACAGCAACACACTCAGCTGGTTTATGCCTCTCTCTTTAGATGATGGAATGGGTGAGCTGATGTTTATAACTGTCATGGAGCAGCAGTGAATATGTCTCTTACTGGCTACGGTCCAGCTGAACTTCAAAGCAAAAAGAAAATAGAGCTGCTCTGTAATGGAAAAGCAAAACAGCTGTGTGCGATATGATTTAACTTTGTTCCTTCCAGAGAACGTTTTGTTGAGAAAGAACAAATAGTAAATGTAGGGAAAGTGCGTGGTTGCACGTAGCAAAGATAATATTTCCCACCCTAGTTTTTGAAAGTTCATGTCTCACATATTTTGGATCAGAGGAAATGAAAGCATACAGGCTTTGTGAGACAGAGAACAGGTTGGTATAGGAGCCAGGCGAGCCGTCAGATCTGATGTAGGCGTTTTTTCCTGACAGCTGTAATTCTCCAGCCTACAGAATTTCATCAACAGCAGTTGCATTTAAGCTGTGCCGCGGGGCAGCGGCCCTTTCAAGTCTCCTTCCTCTGACAGGTAGATTTATTAGTCCTGAAATTTGTACAGATCACACGTCACTCATGGCAAGCTGTCAGCGTGTCAGAGGGGCCTTCTGGCTTTTTTTAAGGTGGATCTGCCCAGAAGAGGTTTACTCATCACCTCCTTGTCTTTCTCCTGACTTACTCAGTTCATACCAACCTATTTTAAAAAATGAAGCACGCGGAAAAAGTCAGAGAGGAGTCTGAAAAATGTTGTTTTTTCAAGATAACCTTGGAGATCAGTAATGCTAATAAGAGACCATTCTTTGTGAGTGGAGGCTAATAAGGCAGCGTACTTCGAGGAAATGTCCCCTTTTTGCAATGCTAATGGCGCGTCACTACCAACGACCATGGCGGTCTTTTGTTTGCTCATTTTAGATCCTCTGAAGCTGAGCATTTTAGCCATCACTCACTTAGCTAGCCACACTCAAAGCCCCTCTTTTATCTTCTTTTTTACTCTAATATGGAACATCATGTACTGTTCAGTAAGAACCTTGCAAGTGGCACATTAACCTTGTCAAGAAAATGTTCATCAAGGTCACAGATGAAGTGACATGTAAGCTTATTTTTCTCATACTTCAATGCTTCAAAAGAAAGCCGTGGCCACACTGAAATATAAAAATAAAAAACAAAATTCTGACTTTTTCGGATCACACACCAAATGTGTCAATGTCGACTTTTCACAGAACATTGTGAACCCAAGTTGAGACTAAATGTGGAGAGGCAGAGAAATTGTTTCAGCGAACTAATTGACCTGAAGTAATGTCCGTTTGCGTATCTGGTGTAAAATGGTATTATTTGACTATTTCCGTATTTCATGCCAATGAAATGCTAGAAATTGACCAACTAAATCTTAAACAAGCAAACTTCTTGGATGGTCTGTGCCACACAGCAAATCATTTTATTTGTCAGATAATTGCTTAAAATCCTCTAAAATGCACCAACAGCACAAACACACTAGCTAAGCGGACGTCAATTAGCAGACGTGACGAATATGCTTGTGCTGGTGCATTACATGTACAGCATGTACATGATATCATGATTGACTCTTTGTCTGGTTGTGTTTTTTGACATTCTCTCACTGATCAATTCAAAACTAGCTGTGAAAAAGTTGCCGGAAATTCACAGGAGGCATTGACTGCACTGAATTGGCCGATCACAATAACTGTGGGCTGCATTGATGTCCCCGATGTGTGGTTACATTTCTAGCCTTCCTGTCGGATTCGGGTCAAATCTGACTGATTTACAACTTAAAACACTCATAAGTATTGTGTTTTACATCTGATTGCCTCAAGGCCTTATATCTTCCACACTATGCGCTTGAACATATAAAAGTGATGGTCACCTCTTTCATTGAATTTTGAGTGTTTTAATCAACCTTGTTATATCTGTGGTGTTACCGGTCACAAGTGACATAGAAAATGAGTGGGAATCCACTCAACCCACCCCACTGCACTCACAAAATGATCAGCATACTTAATCGAACTTGATTAAAAAAGATTTTAAAGATTTAGCAGATTGGGATGTTAGCATCTTAGCATAGCTAGCTGAGCTAGCTAGATGATGTGCTATGTTCTGGCTCAAGTATTTCTAAAAATGAAAGAAGAAAAACTACATCATTTGTATAATTTGCATGTAAAGCTCTATCAAAAGTAGAAGAGGGGAAAATCTAATGAACATATTCGATTTTTATATCTGTCATCATTCTTGACAATTTAAAGAAATTCAAAACCGATTCTGCTTATAAAACAGCTTTAAAAGGTTTGATAGGTTGAAGTTGGACAAAGAACACTTTGGGTAATAATGCTCATGTTTGTCTTCATTTCCCCCATTAATCACTAAGTCTGTGATCACTGGGCTTTTATTTGAACCTCATGTGCACATTTAATTGCAAATTTGTGTGTAACAAACCCAGACTGTAAAGAGAAAAAGAAAAACAAGTGTTGCTTCAGGCAAACACATTTATTTGAGCTGCCTTCAAAATCCAAACTATCGACTGTGTCAATTTGCTATTTCAGTCCCTACAACATTTACATTTTCCTAAAACAGCCTGTCATATTATCAGCAGAATTATAGCCAAGTGCTGAGAAGGGGCAAAGAAAAGAAGAAAAATCACAAGCAACAGTTAGGAAAAAGGAAAGAGTAAGATCGAGCGAGAGAGAAAGCACTCTGGGGTCTTTCTTTTAGTTCCACATCTGGCCCTGATATTTCAGAGTTAATTAGTCATGCAGGGGTTGTGTGTAGATAAATCTATCATCCCGCGGTGCACAAACCATTTGAGAAATGAAAGGAAGTGAGGAGATATACACAGCCCAGGCTCCTTCATAAATCACTGGCCCAGATTAAAAACAGACACAGCCGTGATGAGAGGGAAAGATCAGGATGAGGCTGGCCCTGGACTTTTTCACACAACACCACAGCTCCATGCACGCACATACAGGATATGCATTTTACTTCAGGGAACAGTGGTGCTCGTACTGCAAAGAGGTACTTCTCTCATTGCCAGGATGTGTGTGAAAAGGCTGAAGAGTAACCTATCAGTATATTGAGCCAGCTATAATACTGGGACTCAAAGCAAACACATCTATTGATTAGCTGGTCATTTAGTTTCTCCGTAAGATCCAGTCCTTCAAAGCAAAACACCAACATGGCGACAGCAAAAAGCTCCCTCAGCTTGAGGTGTCACACTGAGGTCAATGCTCTGGTCACGCCAGGAATGACAGGGTTTGGTCACTTTTAATCTGTTTAGCATGACTAAAATAATTTCAACCGTGCAATGCACTTGCAATCTTGTTGCCTTGCAATGGTTGCTTCGAACATGAGGACCAGGTCTGCAACCACTTGCTGTCAGCTGTCTTCAAAGCTGCTTTGGTGTGTCAAGATGGCAATAAAATGGCAACAAGCAGAAGTCAGTCTGCTATCAGTTTGTGATTGAATGGGGTCAAGCTGGCAATTGCTTGGAATCTGTTTGTGATTAACTGTAATAAATCACAATAAGCCATCTGCTGCAAATCTGTTACCATCTCCATACTCCATACATCTTGATGCAAATCCATATCAACTACTTTCATTCCAGACAGAACCTGATGGATGCAAAACAAATAAATTCTTCTACAAAAGTGACGTAGTTGTTGCAGGATGGGAATGTAACTGCAAAGTGACATAGGTGCTTGGCAGCCTTGCTTTTACATAGGAATATAAGAAGAATACAACCAGTTGGCAACCAGCTAAGTTGAGACCTGTTGTACAGAGACGTGTCGCAGATGAGTTGCACTCATCAGCACAGACTCACTCACATAGACTGCAACATGTTGACAATCTGTCGGCATTCATGCTGTTGGTTGTCAGACCACAACTGTCTGGAGACGCCCACCAGGCAACCTGTGCAATCGCCTAGTAATAATTATAATAATAATGGATTGGATTTATATAGCGCTTTTCAAGGCACCCAAAGCGCTTTACAATACCACTATTCATTCACTCTTACATTCACACACTGGTGGAGGCAGCTATGGTTGTAGCCACAGCTGCCCTGGGGCAGACTGACAGAAGCGAGGCTGACATATCGCGCCATCGGCCCCTCTGGCCAACACCAGTAGGCGGTAGGGTAAAGTGTCTTGCCCAAGGACACAACAACCAGGACAGAGAGCCCAGGGATCAAACCTTCCGGTTACAGATACGCCTCCCAAACCCCTGAGCCACGGTCGCACCCTAGTGATTGAAAGCAGTCGCTACTACGAGTGATTGTCCTCCGACAGCAAAAATATTCAGTGAAATCACTTGGAAACCGTTAATTTTACTATTCACAAGGAGGTTTCCATCCTGTATTTAATCTAGTGTGACTGAGTCATAACCACGCTATTATAGTTACACCCAGTCTATGCTGTCACATTGCTATGAGACACAATATAGCTAGTTGTGTAACTCATGCTAAAGGCAAACTATTGAAAAGCAGCAATAAAGAAGTCCAAAGACTGCTGCACATTTCTTATCCGTGATTGGTCACTCATGGATTGCAAGAGCAACAGCAACTGAGAAGTCATGGCAGGACAAAAAACATTTTCCAAACAGGCTACCATTAAAACACTCAAAACTGTTAACAGGCTGCTTCCAGATGAAAAAGGTCAGCTATTAGTCTTTCTACTTTTTGTTTTTTTAAAGCATAAAGAACAGGTTTTATATTGATATGAATGCTGAAATGTCAAAAAATAAATAAATAAATAAATGTCATTTATTTTTCAGTTCCTCTTTTCAATGTCTAGTTTTTTTTTGTATATTGATGATGTCCTCAGTGTTAGACTGAATGGAGAGAAAAAGAATTCATCTCCACAGAGAAATAAAACTGCTGAGCTGGCCAGCATCCAGTGATCCATGCTTTGTTCCAGCGTGACAAGATCAAAGGTACGGACAGAGAAAGGCATCACATTTGCCAAATAATAACAGCTGGAAATCAAAGTAATTTGCAGGGTTTATGTGAATCTATTGATCTGGACAGAGAGGATTTATGTGCTGATCCACCATTTATTTTCTTTTAAAGGAAATAAGTTGCTCCAACTTCAACAGTTTAGATATTTTCACATACTTAACCTCTTAACATTCACAAGGTCACCAGTGAAGCACTAGAGCTAGGGTTTAGGTTACACTGCAACTGCATGCTAAAGAAATGGTTTCAGAAACTCTTATCTGATCTGGTGGAGGTAAAGAGTCCAAACTTAATATTAAATGCATTATAGTAAAATCAAACAAGCACTTCTTAGTGAAAAAAAATGAACCAACGGCAAGAGACAAGACTTGGAAAACTAAACTGATAGAGTAATATTAGAGGAAACGTGGCTTCCAATAAATCCTTGTTTTTGGACAGATTTCTGCTTGAAGAATCTGATTCTGATGGTGGGAGTGAGGATCGGTTTCCCTGGATCAGGCACATATTTCTTGGATCTGTCCATCTGTTCAGCTTTTTTTTGGAAAGAAGTGGGATGTAGGGCTGGGCGATATGACCCAAAATTCATATCTCGATATTTTTTAGCTGGATGGCGATATAAGATATATATCTCGATTTTTTTTTTTTAAAGCCATAAGTTAAGAACAAAAAGAGAGTTCTAGTCACACTGTGTCCCAGATGTCACACGGGCACTTTTATTTACATACAGCATAGATGTACATGAAGAAATTACTCAAAAATAAATTATCAGCATTTATTAAATAATCATGGTCCATAAATAAAAGAAAATGTTGTTTTTGTGCATAACAAAAAGCTCACAATTGTGCAGTCAAAATGTAAACTAATAGACGCTGAGCGTAGTAACAAAGAGACAGATTTCACAGCTGCACCACGTCTCTGAACAGGTGCCATTTGTGGTCCTTATACACACACAGTGCGTATCACTCCGCGAGGCTCCTCCCCGGTAGCCGTAATCCTCCGACATCAAGCCGTGCAGCTCCGTAGCTTAGCAAAGTCATATTAAAAATTTTTTTGACAGATTGCTGAGTGCTGTGTACCACATAAAATCGGTTCGCGGTCAGTAAGCACAACCAGAATTCATACATAAGGCGCACTGTCGAGTTTTGAGAAAATGAAAGGATTTTAGGCCGTCCAGCCCCTCCGGGCTGCATGTCGTTAGCTCGTTAGCGCAGTTAGCTCGCTAACACGTTGACGCCGTCCAGCCCCACGCACGGGGCCATCCGCGGTAACTCGCTAACGGAGATTTTCCGCTTTCATCTTGTCATTGCCTTGTCATTGTCAGGTGAAGCTATGGGGGAGGCGGAGTTGTGTTCAGTGAAGGAGAGGCGAGGCAGAGTAACGTTGCGTAGAGACAAAAGTGGACGAAAGAGAGGCAAACCTGCGGCTCCACAAGTATAATTATAACGTAACATAGACTATATCGATATAAACGATATTGTCACATCTTATATCTCGTATGAAAATATATCGATATTTTTAAAAAACTCGATATATCGCCCAGCCCTAGTGGGATGTCTCTTCTCAGAGATCCTGGACCTGAACTCGTTTCTCTACCTTGGTAATGTCCCCAAAAAGCCTCGGTGAAAAGCAAACAGTCAGCTCAGGAAATAGCCACCACCACCCTCATTAGCAGTATAGCCAAATCTTTCTTTTCATGAAAGTAAAATCGCTTTTAGCCTCCAATATATACTGAAAAAAGTGGGACTGCCGGAAAAAAAAATTTCTTCAAGTGCTGTGAATTTTATATTTGAACTTTATTTTTATTCAATTTTATTTAATGTGCTGCTGCTGCAGACCCCTTCTGCTATCTCAGTGGAAAAAAAAACATGCAACATAAAGGGTATCCCATGGAAAAATATCAACTATTTATATTATTTTTCAGTTTTAATGAGCTGATTGTTAACATGGCTGAGACTTGTTTGAAACTGTATACACTGTAATAATTAGGGTGAACAACAGAGACTCAAAAACCATCACAGCAACTGCCAAAAGTTGCTTTTCTTCTCACTCCAAATCCTCTAACTTACCTAGATCATTTTTCATTCGCTCTTTCTCACATTCCTGTCATCGTTCTTTCTGCTCCTTCCTGTCATTCGTCTCCTTCCACTGAGTGATAAACTGTAGAGATGAAGCGCAGACTCCGTGGTCACCGTATGTTTATGAGACCTCTGCTGCTGAGTTTGTTCTACTGTGTAAACATTCAACAGCTCCTTTAACTAATGTTTGTGCCATAAGCATGGAAATGTGACCGAATAAGAGTTGAGCCCTGGGCTATTGTTGAAATTTCTTATGGAAAAAAATAATAAATCCCCAAATGAAGCTGGTTGAACAGCTATAAGGTCAAAGGTCAAAATGAGCAAGCTTGGACTGTGGATGAGAGAAAAAAGAACTTCAAACTAAGTTCCTTTTTCCTTACTGTCTGTTCCAAGTGGACAATGAAAATGCAATAAAATACCAAGTTTTACTTCAGGAAAAGCAATTTAATGGAACAAACCTCAAATCAAATCCCACACCAATTAAATCACAGAATTATTCATCAGGGAGAGGGGTGAATGTGTTCGTCTATCGTAGTTTAAGGATCAACATGCAGGATTCAAACAAAAGTAAACCTTTAATAAAGTTGATCCAAAAACCGGACCAAACTGAAATACAAACGTCTTCACAGGTAGCCAGGAAACGGAGCGCCAGAGGGGATACAAGATATTAGGAAAGAGACTAAGAGGAATGTCAGGAATAGTAATATATATACATGAGGTAATCAGGGAAGTGGTAACAGCTGGGGCAACAAGACACAGTTGTAAACAAGACAATGACACAGGAAACAAAAAAGACACAGGAGTAGTTAAAAGAATAAAGTGGATAATAAACTAAATCCACTGAAACCAGAAAACGTGAAGTGTGAAAAAGTCCAAACCTCAAATAATAATTACAAAGAAAAATCAAAGAACATAAAACCTTTTAAAGTATACTTTAATATTATCATTATAATCCATATTTATCTAGGGACCGAAGATACAAGTACATTCACCGGTTTGATTGCTCTCCTTTGTATTCTTATTTTGACCCTGACGTTTTTAAAGCTTTCACATTAACTTAATATTAAAAGCTATTGGTTCAGCATTTATGCCTCCACTGTCCTGCATTTGGGAAGTCAGTGTATCTGCCATATGTGCTTCCTTTACCATATCTGAACTTCTCCAGGAAATCATCACTCCACAGCCTTGGGAATACCCTGGGAATACAAGTCACAATGTTTCTGACGTCATGTCTTCAACATGGTTTGCTCTATTCCATGCGTGGCTTTATATCACAAGAGGAGGATTTTAGAAGCAGAGTGTTTAGTATGCAATAGTATTTTATTCTGAAAATCAGCTCTATTTCATTCCTGTGTCTGATTTCCTCCCTCCTCATCTGCAGTTTCCCTAAAAAAAAAAAGACCTGGTACAAATTTTATCGATGCTGAGTGGAGAGTCGGTTCTGCGATGCTTCTGATATGAGCTGCAGTTTGTCTGGTGTAAAACACAACTGTCTCAAGTGAGTACAATCAGCTTTGGGGCCAAAGATCAGTTACAAATGTGAGCGTCAACTCATTTATGTCTTAATCAAAAGTCTGTTTTGATGTCAAGTTAATGTCAAGACTAAGTGAAAAAAATGCAATACTCACAAAATTTAATGCTGTTTCTAAACTGATTTGAAACGTTGAGGGGAAAAATCAATAGGTGAAATTTGAACTAGAAGACAGGTGAAGGATAAAAGTGCTGACCTCTAAATCACCCCAGCCTTTAATTTAAGGTTAGTTTGAGATTTATAGTTTCAGGGAATTACGATGGGGTTCAGGTTATAGTAAGGTTGAGGGTTAAAAAAGGGACAAGGTCAGAGGTTAAGCTGGGGGAAAGTGCTGAGTATTATCAGGAACGTGTGTTGTAGAGGGGCAGCAAGAGGCAGTGTAACGCTAAAGTCTCCGGCGTTCCTCAGAAAGCACAGAGCCATGAAAAAGTATTTGCACTCTTCCCGATTTCTTCCTTTTATGCATTTTTTTCATAATTAAATGTTTCAGATCATCAAATAAATTTTAATATTAGACAAGAATAACCAGAGTAAATATAAAACACTATTTTAAAATAATAATAATCTTATTTATTAGGGAAAAAACACTATCCAAACCTACTTGACCCTGTGTGGGAAGAAAAACATGCCCACCTCATTAAATTATGAATAATGAATCAAATGTTTTGGAAATCTGAGTTCAACTTCACTAGCCATACCCAGCTATCTGACAAAGAAAAGAAAGCTCAAAGACCTCCAAAGGCAGCACATCGTGCCACAATGTAAAGAAATTCAAGAACAGACAATAGATAACAAAAACAAAGGGATGGACTTTAGTCTGAAAGGGGGTTACAAAGCCATTTGTGATGCTTTAGGACTCCATTGAACCATTGTAGAAGCCATTATCCACAAATGGAGAAAACTCATTCAAGATTGCATTGACAACTCTAGAAGGTCAGAAGAGAGCTCAAAGCAAAATTTAAACAACTGCAGGCTTCTCTACTCTCACATGTGGTCAGTGTTCATGATTCACCAATAAGAAAGAGACTGGGCAAAAATGAAAAGAAAAGAAAATGATATCAACAGTCAAACATGGTGGTGGTAGTGTGATGGACTGTGGCTCCTCTGCTGCTTCAGGACATGGATGAATTGCCATAATTGGATTCTGCTCTCTACCAGAAACTCCTTAGAGACAATGTCCGGCCACCAGTTTGAGGCCTGAGGTTCAAGTGTATTTGGGTTATTTAGCAGCAGCAAGTCCGCCCCTGAATGGCTCAAAAAATAACACGGAAAGTAAGATTTAGGAGTGGGCTAACCAAAGTCTGAACTTAACCAGATTGACATGTTTTGGCATGACCTTAAACATTTATGTTTGAAAACCCTTGACTGCTTTTTTGCTGCCAAGGGTGGCACAACTAGTTATTAGGTTTTGGGGCTGAGTAATTTATATTTATTTATTACTTTTCTCAATAAATGAAATCATTCTAAAACTACATTTTTTATTTACGTTTTTAGTACAGTTACTATTGTCTAATATTTAAATTTGTTTGACGATTTGAAACATTTAAGTGTGACAAATGTGCAAAAAAACTAAGAAATCAATTCATTTTTAACAGCAGTGTAGATCAATATTGTTATCCATTAAAAATGCAGATCAGCAAGATCCTGATTGTAGCATAAAGTAATCTTATGCTTCTCTTTTTCCATGTACTGTCCCGCAGGACCAGAGCGGACATGTAAGACAGCTGATAGCCATCTGACCGGGAAACACTAAATCACAGATGAAACAGCAAGAGGGAAACTGTAAATCAGATATTACAAAGAGCCTGCTGAAAGCGCAGGAACATTGCTTCGCCATGAGATTGTCCCTCATACACTGCCTTCAAAGCTGGCTCAGGCAGGAAGCAGTCATTCCTATTTCCTGTCTACGCCACCCAGGGACCATGGCACAACGGAGGTGTGAAGGAAAATCACTTCTTTTTTTTTATGGTTGGATATATTAATTCTCCCAAGGACACGCATATCTATTGTGATTGTACTCATGACTGAGCCGATGAAAAGAGATTACAATAGCACAGGAATCACATTTGTATGTATGTGAACTCTGGGCGTGATAAAGCTGTTGTCGTGGAAACACTGATGATGGGTTTGTTGGTGTCATGGTTGGTTTGGTTGAAAGTTAAACAAAGGAAGACAAAGGTCTTTTCCAAACTGTACAAACCCCTTGTATAACTGAGTGTATTTATGTGCCAGCACACATACTGTATATAAGTGTTTATTTTGTTTTTGTGCATGTAAATACCAAACAACAATAAACATGTTCAGTGTACTTGTAAAAATTCCAAAATAAAAAGACAAGAAAATACATTAAATAGTTAGCTAAATGCTAACATGTTGCTTATTTAGCCTCCAATAGCATGCCAAAGCTTGTAATTAGTTGTGGCTGTAGCTCAGGAGGTAGAGCAGGACATCTGGTGGTGGTTTGATCCCTGGCTGCTCCAGTCTGCGTGCTGAAGTATTCTTGGGTAAAAACTTGAACCCCAAGTTTCTCTCTGATTTGTTGAGTGGAGTGTAAATGTTTGATAGAAAGCACTTAAGTAGAAAAAGCATAGAAAAAAGTACTTGTATGATTGGGTGTGAATGAGGCATGTTGTATAAAATACTCTGAGTGTTCAACAAGAGAAGAAAATCGCTATGTAAGAAGTAGTCCATTTACCTTTTAATTTTGGGAATATTAATTATAAACAATTGAAATCATAACGTTAACAATTCATACCAAGAATCCTTTCAGGTAAACAACAGAAGAAGCTTAAAATTTTTGCTGGAACAAGTACCACAGTCTGAGTATATATCCTGTAATCCTTAGTTACAGCCATGATTGTAGAGACTGTACTATAGGTATACATTTACTAACACTGGACTAACTTGAACACTTTAAGACAGGCAGTTAATTTCAGTAGTGACAGACACAATCTAACATGAGCAGTGCAACGAGCGGGTAATCCTCTAGCAAAGATAATATACCGTATTTTTCACAAAATAAGGCGCACTTAAAATCTTTTCATTTTCTCAAAAATCGACGGTGCGCCTTATGTATGAGATCTGGTTGTGCTTACTGACCCCGGACTGATTTTATGTGGTACACAGTGCTCAAAAATCTGTCAAAAATGTTTTAGTACGGCTTTGGTAAGCGACGAAGCCGCTGTCGAAGCATTACAGCTACCGTAGTCACGATCCTCACGGAGTATAATCCAGGTCCAAACTCCACTTCAGGTCCCAAAGTCAAACGAACACTGCGGCATTAGTTAAAAACTGTCTAAATTCTTTCATCTTTAATGAAGTGATCAGCAATAAAGTTTAACATCCAGGCATCCATGAAAACTGAACTTATTACATTTAACGGAGTTAGCAGGAAGTTAGCTCGCTAGTTTCCACCTAAACATGATATGCCATGTTCTGACTGAGAGATTTCTGAACAAATTAAAACGTACAGCTCTGCTCTCACTTCCAACATAAATGAAGACGGAAAACTAAACAGCAGTGACGTTTGTAGGGTTACTGAAGTTGGGCTAGCTGGTATAATGATGTGCTACGTGATCGCTAGCGACACAGCTATGTTAGCATAACATAAACACAATGAAGCTGGAGGATGAACGCTAACCTTTTTCCACTCAATAAAAGTTCCCGATGGTTAGGGACAAATGCAATCACATGGCAGGATGCTGTAAACGGACCAAACTTCAGTCAGGAGAACAACTGAGATAATCCATCCACAATACGAGGTTAGTTGTTAATGTACTGCAACAACACGGGATTAGAACAACTCTGAGAGAATTCAACATGGTATCAATGGTATGGAAATGGAGGAAGCAAGAAGGATGAGTTGAGTAGTAGTAGATAAGTTTGACTTATCTGACTGTTTTGTTTCACTTAATGCACCTTAAAATCGGGTGCGCCCTATGGTCCGAAAATACGGTAGTAAAAATGTAGGTTTTACACAAGTGTTTCTCTCCAGAAACAGCATGGCAGTTCACATCGATGAGAGGAGAACTGGTATGCTTTCAGCTGAGCTCCATTATTGCAAAGTGTGCTACCTGTTGTAAACCAGGTGTTTGATTATTGTTTGTTTGCTTTCCAATATGGTATGTAAAAGAGAGAGAAGCAACGGATGGAAGTCAGTTTGTGATGATCCAGAGTGTGCACACTGTTGAGAAAAGACAGATGCTTTTATCTGCTGTGCAGGTTTTATTTTGGACCACTGTGTAGAGCTGTGACGACACAGTCACACTGTACATAAGCTATAGCATAATTAGCAGTAAACTGCCTATTTTAAACCTTTGTAAATCATATTTGTATGAATCATTTAAATACTCTTCTACCCAAAATTTTAAAAGACACATACATAGGGCCCCATTTTCAGACTCTCAAAAGCGAGTAGTTGAGAGTGCATCGTAAATGGACAAAATGAACCAAAGCATACGGCAAAAGAAACAAAAGAGTAGACTTGTAGTCAAGACCGCCTAAACCAAGACCAAGACCAGAGGGTATGGAGACCAAGACAAGACCAAGACCGAGTCAAGACCAAGACAAAGTCGAGACAAAAAAGTCTTTAAAATGCATGTTTTTGCGATGCACTTGCACAGCCCTCCTCACCGCTGTCTACTGTCTCACTCACTTACTGAGAGGACAGACGCACACTCCACTTGACTGCCGCGTCTCTCACCCTCTCTGTTTTTCACATAATGATATTATCCTATATCCTCGCATGTGATTGGCCACAATATGGAGGGATTGGAGCATAGCTGAGCCACTGTGTGAGAGCTGAGCAGCAAAAGGAAATTAAGTGAGGAGCCGGCTCTCACTCAATGGGAGTCGACTCTTCTGATTCACTACAAAGCACTCTCTAAGCACGGCTCTTAGAGCTGATGCACATGACAAATTATCGACCGTTACGTTGTGTGTCATGGATACTGTTGACTCCAAATCTCCCGACCACTATGTCGATCTGAGACAGCAAGACCGAGACAGCGAGACCAAGACAAGACCAAGGTCACGCTTTTCAGTGTGTTATCTTCTCTCCTTACTTGCCTCCCAGTTACCTACTGGAAGTTTGTTGCTTGTCCCATTAGTCTGAAGTTCACAGACTGTCATTTACCTACACCTCCCTCAGCTCGCCACTGTACACCTGGGACTCTTGCCACTTTTAACATTCTTTAAATAAACCATTTAAAGCTCTTAGCTGAATCTCCTCCTTGGGTCTGGTCACTGCAAAAACATGACAGATTTCCCATAAACATCTGTAGGGTCAGAAGTCTTTCACAGCTGCAATTATCGCCAACTGGTGGCCTTCAGATAGAATGCAGGTTTAGGGTGTCCATGTTTTGTACTGTCTATGAAAACATTATAAAGTGAACTCTATTAAACCATCCAACAGATATAGCTGTCTTTATTGATATTGTGAATATACTCATTTACCACAGGCGATAACAATGCTAATATCCACAGCAGCTGGCCTCATTCTCTACTGTTTGGTATTTTCTTCCCTCCTTTTAGACCATAAAGAGGGCTGGATATTTACAGTAAAATATGCAATACCACTGTTATTTGCACAGATTATATTTCAGTTTTGAATGTGAGTCATAATTCCAGAATGAAACCGTAGCTGTTTGATTTGTAGACTTTTATTTAAAGCATTTTCAGCTCACTTTGTTTTTATCCCGAATTTTGAAATAAAGCGCACCCCAAAAACAACAATCCATCTTTCATCCTTTCCGGTATATCTGCTCAACCTCCTCCTTCTCCTCCCCTTTCTTCTTCCTCATGTCTACCTATTCCTCTCCAACAGTATCTCCCACAGCCCCCACAGACCCCTCCATAAATCCTGGGACAGCAGCGCTTTAATGGATAATTAATTGATGCTGCTGCAGCACTGTAATAAGACAATAAATTACGACACAGGCCGGTGTGCTGTGTCAGTGTGTGTTGCTAATGGCCCTTCAGGGCTGGGGCAGGAGGCTAATAAATTAGACAGGTATTAACTGTTGTGTGCTAAGTAGCCCTCCACCACCGACTTCCATGAAAGGAGAGGAGTAAGGAGGAACATAGCGGGGAATAACGGAAGAGAGATGGAAGTGTGGAGAGAATTGATCACATCATTTTGTAAAGTTTAAATGAATACTTTGGCATTTTTGTGATAAATGCTCCACAACTGCTTGAGATGATTGATAAGACTTTTGTACTGTCCTGCAAAGTTCCAGCCGGGAGTAGGTTATCTTTGAAGAGCACGGAAACTGGAAACTATGCCCAAAGACAATAAAACTCACATACCAGCACCTCTAAAACTATTCATTTTTAACACGTCTGGTACAAAATGTTTTAAGAAAAGCATTTTAAATCATCTGGTCGTTGCTCACAGCCAAGAAGCAGTCCAACACAGTCTGCTTCTTCTTCTTTTGGCCATTCCCATTGGGGGTCACCACAGCAGATCATCTTCCTGCATCTCACCCTATCTCTAGCATCCTCTTGTGTCACAGCAACCCTCTGCATGGCCTCCTTCGTTACATCCATGAATTTTCTCTGTGGTCTTCCTCTTTTCATCCTGTCTGGAGCCTCCATATTCAACATACTTTGTCCAACGTATCTACTATCCCTCCTCTGCACTTCCAAACCATCTCATCCTTGCCTCTCTAACGTTGTCTCCAAGTAGATTCGTGAAAGAAGCAGCAGATCTAAGTAGTAATAAGTGGTAACCCTAGCCCTACCTCTGCTATAACCCTGCATTTTGGAGAAAGATGAAGAAGAGGGTGGACAAAGTTATGTTTTTTGTGGTATTTCTGGGTGACTGTTGTCTCTAGAGGCAGCAAGAAGTCCTAAGAGGTCATCCCAAATGTTTTAATTTTAAATTTAGCACCCTAACAATAAACAACTAAAACTATTTGGACTGAATATGTCAGTGTACACTTGCAATATCTGCAGATTAGTACTAACCACAAAGGGCACCATTAATCTTAGATTATACTTTCAGCATCTGTGAGCATGCTGGGATCCACTCGAGTCAGAGTGACATAAATTTTATCATCAGATGGGTCCATACAGGCTTCCACATGCAGACTCACCTGCCGAGAATTTACAAAGAAATTAAACTATTGAAGCAGAATGGAAAATTTCACAGAAAACTTTCTAACACATCATTCCCATAAGCTCATCACTACTGGTAATTTTTCACCCAGACCTAAGTTTACAGTGCTATTAGGTCATTTTAGACTTACAAGTAATGAGTCATTTCCCAGTTCTAAATAGTATACATTCAGTAATACTGAATAATGAATACCGTTGCATACTAGCAAACAACAGTTTGTTTAAACACTCTTTGGCTGCCACTATGATGGTGCACAACAATGGTTCCCTAGGACATAGTGCAGAGCTTTTTGGCATACATACTCTGCAAGCAGCATGGCATCGATTTTCTTTGAACATAGGTGGATTTTTACTCTTCATAAAATGGGACAAAAACATGCATAGTATTTTTAGTATTTATTTATTTATTGTCATTGTCAAGAACACAGTAATTCTAGTTTACAGAAGACTTGCTTTCCCTTCCACAAATGTGTGGATAATTCCAACTGTGGGTCAACATTTTAGGAAAAATCATGTTAATAATTCGAAAAACAGGCGGTATGTTTGGATAATAGACAGCTTTAGCGTTTTTGTGCTTGCAACATTTCCCAGATTTAGCCACACTAGAATCTCACATGTGGCCTTAATGGTCCGAATCTCTCAGCATGTCGATTCTAAGGGATTGTGTCGATTTCCAAAGAGAAAAATCACAGATTAGTAAACAGGAACAACATCTCCTGCTTGGAAATGTGGGATTTTAGTACATAGGCTCTAATCCCATTTTAATGGTTGTCTGATTAAGAGGTGAGTAGGATTAGAGTGTGTGTGGTGTGGTGTGCTGAGTGTACTCACATCCTTGAGTAAAATGCACTGTATATTGCATGTAGCTGTAAGGAAAACTGCAGCTGAGGAGGGGGAAACCAAAAACTAATACATGGGAAACAAAGCGAAACATTGCCAGGATTAGAAGAGAGCAGCAGCAGAAGAAAAATGGCTGCTCAGCCACGTCATTCTAATTAAAAATGCTGCAAATCTTTCATCTCCTACTGTTAGCCCTAATGAGCGGGGCTTAGTGGCAGTTATGTAGATAAAAACTCTTTCTGATTGATTCCAATGGCCCATTGAAATTTGTTTCACTCCACCTTATTGATCACACACGGCTGGTTGAAAACTGCTAATTAATAATGATAATAAAAGTGCCACAGCTCATTAAAATCAACCACACAAGGCTTAACTCCAGTCCCTTTTATCTTGTCTGCCGCTCTCTTTAACTCGCTGTTTCTCCCATAAACCTCTGTGTTTTTGTTCTGTGAGGAGCGCCTAACATGTTTAAAAAGCTCCAATTTTAGCATCGCTTCTTGTTAAGTTTTCCCTCAGATATCTGAAATGTCAGCTATAATCATATTAATCGTGCACTTGCTATTATATTTGTTATTATCTTTACTAATTAACTCTGATGTTGGCGGATAAGTGTCTTCCCACACACACTCCATCCACAATAATAATATGTTAGCTCTTTTCTGCCCACGGTCATCTCTCAGATTGGCATATTCATCCATTTATCTCATTATATGTTTAGGTTTCTTCATCACTAGCATTGCCCATGTGTTCTTCATGAAATCTTGAAATACTCACCAGTGAGATGTGTGAGCTGTGCATAGTGTGTTCTGCACATTATCTGATGTTTTTAAACTCCATTGTTTTGAGGTTTTATTTATTTTTCCAGTTAGGAAAAGGAAGCTTCCAAAGCAAGTTTCATCACACATGATCATAGTGGTTATTTGTTCCCAACTCCTGAAACGACATGTTTAAGTTGACATATATAAGGAGTTGATTATAATGTTATTATATAATTATAATTGGGAACCCTCACGTTAACTTTGATTGAGTGGAAAAAAGTTTGCGTTCATCCTCCAGCTTCACTGTGTTTATGTTATACTAACATAGCTGTGTTGCTAGCGATCACGTAGCACATCATTATACACCAGCTAGTCCAACTTCAGTAACACTAGAAAAGTCACTGCTGTTTAGTTTTCTGTCTTCATTTATGTTGGAAGTGATAGTAGAGCTAATTTTTTTTCAGAAATCTCTCAGTCAGAACATGGTATATCATGTTTAGGTGGAAACTAGCGAGCTAACTTCCCGCTAACTTCTAACTCTGTTAAATTTAATAAATTCTGTTTTCATGGATGCCTGTATGTTAAACTCAATTTTTACACCTGGTAGAGCAGCAACACTGATGATTTTAGTAAAGATGAAAGAATTTAGACAGTTTTTAATTCTCAGTGATGCTGCAGTGTTCGTTTGACTTTGGGACCTGAAGCAGAGTTTTGGACCCAGATTACTCCATGAAGCTCCCAACTACGTTAGCCGTAATGCTCCGACAATCCATCAAGCTGTGCAACTTTGTAGCTTTCCAAAGTCGTACTAAAACATTTTTGGACAGATTTTTGAGCGCCGTGTACCACAACCAGAATTTATACATGAAGTGCACCGAATTATAAGGCGCACTGTCTACTTTTGTGAAAATTAAAGGATTTTGAGTGCGCCTTATATTCCGAAAAATATGGTTGTTTAAATCAGAGGAAATATCTGACTTGTGAACGACACTAAAAAAAAAAAAACAGTTTTAAAAATAGTTGAAACCCAGCACAATCTACTAAAGCTGACAGCTTAGGTTAAATATTGGCCTTACAAATTTCTATGTATTCAAGAGCAGTTAGCATTAGTTCATAAGGTAGCAAATTAACCTGTTACAAAAGTTAACACGTCACAAAGTAACATGTTACTGTAGTCGTGTTACATTTTACAGTATTGTAGTAATGTAACAGTACTCTACTAAAATAAACAATTACTTTACCGTTACAATTATGTCATTACTTGCATTAAAAAGGCTCTTCGGTTATCTGCACACAGATAAAAAAGAAAACAGAAAGATGTCAGACAAAACTTCATTTTTCTTCATGTGCACTTGCACTATAGTCAGTTGATTTCAGGAGTGAAAATCAGGACATTACTTTAATTTTTATTGTACGAAAGAACAAGCGTATGATGATAAAGTGCAAACTGCGTCTAGAACAAAAAGAGCTGCATTATACTGTTAACAGAACTTCTTTGCATTTACTTTCATGGTTGCCATGGCGACATATCCATATTTTTCAAGCACAAAACATTGTTAATACGGAAGAATATTTGCAGTGTAAAAGCAACCTGTAATCATGTGTCACACATCTCCTGAGCTTCCCATTCCCTGCACTGGCACTAAACATTGCAAATCATGTGCAAGATGGATATCATTGCTCTTTTCGGTTCCATTGCTTTGTTCTCCAAAACTGCAGAGCACACCGCTGAAGTGAAAGAGGGTGAGGTGGCAGCAGCAGTAGCAGTGAAGCAGTGGCAGCAGCCACTGTGGATGGTGATAAAGCCGTTTCACTGCACCATAAGCAGCCCCGCTACTACCCCTCTCCGCAGAGAAGTGGAGCGCTTCATATATTATCAGTGGACACAACTGACACCACCAAAGACAGAGTGCCCAGTGCCGAGCACTTGCAGCCCAGGACCTGAAACATTCCACCATATTTTTTGCCAGCTGTCAGGTCATCTAATAAAGCAGGGCAGAATGGAGGGACGATGCAGGAGCTGAGGGTGGATGAAGTATCTTGCACTGATGTAATATGGCTTATAAATCTAATTTAATTACCCTGTGTGGGGATAGGCTGTAGAAGCCATGACTGGATTTATTGTGTCTTAACTTGGCATCTTAACGACTTTGTGCTTTTAATATCATTACCCTGTAATTTATTCTTTTTCATGCACACACTCTCACACTGTATAACCACAGAAACCCAACACCCACACTGCAGTCATAATCTTTTTAAGCAGGCAGCTTTACAGATCATAGGACTCCTGAGCTGTGACAGCTATTGATCCATAAACTCCCACTTTGACTCATCCAATGGTGTCCTTACTAATATGTCATCAAGTTGATACCACTGATACTGACTTCATTTAGTTAGAGCTACATTTCATCAGTGAAAAGTTCATTGGGCTGTAAATCCAGAGGGTCTGTTAAGTTGTGTTGTGGACATCTGCAATAAATTGAAGTGCACACAATCATGTTGTCCTTATGAGGAATTTTTTTGTTTTGTTTTGTTTTGAGTACAGACAGGATGACAGAAGTCTGCATGTTTTAATGATAAAGAGGGCTTGTGCCATGGTCACACAATACAGTCAGAGCACTGTGTCCAAAAGATAACTGAAAGATTACATCGAGACTGAATAAGACAATGTGGAGACTTTCATTCAGTGAGGCCAGCTTGACACAGAAGCAGCAAAGTCATCGTGAGGCTTCATTAGCTGTTACAAATGCATTTTAGCAACAAAGAAGATCTTTGACTCTACAGATTTGAGCAGATATTGGACCAGCTTTGGAACAGTCCCCCACAGCTTTAAGGAGAAAGGTAGAGATGTTCTTCTCCAACAATAAAAACACAATGTGTGGGGAAAGAAATTGAAAAGACAAAAATTACAAAAAAATCTAAAAGCTCAGACAGACATTGATGAGATCATTTTGATCGTAGGTGTTATGCTAGGTAATCCTATATTGTTGGGGATTGTAGTTGCATATGTGTATGTTGAAGACTATGTATAGCTACTTGGGCTACTTGAGCCAATCAGGAGTTAAAGTAAGTAGATGGATGTAAGCTGAACAGCTAAAACAGCATTAAGTTATATAATTTGGGGCTCTTTACTTATTTGCTTGGACCTACAGTTTTACTAAATTAGCAGGCCTTTAGTTTTATTAAACTAATGATGGACCAGTGTAGCTGCGCCACACATACACACTTCATTTGAAACCATGCAGAAATCTGAGCATCTGTGTGTCTGTGCCCGCATACACCCAAACACGTTTGTGTTGCAAGATGAAACGCAGTATATAGTGGAACAGATTCCGTATATTATGAATCTCACGATAATGAAAATATTCATGTCATTTCATGGGGAAATGAGGCATAAATGGCCTTGACTGGCAAGCTATCTCCGATCACCAAGAACACCGTCTATCAGTATAATCCGATCTGCTAAACAATCAGAGCAAACTGTTTGTGTACTTAACAGAATTCAAATGCAGATATAGCATTTCTAAATATATTTAGAGTCAAAATGTTTGCCAAGTAGCTAAAATAAGTTGACAGATATCAGTTGAACAGCTAATACTGTTTTATCTAGAGCCTATAGTTCCAACTCCTCCAGTCTATTGGTATATGTGTAGATGTTTAGTAGCACATTGCATTATACCAAACATCAGTAAAAATAAGAGAACTGTGTGTATGTCAGTATTAAAAAAAGTCTCATAAACTGTTACATTTTTTAAAATCTTGATGACTTTTTGAATATTTGAAAATCATGGCGATAGCTATAGAGAGTGCACTGTAATATGATTTGTTATGGAAATAGCAGTTCTGCTTGGTTGTGCTATGCAGGGGAAGGCTTTTCAATCACTTTTCAATCACAATTGGCGTAGTCATATTTGGATATGTAGCCACAAATGTACTCAAAATGCTTGTCCCAAAACACAAATTTAATACAGTTTGTGCTCCAAGACAGCAATGACCACCTCTTCATTTCTCTGGAAACACAAACGCTGATCCAATAAGGGGAACTCTTTCATTTCCAGTGTCCCACTCTTTGTTTTCTCTCCTCCACAGGCATTTTTCCACTCTTGTTTCTTTCATTGCAGCTCATTTTTATTTCATTTCATCTGTCTCCTCCCTTCTCTCACTGTTCTCTCATCCTTATTCCTCCACTGGCCATCCCACGCCCTTCAGTTCAGCCTGTCGGCTTAAATAAAAAAAAGACAAAAGGTTGGAAAAATAGAAAGAATTAAGAAGAGATAGAAAATGAGGGAAGGCAGCTCCGCTCCTCCACTCTTACCCTCCACCTCCCACCATCTTGTGCAAATAGTTTCCAGAGGCCCTGTTCCACATTAGCTTGGGTTGCTATTCAGCTGAGCCATCGACTTAATGCAATCTCCTAAATGCCTGCTGTATGGTCTCACTGACAGTGACATATTTGTTTTGCAGCCTTCTGCAATCTGATGTCTGCCACCGTACTAAGGATTTGATTAATGCCTCTTCTTTTGAGGCCTGTAATTGGTGGTGACTGTACTGGCAAACAATCACAGCGACGCTCCTGTTTGCCATTGGTTGGCGAGGTGTTAAGGAACTAATAAACCAAAAGCTTAAATCAACTCAGTGTTTGACAGCAAACAACAAATCAGTCAGAGACCATTTGCTGCACACTTTAAATGACTGGTCTGATTTTTCCACAGATTTTGCATCTGTAAAATTAGCACTTCTCTCCATCTTAAGACTCTAGACCAGGGCTGCCCAATCCCAGTCCTCGAGAGCTACTATCCTGCAGCTTTTAGATGCATCCCTACTCCAACACAGCTGAATCAAATGAATGGCTTGTTATCAGGCCTTTGCCAAACACGATGGCATGCTGAAGAGGTAATCAAACCATTTGATTCAGCTGTGTTGGAGTAGGGATGCATCTAAAAGCTGCAGGACGGTAGCCCTCGAGGACCGGGATTGGGCACCCCTGCTCTAGACCATGATGTCTTTTTAGTGTAAAAAAATAGTTTTGGACATAGTGTCATAGAGGTTATTTCATGACAATCTGTTTTAGAAACAACTACTTTTATGAATCATCAAGATGCCAGCATCTTTACTGACAGCTTTAAGGTTTTCACTAACCCTATTTTCCAAGACCTATCCTTTGAAATTTCTGCCCGACGATAAATCTATTCATATCAATATTCTATCATTTATCTCTCCCTACCTCGCCTTCATCTGAACTTACTTCTTTTTTTCCTGACACAAACACCTGTATCGTGTTTGTAACAACCTCCACTTGTTCCTCTTATCATTCCTATTTAATTGTACCCATAGTTACCCGCAGAACTTTCTACTCCCATTGGCACTTTTTTCCCCAATTGAGGCCTCACACTAATTTGTCCTGCTAGGAATTCTAGGCCTCATCTGCAACCTGAGAAGGTGGTGACATCTTCCCACTAAAAACAGCATAGGTACTAATGTTCAGTTGCTTATTATTGCAAATATCCAATGGAAAACTCATATAGAAGCAGTTCAGTGCATTCAGGTGTGTGTAGACATGGTCAAGATGACCTGCTTAAGATCAACGAGCACCAGAAATGGGAGAGAAAGGTGACTTACGTGACTTTGAATGTAGCATGGTTGTTAGTGACCGATGGGTTTGCCTGAGCATTTCAAAACTGCTGATCTGCTGGGATTTTCCCGCACAACCATCTCCAGGCTTTACCGAGGACGGTCTGGAAAAGAACAAAAATCTAGTTCTCTGGGCAAAAACGTGTTGTTGATGCCAGAGGTCAGAAGTGAATGGCTGTTTTGAGGTGATAGATAGGTGACAGTAACTGTGCCACAAAGGATTAACACAGAGGTCCAACCACAAACTCACAAGGTGTCTGCATGTGCCCAAGCGAAGAATTTTTCCACTTCTCAAGATAATATGAACTTATCTCTGTTTTAGTTTTTTTTGTTTTTTTGCACAACCAAAGCATGATCATTCTTTGCTTACTGGTACAGGAATAGCACAGTGGAGTTGGGGAGGTGATGTTAGAACATTTGCCCTGTCTTTGATGGTTTTGGGTTGAAGGTTGAATGCAATAAATGAAGTTAAAGAGGCAAACTGCTGGCCCTACACTGAAGAAGAAAACGAGGGAAGGAAAACAAATGTTATAGAAAAAGCAAGAAAGGGACACTGACAAACTGATGTGGTTGGAAATTATTTAATTATATTCGTCATTGTAAAGCTTTTAGTACACTGGATATATTACACATCACGTAATAGGCATATATATTTTCTTAGTACAACTTTACTTGGGGTGTTTAAAAATAGGCTCATGCACATTTAGTTGAAAGGTAAAGATAGATCACATGAAACTGAATTTATGGGACTACTGTATATAAAATCCCTGAGGTATTAATAGGATTTCGATGTTTTGCACAATGTTGTTTATGCTGTTTGTTGTTTGGTCTCTTGAGATGCTGCTTGTTTAATTACAGGGAAATATATCTTTGCAGCTTTGTAAAACTTCTCTTACATTTTACCATCATCTATGGTTTCTCTTCTGTGACATTGGTAATATAATTCACTGTCTTCACTGATGCCTAAAGAGTTGTGTTTAGGGTTACATATGACCTGTGTCATACTAATGGTTTATTGTAAACTGCTACAAAGAAAGAGAGAGCCCTTCTCTTGTTTCAGGAAATTCAGGTTGATTTTGCATAACTCTGTTTCCAGGCTTTGTTCTTTTTCTTTGTCCTGTGGTTTTTTGTGGGTTTTTTTGTTGGTTATTTGTTTGAAAGTTCCAGAAACTGTTCAGATATCATTATAGGCATCTACAGCTTTTAATTTGTACTATTCGTGTGTAGAATATCCTCCATCGAAGTTGTTAAAGCTCACAAGTTGTTTTAATGGGTTCCGACACCAAATATTTTAATGGTTCAAAAACAATTTCCTTGCCTATTAAGCTTAGGATCATGAGTTTTTGGAAAACAATTTACCAAAACAAACCACCCCAACAACTTATGACTAACTAACAATCTTTTCTGTTTGTTAGAGTTTTATTCTGGGGTTTTTTTAAAAGGATGCTTGGATCTGAAACGAATTATTTTACTTGAAGTATTTACATTTTTTGTTTTGCTTCTAATAGTGCTGCAGTCCTTTTTGAATTTTGTTAGCATAAGAAATGTTTTTGTTTAAACATGTCAAGATGAATCATAACCTTAGCATCACATTTAACTCATCGGGTTTGTGTCATTGTGACTCATATGTTGTGAGATCCAGATTTGAAGCCACCCAAGCCTATTTGCTGTGTTTTTTTTGCTTACTCTCTTGACTGCTCCTGTTATAATAAAGGTGAAAAAAGCTAAATAATAATAGAAAGATAAAAGCTAATATTTGTCACTGCCTAAAAGATATACAAAAACTAAATTCTTGATATGTTTGCTTATGAGTACTTATAAGTATTTATAAGAAATAATAAACCCAAATACATAATAATATACAAATTTTTGTGAACTTGCAACTTTGGATTTACTTTTAGTAGTAAGGGTTAGGGTGTAAATATGGTTGATTTACACTCAAAACTCAAACTTAGAGACAGAAATAAAGGGCATGGTGTATTTCCAAAGTCTTAAATGGTTCTAAAAGGTTGCTCTGTGCCATTTCAACCACTCCTTTGACCCCCCCCCCCCCCCCCCTTAAATGGTTCTAAAAGGTTGTTCTGTGTCATTTCAACCACTCCTTTGACACCCCCCCCCCCCCCCCCCCCCCCCCCCCCCCGCACCACCACACTCAGGATCTGATGACAATATTTTGTGGGGCATTATTCATTTCTTTAACAGTTTGATTCTTTGAAAGGTTACAAGCACAATTTTTTTTATATCAGGCACAGATTAAGTTGCTGGAGTCATTGTATTCACTTCCTGACCCTGTGTCATTAATTGTGTCTAAAAGGTTTGACCTTAATTACTGAAATAACAACAAAATGAATGTCCTCCAGTGAAAACATAAGACCAGCCACTCCCTGACCTGCCCGGCAGCCGTGGTCAGCGTGTGGCCCATTGTCAAAACACGCCATGGGTGTCAGTGGAGAGGTCAGGGCTGGGCAAAGAGGAATTGGCACTCCTCACCCTCATTGGGCGGGGGAGGAAAGCAGGAGGTCTGTGAGTGACAGAACCCACAGAGACCAAGTCCATCAGTCGGAGAGCTGCCAGCATTGGCCGCAGAGAGACGGAAAGGAAGAACGGTCTGTCCACATCACCACCAGTTAAGTATTACTGGACTGTGAGCGGAAAATCCAAAAGGTCAGGAATATTTGCAGCTTCTTTTTTCCACCCACACACTCCTACATTATAACATAAATAGAGCTACCAAAGCAGTGTTGGGGGAATTATTACAAGCCTTTACTTATGCAAAAGTATGATAAAAACTATAGTCACTTAAAATCAGAATGAAAAATTTAACACCGTATCCTATTCGATACAGAAACAAAAGTATTGTTAAGGAAAACAGGGTAAGAATCTGAGAGACTGTTATAACTCTAATGTGAAGAGCAAACAGCTAGTTGGCTAAACGTTACTAATTTTAATCCTCTTTTTGGCCCTCTGTATTTACAGCTTCCAAAATGAACTTTTGTATTTAAAGTCAATATAATTGCATTCTGTCTAAGTATATGAACTGGATTAAATAAAATTGGATATGTTGATATCGATATTTGGGATTTTGTTTTGTGGATTTTTTGCATTAATAAAATCAAGAAACAATTTTGAAATATGTAAACCAAAAGTAATTGTGGTTTTAAATGCTGAGCAAGACAAAAATTAAATACTCATTTAGCGCACATATACAAAATGCCGCAATAGGCTGAAATAGCTGTCACTTTCATTTGAATTGATCTGAATTGCAGTGCTCTACTTTACTCAAATGAAGTATCTCAAAACCACACTTAAGCACTGAGTTTCTTTCCAGCACTGTACCAGAGAGACACACAGATGGTCAGGAAGAAAAAAGAGACAGATGTGGTTGAAATAAGCTGTAGGAGATGTGAGTTTTCTGTTCACATGTGGGTTTCTGTGCTTGTGTGGCCATGAATGTGTTTTACTGTGTGTATGTGTGTGTGTGCTGCCAAGTGATTTATGGGGCCTGTCTTCCTCTGCCAGCAGTTTGTCTCTTCTAGCATGGAGGATGAATGGCCCACTGTCAGCCTTGCCTCAACCTCTTCTACTACTCTCCCTCTCTCTCAAATTACCTTTCTTCTTCTCCATCCTCCCCTTCCTTTTTGTGTCTGCACTATCTTATCTCCCCACATGCTCTTCCTCTGCACCTTGTCATCTTCACTTCCTTTTTGCCCTGGCCTATCTTCTCCTCTGTTCGCTTAGTTGATTTGATCCTTCTCTCCCTTGTTTGGTGACCCTCCCTTTCCACAGCTCCTCCTCATCTGTCACAGCAAACGGCTCTGCTATGGATATGGGATGCGCTTTGACCAAATTCTGACCTCTAATCTCATCTCTGATTTCAAGGGACACTTCATTCAAATGTGGTGCATCTATTTCAGCCGGTCTCCTCTGCTGGCTTTGCTTGAAGCCAACAGAGCTGATTGTAAAATGACACATTGTTCATTAATAATCCACAGACGCTGGCTAAACTTTATGACAGCAAGGCTAATTGTCTCATTTTTATTTTTGCTGTGATCATGCTCATGCGTTAGCACAAGAAAGGCCAGACCTGACAAGGCCTCAGCTTTCTGTGGTAAACCTAGCAAACGTCAAAACTAGACTCACATTTTGTGTGTGGTACGGATTTCATGTTTTATTATATTCAACATTCTTGGTCCTGTTTTTATTAAGAACAGTCAGGGTTAGGCTCTTCACTCCACATTCCTGTGCCCACATCAACTGTTTCATGTCTCTGACAGCTTGTTGCTGTTCAAGGTAATCATGAATTAACTCTAAGACCAAACAAGATTTAACTAAAGGCTGTACTGGGCTGTACTGGGGTGTTATCCTAGCTTACCTGCCATAATCCCTTTATTGGCTATTGTAAGTTAAAGCCTGAACAGCATATAGGGTGAAAAAACAGACACATTAAAAAGATATACATTATAAAGGTACAGTCTAAATCTATCAGAAGACAATAAAAAAATACCGAAGGATGATGAGACGGATAGCATGCTGGGTAATTGGTACAAAACATTTTGCTGTTATTATGTGGCGCACTATTAATATTATTGCACAATGCTTTACAATTTCTGTTTCATTAAAACATGAATTCTTCCCCACAATCCTGCTTGGGTTTGGCTAACATATACCCAGTGTTGCCAACTTAGCAACTTTGTCGCTATATTTAGCGAGTTTTCAGACCCTCTTAGCGACTTTTTTTCTAAAAAGCGACTAGCGACAAATCTGGCGACTTTTTCTGGTGTTATTGGAGACTTATTTAAGACGACCTTTTGACGTGAAAGTGCGTATCGCTTTTACTCTCAACAAGCAGCGGGTGCTGCCGTGGGCACCTCACCCATGCCAAAGCGCTCACAGGCGGAGGATAGTTCTCCCCCTGATGCTATCAGGACAGGAGATGTTCACACCTATGCGTCCAAACTGCAAATGAATCGCGCATGAGCGAAGCCGCTGCTCCTGCACTAACTGTAACGCAGTCAGTTCTTCTTTTACTGTTATGCTGTTTTGTGGATCACAAGGTTTAAAACTACTTATAAACACACACACACAAAGTAACTCCACCAGAGTGCCTATTTCGGGTCACTTTTGCCGGTCCAAGGCTTTTATTACCGCTAATCATTTATTTAAGCTCAGTTTTTAAAACCTTAGCATGTAACTACAGCCCAGCCCATGCAGCAGTATATGAATGACTAACCTCGTATTGTGGATGGATTATCTCAGTTGTTCACCTGGCCGAAGTTTGGTCCTTTTACAGCATCCTGCCATGCGATTACATTTGTTCCTGACCACCGAGAACACTCACGTTAACTTTTATCCAGTGGAAAAAAAGTTAGCTTGTTTATATTATGCTAACATAGCTGTGTCGCTAGCGGTCACGTAGCACATCATTATATACCAGCTAGCCAAACGTCTGTAACCCTACAAACATCACTGCTATTTAGTTTTCTGTCTTCATTTATGCTGGAAGTGATAACAGAGCTGTACGTTTTAATTTGTTTCCAAAACCCCGCAGTCAGGACATGCTATATTGTATTTAGATAGAACTAGCGAGCTAACTCCCTGCTAACTTCTAACTCCGTTAAATGTCATAAATTCCGTTTTCATGGATGCCTGGATGTTAAACTCAATTGTTACACCTGGTAGAGCAGAACGCTGATCATTTTATTAAAGATGAAAGACTTTAGACAGTTTTTCAACTCTCAGTAATGCCATAGTGATCGTTTGATACAGTAGGGGAGAGTGAGGTAAGATGAGCCACTTTTTACTCATGTTGCCCTGGATGTGAGAAAAAATGACACAGAAATAGAATGATAACATATTCCTTTATTTCAGGATGTCTCCTTTCAAATGTAATGATCAGAATCTATGTCTGATGACGCTGCCCAAAATAATGACCTATTAAAAAAAAACTTGGCTCAACTTGCCCCAGATTAGGGGTAAATTGAACCTAGTCAGTGGGTAAACTGAGCCATCTTGGGGCAAACTGACCATGTAGTTTTTAAAATGTAAAACTGATCATACTGTGAAAACAAACCATTTTAACAGTTGTAAACCTGTGAGAACAAACCTGGAAACTGGTGGTTTCTAAACAAACGACCAGTTCAAAACCATTTATTCAAAAGAACTATTCAATATTCCAATGATCAAGGTTGCAGGGGAATATGAACTGTTGCTCCCTCCTTGCAGTTCCTCCAGCCTGTTGAGGTTGAGGTAGCTTCTTCAGCACATCCTTGCGTGGGAAAGATGCCTCATCATTTTCCTTGAACACAAACGTCGGTTTCTTACTGCTAGTGATCCCTCGGATTCTTCTGAGAAATCTGGCACTCACTTCGTTGTCTGCAAAGCTGTCAACCAGGCCAATGTAATGGTGCTCCTGGATTTGGATGAAAATCTTACGATGACAAAGTCACCAACTACCAGGTCTGAGACATCTGGTTCACTTCTTTCATTGCTGGAACTCTCATACTCAGAAGTGTCTTCAAATGGGATGGGAACATCACTCTCCTCAGAGCTGCTTTCCACTACAATTTTTGTCTGGGTTTGTTTCCTCTTCCACATTCCTTGCTTTTTGTGGATTATTTATTTTTTGCCTTTCAGTTTATTTGTCCTTTCTTCATGGGCTCTCTCAATTGCCTGCTTTTCAGGTGTATCAGTCAGGATTCGTGTCTTCACACGCTTTTGATTTGTTTGTTTCCTGGGCTGCTGACTTTTGGGTAAGGGTAGAATATCAGTGGGAGACACATATCGAGCATGGTTGGGGTCACTTCGTGAACCACATGCATGTACAGGGTCTGGTAAAAATCTGGAACTGCTCTGCAAGCTTCTTGATATGCTCTGCTAGCTCCTTCTCCACCTCCTCAGAGAAGACTCTCTTTGCTGAAGCTGTTCCACTATAGCCAACCGATTTGACCTCCTATGTGTCCCTCTTTTTAATATATCTCCTGAGTGTTGACCTGTCAATTTGTCTTTCTTTAGCCACTGATCTTATGGACTTTCCTCCCTTGACTTCACTCGCTGCCCTTTCAATCTCCTCCAGGGGTGTTGAGCCCCAGCTGGTCTTCCGTCTGTAGGTCCTTGGCATGATATCTTTTCTATAATAGTTAACATATGACAAATACAACAAAAGGATTCAGTATACTGAACTAAAATACTATTTAATAAGTCAGAGCCTTAAATAAATTTCAGTGCCTTATGGTGGGGTAGGTTGAACCATTGGATCAATTTACCCCATAGCCTTTGGCTCACTTTGCCCCATAGCCACCATTTTGAAAAAAACGGGCTAGCTTAGCAATTTAGGCTAATCTTTAGAAAACTTCTTCAGATGATATTATATTTTAGAAACCCACCAACATGTATAATATATCATTTTAGACACAGATACATTTGTTTTAATATTACAGTCAATTTACCTGATATGCAGAAATTTTACTTTGACAAGCAAAAAACATTTTTTTGTGTAATACAGACTTACCCCTTCTCCAATGTGCTCCTCTTTAATATAGCAGGATGGAAATGATGAGTGCTTCCTGGATTTATGGTCACATGACAAAACATGTACACAGTTACCTAGATACAAGGGGTGGTTCAACTTACCCACTGGCTCATCTTACCTCACTCTCCCCTATATGGACCTGCAGCGGAGTTTAGGTCCAGACACGGCTAGTGACGTCAGACTGAACAACCGGATTGGTGCAAAGCAGTGCAAAGTAACAGACTTAGAAAATGCTGGTCAAACACTCATCTATACACTTCTGTAACACTACGTACAGCTGCACACCTGTAAAAAAGTTAGGGTTTTTTTTATAGTCACACGGTCAAATAAACGGCTATCTTGGTAGCAATATTAGCATGAGGTCACTGTACATCTTCAGCATTCCTGGCAGCTGTGATATGCCAAAAGGCTGAAGAATAATGTCTCTCAGTGTCATTAATTGCACTGTCATTATCATAATTTAACATCCTGCTCTAGCCTCTCCATCTTTATCACTGCCTTTGCTGTACAGTCATTAATCACACTGAGAAGAAGAAGGAGAGGGGGAGGGAGGTGGCCGAGCAGACAAATGAAATCAAAAAAATGACCTCTCTATCAATCCCATTTCTAACACATTAGAAAGGAAGCACTTTTTCTTCCACTCCTCTTCCAACCTCTAGCACTCAGCCTTCCTGTGCTAATGGTAGATATACGGTGACATGGTAATGATCTGGCCACGGCTGCAGAGCACAAGCAGTATTGATCAGCAGCTGATTTATTGCTGGTTACGGCTGATTATTGGGCCATTAATCAGTCTGGGATTACCCTATCAATAAAACTGCTTACGTTTGTTTGTAAAGTGCTTGCTAGGGCGCGGTTGGGGGGATGCAGCACAGGTTCAGGCTCTACTGACACACAGCTACTGTTTCAACTCAAGGATGGGCTATTTCAAGATAGGTCATCTTTAAAGCATTATTTCTAAATCCTTTCAAGTAAATAAATCATTCTGCCATTAGTAAAGATGTTTAATTTTTTCCTTATACCTAAAGAACTGAATATGTCTGTACATATATGTTCTATATGCTGATAAAGTCTAAATTCTGAGAAACTGAAATAATACATCATTTATAAATATGTTTTATCACAGAAAGGAAGTAATGGTCACATGGCAATGTTATTTTTACCAGCCTACTACATCAAAGAGCTTTGTTATCATGGCTTATTACTAATTTAGAAAGCATTATTAATGTGCTAATTACTAACTTTAAATGAAGCAAAAAGCCTTTATGGGATACTATTTCAAGTGATACCAATAGTTAAATATATAAACAAACATTTGAATCAATTATGCATGGCTATTTAACCACTTGTAAAGCGTTAGAGACACACAACTAGCGTAAAATAAGAACACTGCTAAAACATTTTGTATGAGGCCCATGCCTCAAACCAAACCCTTTCTCATCATCAGCAAATAGGAAAAAGCCAACGCCGTGAGCGTTATTTACAACCTTAATCCCTTTCCTTAAATTAGCAGCCGGATAAAAAGATACTGCCACTGTCAGCCTGCCAGCAGCTTTACAGCATGCTATAAAGCAGGAGGGAAGGGACGGGTGGGCTCTGTGGTTAAACCTCACCAGAATCCACAGCCACTACCTGGGACACACTTTTATAAAAGCCAGCAAATTGAGAATAGTGATTTTCCTATAAAAACTCTCAGGGGCAGCTCAGGGAGCCTGGATCCAGAGAGTTTAATGAGAAGGTTTGATGGCTATCCCTGTCAAACAGAGCGACTTCCCTGCCAAACACTGTGCTCTCGTTTTATTTGCGAGTGTGTTTGAGTAACATCCCAGAGCCGCTTGGCCGCGCTGCCAGGCATCCCCTCGCAGCCTTCCAGTGCCACGGCTGTAAAACCTGACTTGACAGCGGTCTTGTAAAGCAGACATAATGCTGCCGTAAACATGTCACGACACCTGTCATTAACATTAATGGCTGTTTATGAAGGACGATGATGAATTGAAGGACTCCGGCTTCTCTGGAAGCCATTCAGCAGGTCACGGCTGAACTTTGGCAGAGCGCTCAAAACAAGCCCGAGCTTTGCAGTCCGCCGAGAAGTCAAAGCAAAGTCAGAGAAGTTGGGTCCTGTTTATCTTCAGATCCATAATGAATAAAAATATTAAAGCTGTCACAAACAAACAAACATTTCATGGTGATCGACAGCTTCCTTCGGTCACGTGAGCAACCTTTTCGCTGGGTCAAATACCTCTGCGTATAGCTAAGTGGCAGGCAGCATGTGCGCGGCTGATGGAAATATGTAACTGCAAAACTCACAAGCTTGGCGCACAGCACGCCGCAGAGGAACAGATAGCTGTAATCCCATTTTCCCACCAGGCGGTCCGGCATGCCTGTCCGTGGTACTTAGAGATAAACATCGGTGTGCACTCTGCGTGACCTGCCGCACACCTGCTGAGGCAGGCTCTATCATATACACACATGCATGCAGGTGCAAAGACTGCTTTATGCGCTTTGTCAAAGTGTGAGTTATGGTACATGGCGTGACAGTTTGTATTTAAGTGATGTCAGCAGATCCAATAAGGCTATGTGGAACAGATGTATGTGAGCTTTATATACTTTGTGTGCTGCGCTGTAAGACATCCCTAAGGGGACAGCCTAAGACAAATGTGTTGGTAATTTACAAGTGTGCTTAAATACCCATTATTCTTTCCTCTGCGAGGTCTCTCAGGATCTGCTGCGCTCATTTATCATCCGCTACGTAGCGGCATACACACACATGAACACGGGAAGAAAAATGAGACGCTGTCACCATTGGGATTGCGTCAGATCGGAAGCTTTAAAGGATCATTTCAATTTATTATGACTTTTGTGTTATTTTGGTCTAGTCGTTGCCATCGGTGGCAATAACTGAGATGTGGAATAGTGGCAGTTTTGGAGTTTGATGCCGCAGGAAACACAAAATAAAGAATAACATTGGAAAAACCCAATGGTTTAGTCCAAGTCATTGTACATTGTGGGCCAAATACTGCTCACTTTCATTATCACCGGGCCAGACCACTGAAAGTCAACTTCACTGTAAAGGAGTTATCTGCACTTTTAATCCCTCAAAAGACAGTACGACAGAAAACAAGACAGTTGGTCGTTTTTCTAGATGATAGAGAAATGTTGATGTAGTACATTAATCTATCAGCACAACTCTTTGGGCTTACACTGTAAGAAATGAATGTGTAAAACTTCCAGTAACTCATTGCCCAAATTGTCCTGTAATTATAAAACTGAAAGTCAACAGAAAAAGTCCTGGCTTTTTGTTTTTAGTGGGAATTTAGTGTAAAAATAGATTTTGGAAAAACTAATTACTTTGGTGTAGCTGTGAGAGAGGTCTTTATCAGGAGGAAAAGCTGTAAATGACATGAAAATACAGTTAAAAGTCAAAAATATTTGCCCGCCTTCACATTTCCCAGAACAGTCTTTGGCCTTATGTTTGACACCACTGGTTCAGTCAGTCATAAGTTAAAATAAAAAGTTGGAGCATAGGAAATTTAATTTAGTTCAATTCAGTGTTATTTATAAAGCAACAAATCACAACAACAGTTGTCTCAAGGCGCTTTACATAAGGTAAAGCCCCTACAATAACACAGAGAAAACCCCAGCAATTGTATAACCCCAATTTGCAACCGCTTTGATGACAGTGGGAAGGAAAAACTCCCTTTTAACAGGAAGAAATCTCCAGCAGAATCAGGCTCAGGTAGGGGCGGCCATCTGCTGTGACCAGTTGGGGGTGAGGGGAGGAAATTATGGAAATTTTGGAAATTGCAAGGCTACTTTGTGTTGTGTTTGTATAAATCTAGGAAACAATGATCATGAAACAGGTTAATGTGCTTTCATAGTGCTAAAAATAATCAGGTGTTCAAAAGTCTGCACAATTATCAGACGCTTATCACACTTTGCAATCCACAGCTTCGTGTCCTGCACTAGAAGACTGGTAGTTGAACTGTTCCTTTTTTTTCTGCCTCCTAAAAATTCCTCGTCACCACCTAGCAAACATCCTCCACGGTGTTAAGTTCTGTTGTCAATGCACAGTAAGCAAAATCAAATGTCTGCTGGCGTGACAATGGGCTCTGCACAAAACATTTGGCCGGCGCATCAATCACAGAGGGCTGACGCTGTTTATAGCAAGGATACAGTAAATCACACAGTGACAGTTTAATCCCAGGGAGAGTTTCACGTGAAGAGAGGGAATTCAATTTCGTAGGAAGCCTGAGCAAAGGTATGCAAAATACAATATGAGCAAGGATACACCAAGAGCCTGGACAGACATGGCAGGGGGCTGTGGGGTAGGGTGGGGTATGGGGAGTCTCTGGGGTCTCAAAACCTTCCATGCTGTTCAAAGAGATTACATTTCAAAAAATGCCACAGACAAGACAGACAGGATAATCAATCACATGAGTTCAAAACACACACGGGCGCGCACGCTGGCGATGTCTGCTGGCTGTGTGTGTTTGCAGGAGTCATAAATCAACGCTGCGTTGTCAGAGTGTCTAACATAAGCTGGAAAGAGAAATAGAGCAGCGGTGCAGTCTGCTCCATGCTCTGCTACACTCTCTTTCTTCAGCTCTGTATGGGTGCCAGGCCAAATGACAGAGCACAGATAATGCTAGGTGATCTACTGTGCGTGTGTGTGTGTGTCCTTGTGGCTGGCCAACGTGCCAGACAGCAACCTCATTAATGTAACACAGCAGAGTTGGCTCAGAGGTGACCTCATTATTCTCCTCCCCAATCTCAAGGATAACAAAGTGTTGCCTGCATTTTCCACAACTGCCGTCTAAGTGTGTGTGTGTGTGTGTGTGTGTGTGTGTGTGTGTGTGTGTGTGTGTGTGTGTGTGTGTGTGTGTGTGAGTCGGGTTTTCATAGTCATGAATCAGCACTACAAACCAGCGTCACATTGTTTTGATAGCAGCTTTCCTGCTTAGCTCAGTAATTATAACACCCAGGCTCATATTGCTCCAGTAAATCTCTCATAAAAATTCCACCAGACGAGCGTCACAGCTCCAGGAAAACACAGGTAAACAACGAGGAGCAGGGAGAGGATGCTGCGAAAGAACATGGTGTGGGAGTCAAAAGGATAATAGGCCAGAATATTAGGTGTGATTTACAGATTGCTACCCAAAGATGCAGGGCTTTACCAACAGGTGATGTCATGGGGCTGTATCAACTTTTTATGTGCAGTCTGTGGGAAGAAACAGGATGCCCAGTTTAAGCTTAAGGACTGTTTTCCAAATTTTTAATGTACAAAGTGGATACATTTCTTACTAGCTTTTAAAACTGGCAGACCATTTAGTTTACTGGGTGCTAGAGGAACTGATTAAAACGTTTAATTAATTTCAGGACGTAGGGCTTGAAAATGTTCATTATTCCCTCTAAAAATATCATTTTGGTTTTTAGATAGCATAAGTCCTGTCAAAAGTCTGGAGCCACCCCTCATCTGCTTTATATGTTCTAGTAAAATGGGAAATATGTGCAGAGATTTGTTTAAACATATGCAAACATAAATGCAAATACGGTGTTTAAGTCAGTATATGGTATGACCACGTTTATTCTTCAACACAGCTTGAACTCGTGTAGGCAAACCTCATTGTCTTTACTTTAAGTAGTCTTCAGGAATAGTTCTCCAGGCTTCTTGGAGGACGTTCAAAGCTTTTCTTCAGATGTTGGCTCTCTTTTTGTTCCATTCACTAAGACGATCCCACACTGCTTCAAACATGTTGAGGGGAGGCCCATCCATGGCTCATTGTGTAGCATTGTGTGTTTTTCTGTCCAGGTATTCTTTTACTACCCTGGCAGTATATTTTGGATGATTGTCATGCTGAAAACTGAAGCTGTTGTAAATCAGATGATTTCCAGATTGTATCACACATCCATCCATTCTCCTCAAATTATCCAGTTGAGGACCATGGGGGGCTGGAGCCTATCCAGTCATAGGGAAAGAGGCAGGGTACACCCTGGACAGGGCACCAAACAAAAGCTCTAACCCCACTAACTGCATGTCCTTGGACTGTAGCAGGAAACCAAAGTATCTGAAGAAAACCCACACAAACACAAGGAGAACATGCAAACTTCACAAATCGAATTATACTTTTATTGCACACATAATTCCATTAATTTTGACATCATCCCTAACACCACTCGATGAAATGCAGCCCTAAATCACAACAGAGCCCAACTGTGATGGTGATTTAAAAGAGAGTCATCCCTCCATAAGATCTGTTGCCATTGATTTTCTGTCCAGTTCTTGTGTAATTTGGCATACCTCAGCCTTTTCTCCCCTTTTCTCCTTCTTAAGAATGGCCTCTTGACAGCCACCCTTCCACTGAGATTATTTGTGATGAGCCTTCAGCCAACAGTAGCTGAAGGGTCAGAAGCATCTCTCAGGTCCTGTGTCACGTCCTGGCTGGATTTGTTCCTATTTCTTTAAGACATGACTTTTAAGTTCTGTTTATCGTCTTTGAGAGGAATAAAACTCCTCTAAAATAGTCAAAGTGGTAAAAGTGGACTGAAAATGAGCCAAAAAGCACCCAATGTCCAAAGAAAAACTTTCAAAGGCCTTCAGAAAGTCTGGAGAACTATTGCTTGAGATCGTTTTAAAAAAGGTTACAAGACCGTCTGGCTCCTTGGAGGCAAAATAAGCATGGTTTGAGACTTTTGCACAGTAATATAAATAACTAAATGAGGACTTATCATACCGAATAACTAGTAAACTTCGTAATTAGCTATTCGTGTTCTGAGCACCAAAAACAATGTAAATATTACCCTGGCATCCAGTATATTTGGTTGGATTGGCAGAGTCGACCAAAACTATCTACATGGTTTTCTACAACAAAACTAGTGAGAAAATGTTTTTATAATTTGGTTGAGCTGGCATTTTGAGTACATACAGTAACACAGGCTGGTCTTTTAATGCAAAACATTCAGCTGTGGAGCTCTCTAAGTAAGTACATGTTTGGACTGTCAAGGCTGTGATGTGGACAGCTGAGAGCTGTTGTAAGGAGATCTGCTGCTGATGATGGTGATGATAGTGAGGCTTATTGGCCTGTAACTCTGCTGTCTGCTCTAATAGCAGCGCTGACAGATGTAGACCACCCACTTTCCTCTAGCCAGAACACATTCATCATACTCTTAACTCTTTTTTTTTTTTCCAACCATAACATCTTAGCCGGAGGCTAGAAAAATATATACAGAACATGCGATCTGGTCGTTACAGTTTTGAAGCAAAGGGATGTTATAGATTTTCGGGATGGTCAGAATAATAAAGAATCCTGATTTCAAGTATCTGGTTCATATTTCTGAGTTAACCACAGTGGAGCAGGCCAGAGCCATGGTATGAAATGTGGGCAAGAGAGAGACGTTACCGTCATGGTCATTCCTCAGCTTTTCCTTTCTCCTTCTCCATTTCCTCTTCGTCTTTTTATAAAATTAGTATAATTTAATTCAACTGAAATGTTATTAAATTTTTTGGTTAGTGCATACGTATCAGTTCTCTAAATCATTTGCCCTGTGTTTTCATCGAGAGGAGAATAAAAATTTCATACTTGACATGTTAGCCTTGTGGCAGACCAGACGGTCATGCTAACTACCAGATGTTAGTCTGAAACAACAACCCACATTAGCTCTCTTGGTAACATTTTCTTGGTATCTGAGTAATAAAAATGAAAACACATTCTGCCTGAAGATCAAAACACACGTTCATTGGGATAAAATACTCTGCCAATGTCATTTCGTCTGCAAGATTTCCAATTAGCTGCTCAGTTGTAGAAAAAGAAGAAGAAACAACATGTAAGCATTACTGTAAGTGTCAGGCTTGATGCTGGATTGGCCTTGGGTGCCACTAACAACATGCAGGTTGCCCACAACTTTGTAAGGCACAGATCAAGTTTCTTGGCAGTGCCACCTGTAACTGAGTTCAGCCTGCAAGCTGCTGTTAATCAAACATTGATGAGCTCCTCTGCTCAACCACAAAACAGGCGTGATGTGTCAGTGTTACAAAGACCCAAAACAAGAAAATGCATTTCCACTGCGTTGTTTCATAAATAAAAGCTGTGGGAATATCACTTATTTCTGCCATTCCTCTAACCAACCACAGCTTAGGAGGCCTCCCAGCTTTACCAGCTAGCTAAAATGTTATTGGTTTCCTATATCACAAGGATATCGTGAGAAAAGACAAGATTAAGCCAACGCAAAAATACCACATAATTAAAGTTCTTTAAGTGGACACTTGATACTGACTCCAAGGGCAAGTCATTCCCTGTAGACTACTGTACCATTAAAAGGGTCAGCTTTATATAATAAATGGCTTTGGTCTGGGCAAATTTCTTGAATGGAATCACTGTAGTGTCAGCTATTGGTTTTTCTGTTTTTCTGGAGTCAGATGCTAGCATGTTTAGATGAATGGGTAGAGTGCTAACTCTAGACTGCTTGATGATAATTAGTGCTAAGAGACTAACAAAACACTTCACTCACCAAAACTTAAGCACAAACTTTGTGGGTGGCTTGTAATACAGCTCACATTATTTGTACGGTGGGTCCTTTAAAATGTTCAAAAAAGGCAAAAGCAGCATAAAATCTGTGAAGAAGCTCAATTCAGAAGGTGAGGTCTTAGACAGCAATGGGCTTTAATTGCTTGTCAAATGTATAATGCCAGCAACCAGTTACATTTGGGAATCTTTAACTCTTGGACGTAAAGACTGCAAAAACATCTGTAAACCTGTTATTGCTACTCTGCAGTATACATGCTTTTAATAAATGTATGGTAAGGTTTTATGTTTTAAGACAAATTAATTTAAACTAATAATTGATTTTATGGTGCCCACTAAGGTAACACAATAATTTCTTATATTTTGTGAAAGGTTATGTTGCGTTGTTATCTAAGCTAGGCTAGTTAGCTTTTAGCGAAAACAAATTTATTTATCGTCTTGATGCATGCTCAATCATCCAGGTAAGTAAATCTCCAAAAGTTGATTCTGTTCATCTGGACATAGCGTTTTCAGTGGGAGAAACGTTTCGTCACTCATCCAAGTGACTTGGAGACTGAAGAAGTCACTTGGATGAGTGACGAAACGTTTCTCCCACTGAAAACGCTATGTCCAGATGAACAGAATCAACTTTTAGAGACAAATTTATTTATGTTCTTTATTTTATGTTGATTTTTTTCATTATCACTGTTATTTTATTTATGCACCACTGGTAGGGTAATCCGGTCGTTAAGTCTGACGTCACTAGCCGTGTCTGGGCCTAAACTCTGCTGCAGGTCCATATATCAAACGATCACTATGGCATTACTGAGAGTTGAAAAACTGTCTAAAGTCTTTCATCTTTAATAAAATGATCAGCGTTCTGCTCTACCAGGTGTAACAATTGAGTTTAACCTCCAGGCATCCATGAAAACGGAATTTATGACATTTAACGGAGTTAGAAGTTAGCAGGAAGTTAGCTCGCTAGCTTCTATCTATATACAATATAGCATGTCCTGACTGCGGGGTTTTGGAAACAAATTAAAACGTACAGCTCTGTTATCACTTCCAACATAAATGAAGACAGAAAACTAAACAGCAGTGACGTTTGTAGGGTTACTGAAGTTTGGCTAGCTGGTATATAATGATGTGCTATGTGACCGCTAGCGACACAGCTATGTTAGCATAATATAAACAAGCTAACTTTTTTCCACTCGATAAAAGTTAACGTGAGTGTTCTCGATGGTCAGGAACAAATGTAATCGCATGGCAGGATGCTGTAAAAGGACCAAACTTCAGCCAGGAGAACAACTGAGATAATCCATCCACAATACGAGGTTAGTCATTCATATACTGCTGCATGGGCTGGGCTGTAGCTACATCCTAAGGTTTTAAAAACTGAGCTTAAATAAATGATTAGCGATAATAAAAGCGAGGGAAGTCAACAGTGATCACTGACTGACTGTAGGAGCTTTTTGAGATTAAATAGAAGAAAATACAAAACATTAAACATGTTAACAACACAAAAGCCATATTAAACGCAGACTACTTTAGGCCCGGAAGTAGGATTCGTCACGTCATCACTTAACGACCGGATAGGAGCATCAAACTGAGGCTTTAATTCATAGCAAGAAAGTAAAATATATCAATTAGTTTTGCCGTTGTTCGGGCTAACAGCTAACTAGCCATTTCAGTTTATCCGTGCTTTTTGTTCTTTGTAAACTTCTACACGCAATTTTTCTTTTTGACCCAAGAACTATTTTCATGGCAAGATGTCACAGGATTAGATTTGACCAAATATAACCATGTTTTAGCTTTACATGTCAGTATACATGTCAGTGTCAGGTTTTTAAATATGTTTCCTTTCCCACTGGAGTCTGAATATTTTCATGATCCATAACTCTGCTGTCTTCACCAGGTACTGAGGGCCTTTGGGAGATTCTAGACTGGCAGTAATTCAATGCAAAATCCATATGCTTTTGTTGGTCAGAGCGTGATGCGTTCACTTCCCCTCCCTTTTGACCAGGATGTTCCTGCTTCGCTGACTCCAGCGCTTCAGTATTCGCTCTTGAGCAGGATGTGATGTCACAGCTTCATATCAACAACAAAGCAAAGGCCACTGAATAGGCTGATTCATCTCATCTCTGCAGAGAGATTTCTGCCATGTCTGCTGCGCTCCAGCTCTCATGTCTTTCATCCTCCGTCTCTCTCTGTGATGACAGTGATTAATGACCCTCAGCTGCCGTGTGCTTCTCGCTGACACTCCCATCTTTCTTTCTCCCATTTTTGTGCTCTGTCTCACAAAAAGAAGGATTAAAGAGAGAGGATCAAGCCAAAAAACAATTGATGCCATATGTTCTAAGAGGGAGGGAAGTGAAAAAAACTTGATTTTGGTCAATATGAACAAAGAAATCCAAGTTAAATATAACATATATGCACAAATGTTCAAGTGTCTCAGTGCAGAGGAATGTGTAAGACTGTGAGGATCAACAGGTCAGTCTGTGACTCTGTCACTGATCCTGTGTGGCAGACAGTATCAGGAGTCCCTAACGGAGAAAAGACACATCAATCACTCAGCTATCATAACTGACTGGTTGAGTGAAAACATGAAAGATATTCATTGTTATACTGGTGAAGCTTATGGAGCTCAAGAACTGAGGTATGCCACTTTTTTCTCCTGACTTTTTATATTTATTAATAGAGGTCGTATAATAATGATCAGAGGAGAATGGCCAGACGGCTTCAAGCTGATGGGAAGGCAACAGTAACTTAAATAACCACTCATTAAACTTTGAAGCAGATGGGACACAGCAGCAGAAGACCACACACACAAAATTGTTCAATAGAAGATTGGAAAAACATTGCCTGGTCTGTTGAGTCTCAATTTCTGCTTCGACATTCAAATGATAAAGTCAGAATTTGGTGAAACAACATGAAAACATCCTTCCATGTATCAATGGTTCAGGCTGTTGCTCATGTAATAGTGGTACATTTTTTGCCCTTTACTACCAGCTGAAGCATTGTTTACATACCGCAACCTACCCGAGTATGGTTGTTGACCATATCCATCCCTTTATGTTCCCATTTTACTGATGGATGCTTTCATCCGGTTCACAAGATATCATCTCAAACTAGTTTCTTGAACATAAAAAATGTATTTTTTGTGTTCAAATCCTCAAAAGGTTTCACATAAACATCGGGCAGCAAAATGCCTCATATTTTCCTAAAAGATAAAGTGAAGTATGATGATGGAAAAGTAATAAATGAGTAAGTGTACTTACATTGCTCTGCAGTAGATTAAAAAGGTGAAATAAGTCAAGGAGGAAGAGACTGTATAACAACTAAAAGATTAAAACATGATTGACAAAGAGGCGTTTGCATTGACTTGTGCCATATGGTGGGTAATAAATGAGGAGGCGGGCTCTTGCAGCTTCTGGATGCAGTCACAGCTGTAGTTGCGCAGGAGCATCTCTCCACCTCTGTCACTTCCTTTTCCCCTGTCACTACATTTCTTTATTTGTACTGATGTCACAGCATCCACCTGATCCCCAGGTGTCCGACACAAGTGCCCCTCTCAAGTCAGGGTCCTGACAGCCGCCAGACAGCAGAAGCTGAGGGCAGCCAGGGTGATACAGATTGACAAAGCTAATGCATTTGTGTGTTCATTGCTTTGCATCTGTTATTTCTTATAAAAATGCCCCCAGGGTGTTCCTAAACCACCTGATTTTCCAAAATCTTCCATGCAGTGTCAAAACTGAAAAGTGTGAAGTTCCTCTTTATAATTTGTTCTATCTTTGGCTTACCTCCAGCATAAGCAAAGACCTAGAGTGTTAGCACCTGCCTGGTATTGTCCAACACGCAGAGACAAATCCTGAATAAATTACAGAGAGGACCAGCGAGATAAGGCTGTGACGCTGGGATTATTTCAGTTCAAAAGCTTCCAATCAGCATAAACAAGCCGTCTTCTGAGACAAGGGGTCCAGAGGAGATTAACCCCTGGTCATCCCTCTGTGTCTGCTGAGATGGTATCAGAAGGTTTGGCCTTTTTCACAACGCTGAAACAACAATCTGCAGGAAAACTCTAAGCCAGGCTGTCAGAGCGCATCACCATTTCCTATCAAATCTAGCCTCTCATTTCGATCTCTCTGGCCCTTTACATTCTCTCAGCTGTTCAAACACAGCTCTTCTATTCATACGCATTAGCCCGAGAATATATTTACTCTGGTCCAGTGGAGCAGTCCAGCATGAAAGAGCATCAGTTTAGATTGTCAAATTACCCTGCGCTTGTGCTGCGCTGCCTGCTAATGACAGATAATTGAGCTGCTGGCAGGTCCGCCTGCTTGGTTTTATGTCAAGATCTAAAACCTCTATTGCATCTCTGCAACTCTGGGGTCATGTCAGTTTACATAGTGTTAGGTATTTTAGTACCATGGGAGCATTTACTGGATATTGTTTTATAGTGACATTATACAGGAAAACTCTGTCATTCAACAAGGTTGAAATACCACAGAGATCACTCCCTCAGCTACATTAGTTTCTTAATCTTTTAGACGCCTGTTGAAGGCCAAATGGTTTGTTTCAGATTTCACTAATGAAAGAACTCTTCGTTTTGTGCCTTGAAAATATGTCGCTGAGATAATCACAATTGTAGCTGAACTAATAAACTACACAAAGGATGCTTCTTCACCCAAGGGCAGGAAGACGCTGCCTTATCTTGGTCTGTACTGGTTTAAACTGATAAATCTGCTGTCTCATGAATTTTACCCTCTATATAAACTGTTGTACTTGTGAATAAAGTTGAGTCACTTTGGGAAGACAATCTAAAGCAGTCTCTGTTTTCTTGTTCTCCCAAGCTGCTCCCGAGCTGCTCGTACTAACACGCTGAATGGCATGCTTGAATATTACTTGAGAATATATTTGACTGTGTTACAGACTAAGGGACATTCTCTGCTGATAGGTGAAGGTACATTCTCTGCTGATAGACGTCCACGCCTCGGAGGAAGCCGATCCACGGAGTAGGCCCTGGAAACAGTTTCCTTCACATAGCTTTGAGTGTGTGTCAGTAGGGCGAAAGTAGCTTTAATTTAAGCCTGTTGTGTGCTTCCATTAGATTTAAGTTTTAAAGCTAAACGCAGGCGTCATTTGGTTCTCAGCAATGTTTGAAAATCAAAAGCTCTTTTGTCAGTTACTGTTGCTCACAAGGCCCTTTTTGACTTTTACAACCATGCAGTTTTAAAGGTTTTAAATTAAGCTGAAAAAACAGACTGTACTGGCTTAAAGGCACATTTTATAATTACTCTCTGCGGAACTTAACTGAAACTTGTGGGCAGCATCTGGAGATGTTTTTCAATGTGTCCTGTTGTTGTTTGTTCTTTTGATATTTCCGTTTTCTCAAGAGACTTTGTCTTTCGCTATGCTGACATTTTTAAATAAGAATGCTGTCTTCATGATTTACCTCGCTAAATTAAAGGTTACACTGACTCATTATGTCACATTGTGGTGGTAGCCTGCATTACTCAAAGGTTTCACGCATCTCTTTACAGAAAAGAGTCTCAGTGTGTTGAGTGTTTTATATAAATCTAATGCATCACAGGGCGAAAATTGAAATATGAAAATGAATAACAGTACAAGACTAAATAGAAATAAAATCGAATCTACACAATCAGCAAACCTTAAGAGGCATCCATACAGGAAGCAGCTGACCATGGAGAGTTGTGACTTTCTGTGGCTACAAGAAACACAAAATGTGTGGGTCACTAGTTAAACTTTCTCATCTGGAAGTGACGGAGCGATGGAAACGACCACCAGCAAAACTACTGAAAGACATATGACAGGGTTGTAAATACATTAGAGGGTACCACAGGCTACCAGAACCTGCCAACTATTAAATATGGGACAAGCAAATCACTTCCAGCATGGAAGGGTGTAAGCAGAAGGTTCCACTAAGTATCTTTTGTCCATTTAGATAATCCCAGATTAAGTCAATTTTTGAGTTTTGATCTTGCATTTATCTTCGTAGTCTCTGTTTCATGTTGTTCATTGCCTATCCTTTCCCCAGTGCCTCGTGTTCATGTGTGCAGTTCTTGTCTCTTTTCCTTTTAATCATGTCTTTTGTTTGTCATGTTCTTGGTGTGTTTTGGCAGATTTTCCTTCCTGTCTTTGTGTGTTGCCCTCCATCACCCTCTGTAACTGTGTATCTTGTGTATGAAAATATATGAAAATAACAAATTGTGATTACAAACTGAGGAAGGCACATGTTCCCTACACAATCCAAAGAGATTTAAACTGATTTAAATGATGATTTCCAAATAGGTACATCTTTACTTACTTGTATGTATTATTTGCATCATTTAGAAAGTAAGGAAACTGAGTGGAAAATGAGTTAATGGTGTTTTTCATAATGCAAATGACAAAAATTATTTCTTCCAGCTGGTTTGAGGAGTCTCCAAGGATTAATAAACAACTGCTTTGTCGGAGATCACAAGGTAATTATATCCTAAAGAACCAGATGCTTTTAGTAGATGCTGCCTTTAATAATAATACATGAGGGGTGCAAACTGAGGTGACGCATAGTGAAGGGTTTTTTGTTATTTTTCTTACCATTTATATTTGCTGTGCAGCTGCAGCCAGTTAACCAAAGTATTCTCAGCTTTCCACCTACACCAGCGAGGGCAGCACAGGCCAATCTGTGGTTAGTTTGCTCAATACATCCAGTGTAATTTAATCCATTGCCAAGAACCTGTGAAGAAGTTTAATGGCGGTATAGAACGAAAAGAATTAGCAATACCAAAGGAGATTAGAAAGGCATTAGGATCTGGGAAGCTTGGCCGCGATGCTTAACGACTACTCTGTCCTGAACAAATCAGTTTTACTAAGTAAAGCTGCCCTCAGCAGAATTATAGCCTCTGTTAGCCACTCTTATTGCCTACCCCCATTAACTGGGTCCTACCTGAAGAGGGATCGGTGGAATAACACCATCAATTCAGACCCCTGCGTAACAAGTTGGTTCATGGAAAAAAGTTTCACTCCGTTTATAGCTTACAGCTCAACTTACTTCCCTCATATTTTCAGAAGGAATACTTACAGCCTGGTCCTATGGATGATAGTGTCAGTCCACTGCTCCACCAGTTTGGTAATGACTGATATCAGTAGCTTTTTACTGCTGCTCACAAATTCAGTACAACAAGCCATTGCTCCCTTACACTCTAATCCAGCGGTCCCCAACCCGTGGGCAACGGACTGATACCGGTCCGTGAGTCGTTTGGTATGGAGCCGCGAGAGTTGAGGCTCGTGTGTGAAATTTATGGTTTTCAGGGTTTTTATTGTTGTTTTTTAGAATAGCTTTTTATCGTTAACTCGGTTTCCCTGGGTCTTTTCCTAGTGTGTTATTAATAAATCTTCTCTTTTTTTGGTATTGGTACTAGTTTTATTTTGTTGTATTTATCCGCCACACCTTAAAGGCCGGTCCATGAAAATATCGTCAAATATAAACCGGTCCGTAGCACAAAAAAGGTTGGGCACTGCTGCTCTAATCAATCCCTGACCTAGAGATATGCCTTTGTTATGAGATAAATACACAATGGTTGACATAAGCTTTAGATTTCAGTGGAACCTGATTTTGCATGATTTTTTGTCCATCTACGGCAAATTCTCGTAAATATGCAAAAATAATGTTTTACTGCAGTCCGTCTCTGCTCACTTCAGTACTCACAAGATACATAAACCTCTGTAAATATTTTTGATATGGTCTACTAAAACAGTTATACCAATGTCAGACTAATGCCATTCATCAAATTCAAATCAAATCAAATCAAAACACTTTTATTGTCACATCACATGTGCAGGTACACTGGTACAGTACATGCAAGTGAAATTCTTGTGTGCAAGCTTCACAAGCAACAGAGGTGTGTAAAAATACAATAACATAAGAACAAGCAAACTATAAGAATGGCTAAATCTGAGAATTATATTAATAAATATATGTACAATAAAAGAGTGTATGCACATTACTGAATGTGTATACTAAATATGTATATCTACCTGTGTGTGTGTGCGTGTGTGTGTGTGTACATATTTTAAAAATTAAATAGAATAAAGAATAACAGGGCAGCACGGTGGCACGGTGGTTAGCACTGTTGCCTCACAGCAAGAAGGTCCTGAGTTCAATTCCACCATCAGGCCGGGGTCTTTCTGTGTGGAGTTTGCATGCTCCAGCACCCCCCGCGACCCTGAAAAGGATAAGCGGAAGCGAATGGATGGATGGATGGGAAAGAATAAAATAAAATATACAGAGGTTGGCAGTTGGAAATGTGCAAAACAAATGGCATTTGTTTTGCGTATGGTATGGTAATCGACAGGTTGCCGGTTCGAGCCCGGCTTCGACAGTCTCGGTCGTTGTGTCCTTGGGCAAGACACTTCACCCGTTGCCTACTGGTGGTGGTCAGAAGACCCGGTGGCGCCAGTGTTCGGCAGCCTCGCCGAACACTGTCTCTCAGTCTGCTGGTTCGGGACCGGATACTGCAGAACCTCCTTCCTGATGGAAGTAGTCTGAACAGTTTATGGCTGGGGTGACTGGAGTCCTTGATGATCCTCCCCGCTTTCCTCAGGCACCGCTTCCTGTAGATGTCTTGGAGGGACATTATTATTAGTGAATTATAAATTCACTGGGAAAACAAATATAATAGAAATATAAACTAATATTACAAATATTACTCCTAAACTTTGTCCTGCATAAGAAGTTTAGATTAATTACAATACGTGGTTCACAAAAGTTGTTCGTGTTGTGCATGCAAGCATTTTAAAATAATGTAACCTTAGACCAGTGCTGTTCCACCAAAGGGGCAAGCAGGGCAAACAGTGCTTGTCTGGTAAAATCTAACAATAAGCAACAAAAAACTAAAGCTTCTCTCTCCTTAAACGTCAAATAGTATTCTGTCATAAAGCTTCTCAGTTAGTTGCATTTAAAGGGCTGCCATCTTGTCGCCATAGTTGGCTATTTTCTCTGAAAGCAGGCTTAACTCTGTTTGACTGTTCTACCGAAATATAAAGCTTGTGTCATTTTGATGGGTGTACCCATGACCTGTTGACACATACAGGAACTAGACTGTTTATGCATGCACATTGTGGATAAACTTAGCGTCTTTGATGGGAGATGGATCGGACTAGAATGCTATACAAGTTGCCACTTGCTCTGCTTTCACTGTTCTAAGCAAGTAACTGAGCCCTCTCTGACTTATCCATTTGTCAAATTTAGCATCTTAACAAATAGTTTTTGTTTTACAAACAACCTTGGCCACCATATTGTTAGGTATCGTTAATCTAAGTCGAAGAAAACAGGGACAAAGCTTTCTCGAGCTTTGACATAGGGATTCCAAAGCGAAAGTTTTTCTCAAGCTTTGTACATAAAGATTTGTTCATTTAAAGTTTGTAGTCATTTGGTGGCTTCAGGTGGAGGACAGAACCTGGCACTCGTTCTTATTGTTCACACAATTTAGCAGTGAAGGCTTTGCTTTTCTTTCCTTCCCTTTCCTTGTATTTTCTTCTTAACCCACATCACATAACAGGATATTAAGATGCCAGAGGGAGCAATGCACCACATTTTCTGATCTCATCGCAGAACAGGAGGAGGAGACTGCAGTAAAACAACTGGCTGTAATACCTGTAATTTGTAGTGAGTAAAAAACACCTGCAGAAAGCTGAACGAGTCTCGATATGTTGGGATCTGCAAGTTAGTTATTTTGAATTATTCATCCAGCCTTCCCCAGCATTCCTTGGTGTCAAGTTGCTGTGCCTGTGTTTATATTGAGTTTGTTTTTTATTTGTCACTTCCTGTTTTATTTTGTTATTGCTTGTGTTTTGCATCTTGCCTCAAGTTTGACTTCCTGTTTTGTCATTTTCCCTGATTACTTTCGCACATGGTTCATTTTCTCCAGCTGTGTTCACTTACCTGGTTACCCTGTTTGTGTTTGAATAGTTCTTTCTTTCCTTTGTCCTTTGTCGTGGCATTGTTAAGCTTTGCTTATGTGTTACTGTCTGTTTGCACTGAGGAATTTGCATTTCGGACTGCATCAACAACCTCTATTAAATTGCGATATAAAGCCAGATTATCTTGATACTAACCTTGATAGGATATCTGCTTCAGATGTCTTCTCCAGCAGTCCCAGTTTGGTATAAGATGACTCAAGATTTTTCTATATCCAGAATAATTTACATCCTATAATTATGGAATAGATGAGATTTTCTACCTTTAAACCAAAGGCTGTAATGCTAGGTCTACAAACCAATGTCTTCTGTGATACCGGATTCATTTTATTCTCTGGGTTTTTGAAGCTAGATCAGTTTGCTGTCACATTTCTTTACATCTCTCAGTGGTGGACATAACCAGATGCTCAATTGCATTGCAAAATTTGAGGAAGAATGTTCATGATAATAACTTGTTAGTGAATTCCCACCAAAACAAGCGGTAATTAAATTAAATTTTCACATTAAAGAGAACTTGTCTGTTACTCTGGCCTTGCTCCTTGTTTCAGAAAGGGCTAACAAGTTCAGTTTTCTCGCATAAACCCAGGCTGCAGAGAGCAAGTCGTCAGAGAAATACAGTGTGCAGTAAAGGAGGAGGAGGGAGAGGTGGTGAGGGTGAGAGGAGCGGGAGGGAGAGAGCAGAGGGGAAGGGCTCGTATTGATCATCCGCCAGGTGTGATGGATAGCGCAATAAGTGGCAGCGGCCAGCGGAGGAGAGGAGTGAGTGATTTCTGCTTTTCAAAGTCCTGATGAATGAGGGCGTCAGAGGGAGGCCCGGCGTCCAGAGCCCAGCACATGATGGACTGCTGTGTCAGGCAGAGAGAAATTGAAGGAGAAAAGAGAGGTGAGGGGAATGGAGGGAAGACAAGAGCTTTTTACAGAAGGCAAAAGAAAAGGAAGAGTGGGGGAGAAAAAGGAAAATGTAAGGGGGAAGACACGTGAGATGGGGGGTGAGATTTTAGGACGGGGGGGTCAATAAAGTGCAAAGAGAAAGAGGACGACTGTGAGACAGAGATAGAGATGAGTGCAAGAGGCGACAGCAGAGTGAGTTCATCTTTATTAATGGCCAAAGAGCAGAGAGGGAGTTATTAAAAAGGAAAAAGATGAATGAAAGAATGAGTGTGAACGAGCGGAGGGGTGACGAAGGGAGATGTGATATATGCCCCCTCCCGGGTTTCTGAAATCCAATAATAACACTGAGGAATGGGCCAGCTGGTGGACTGGGAGGGGGGAGGAGGGAGGGAAGGAGCACTTATAGGAAGCAGCGAATGAAGACCAGGCAGGGGCAGCAGAGAGGCTCACAGCTCTGAGAAATACACTTCTGTGGGAATGCACAGTAAGTGTCTTTTCAAAGAATGGGTGTTAAGCTAATCCCACACAAAGTTCAGTAAATGCAAATATTCTTCATTCAAATCAATATTCGGCTTTGCTTTTGCTCCAGTTTGTCTGGATACTGTTTTTCAAAAATACTAAAATTAAATTTACTAAATTTTCATAATAAGCTAGCTAATACAGCAAGAAGCTGAACTGTGAAAGAATCTCTCATTTTTATATCATTTTCTTCTCGTACTCTAGTCTAATAGCATGTCAGCTAACCCTGTAAGGCTGTACTGGGCTAAAAACCAACAATGTGTAGTTGTCATTAAGTATAATGAAAAATTTCTCATTTCAACCACCTTGATTTCTCGTATTAGCATGCTACAGTTTAGCACTTACCATGTAAAACATCTGAGGCCAATGCTAAATGGCCATAAGTCAGTATAGTTGAATTGATATATTGCTGTTACTACCAATCACAGTGTTTGGTGACTTAAAGCTCTAATATTCAAATATATATACACATATTTTTTATTTTTTTTTATTTCAGACATGAGGTAACAACGGTGAGATGTTTTTTATCCACTGGAAACAACAACGAGAAGCGGATTAAGAGGTTCTGATTTTTTCTGATTTTGTAAGGGGTTGTAAACACTATATATTTATTGAGCTGTTCTACTTTATGTAATGATTTTGTTAAAGGTTGTGTTTAATGTCTTGCTGTCACACAGTAATTTCCCAACTTATTACAACTGTGGGATGCCCTAAGAGGTAAAAACACACCATACGCTTTATACACCTTGCTTTTTCTAAATACAAGTAGCTTCTATCTACATTTACACTCCAATGGATGCATTGGAGAGCAACTTAGGGTTAGTTAGTATCTTGCCCATTGATATTTTGTCATGGAGACTGGAGCATTCAGGGATTGAACCACCTAAACAGTACATGCCCTGCTTAGTGTTGCTCTTTTTTTCTTTTTGCTGGTGTTTCTTTAAGTTGCAGTCCGTTTGACCCCTCAGGTCCACCGGTGGGTAAGAAAAATATATCTTCAAATATATTTTATCTTAAGAAACAAAAACTTAGCATTTAGAGCCAGGCTTTAGACCCAAGGGCTGAGTGCCTTTGTCCCTTGGGTCGAAATTATGTCTCAGACTATTTTTACTTCAGGGACCTTCAGGGTGTTTGTAGCAGGTGTCGAGAACAGTTACCAGCTTTTTACGATCCCCATTTCCAAACATCTGCACCTGCATAGAAGTTCTTTTTTTTTCCTGTTTTTGTTTTTTTTAGCTAATGGTACTTTGACACAAAGACATGGAAGTACAGAAGGAATCCTGTCCCTGTGACTTATATATGAACTCTAGAGATGTGAACAACAATTCACAATAATAAAATCTGTCTTTAAAACGCGGTACTATTATTGACAGCAGTTGTGGAGCCTATTTATGTTTAAATAGTCTTGACAAAAAGCAGCAATCTGATTGACACTGCCATCCAAAGACATACAATGCTAACAGTTTTTTTTGACACTAGCACATTGGCACTGTGGCACAGGAGAGACATAAAAAACTTTATGTTAGCAAACAGATACATGTTTACACAGATATGTAATCACTTTAGCAGTGATTGGTAGGCGTGTGTTTGTCTAACTGAAGAGTTCAGGTCAGTCATATCTTATAGGTTTGTTTAGCTGTGTTCGCTAAGTTTAGCAGCTAAATGCTCCAAGCTAGTTGCTAGCTACGTCTATCTGCTATTTGGTGCTGAGCAGGTACTGCACACAGTACGAGGTTTCTTCTGGTAAATACAGCTGCCTGTTGCATGAATGGGAACAAAATGTGAGTCTCAGCCTGGAAAAGACAAAGCAATGCCAAACACAGAGGAAGCTCATTAAGAGGGAGCTATAACAAAAAATTATGAGTATCAAATGCAACAACACTTTTCCAAGCTTCATTTAAAAAAAAAGATGACAGCTTGTCCTTAGATAGCCAGCAATGTGATGCGATTCAGGCTGACAAAAAAAGGAGTGCTTAGTTTGGCAAAAGAAAAGTTTGACTGGCTATTTCTTGAAAGAGAGATGGAGGAGCACATTCAGCTAGAGATAACAGCCAGACAGGATTCAGGAAATATTGGGAGAATAACACCCAAATCCTTCTCATCTACTGTTGCCTGGTAATAACAAATTATTCTGGACACTCTTCTCAAATTGCTTGTTTGTCCCGTAATGAATGCATGCAATGATATCTATTTCCTTATTTTTCATTAGAGATGGCACGATACCACTTTTTTATGTCCGATACCGATTCCGATATCATAAATTTGGATATCTGCCGATACCGATATGAATCCGATATAGTGTTTTTTAATCAACAAAACTGTTTTTTTTTTTAAATATCTTGCTGCATTTTGTATAAGTTCATACTCAAGTTTAAAACAACAACTACACTAAAGCTATAGGGCTTCGGAGTTGACGTCACGCCGCAATGCATTGTGGGAGCGCGGCGGCATTTTCGGGGTCTACGAATCAAATCAAACACACTGTGTTGGAACGACGATTACAAGATGCTTAAAAGCAGCTTAAAAGAGAATGGACTGTATAGAGACCGATTGCGTCCAGAGGCGAAGCAGCGGTACTTGCAGAAAATAGCGTGCATTGGAAATGTGGACCCGTATGAAATACGGCCGTGGAGTAGAAACCCTGAAGACCAACCGCTACTGACGTAGCCTGACATATTTCATACCTTATCTGTGGAGTCAGCGCATACAAGTCGTCATTCAATCAAAGGTAAGTCAGCTCGAGTACTGCGAGTGAAATTCGTTTGATTTCCCTGCAAACATTCAGATTACTGCAGCATAAATTCATTCATGAGGGGAAATTACAGTGAGAACATGTGGAGACTGTTAGGTGGATAACATAGTGAGTTCAGTGCATTGATGAGACACTGTCCTGAAGGATTTAGTTATTCTCTATGGTTAAAGAAATTGCAATGATTTATTAATGTTTATTATAAATAATTCTAATTATACATCTTGCTTCCATATTTGTATCTTGTGTCACTAAAAATACATTTTATTTTAGTTTTATACATTGATTAATGACCTGCAGAATCTCCTTAACATATTAAGTGATTCATAATTGTCACTTTATGCTTTCTCCATCTCTAAAGTGATGACATCCTTGCATTACATACTTTAGGTTCATTTTCTGCAGGCAGGTTTCTGACAGAACAGACAGATTTAGACTATAACATGCAGCGTTCTATAGATGGACACATAAAGAAATGAAAAATTACATGTATGTGCTAACTTTCTTGACACTTTGTTACATTTATGATAAAGTAGATTAAACACATTTGTGTCGGCCTTGGCTCATAGTTCTTGTTTTTAAATGAACTTTGTCTGTGTGTGTTTCAGGTGCTGCACTCTAAGACTGAATGAACCAGCATTGCAGCCATGGGTCACTGTGAGCATCACAGGGAAGGTTGAAGCCGCCCGCTGCACCTGTATGGCCGGAGTCGCAGAGACCTGCAGCCATGTCCCTGCTCTTCTGTCTAAAGTAGACGGAACAGTGTTGATCCGTGGCACAAGGACTGTTACAGATGAACCTGCATACTGGGTTTTGCCTGGTAATAATACCAAGATACACCCAGAGGTTGGCCATAAGATAGACTTCTCCTCTTCAGCTGCCCAAAAAAAGGCTCTTGATCAAAACATACACAGACCATCTGTAGTGACGGGGAAAAGGAGCCGTCCTCAAAAAAGAAAAACCCCACCTGCTACTGTGGAGGAGTTGTCACTGCTATAATGCCATAATGTTTTATCTAGGGGTCTAGATGTATGCCTGTAGTGCACTGCTGTGTAAATAATTTGCATTTACTGAATATGTACTGACTGAGTCCCACTGTTCAAAAGTTGAATAAAGAAACTAAATTATTTTGCCTTTTTTTTTTTTTTTATTAAAACCACTTTATAGAACATCACATCAGTAACAGTGTAGAATCCATGTCATTTACAGTTTACAAATGACAAAATGTTTACACCAAATCATGAGTGTTTACATGATATCACCCACTACTAACATTACTTTATTTACTGTATCTTTTGAAAAAAATAACAGCACAAGACTTAAGAACATTTAACAGGAGCAGGTTTCATTCTTCTCTGGTTTTATTATCACACTGTTCACCAAACGCAGCAAACCTTCACCATCTTATCCAGGAGGGTCACCTCTTCACCCTCACATGGAAGAAGTAATCTGATTGGCATGGTGGTTTGTTTGAAGCAGGTCCCTCGTGTAGCGCTGGAAACCAGTCATGATGTTTCATCCATTTCATAGGCTGGTTTGCTGCAATAATGCCAAATAATTAGCAACTCTATAAATAGACGGTAGTTCTGCAAAATGACTCAGTAGGATGTTTGTTCTAATTTGCTATGAGCTCAGAGCGCATCGAAAATGAAACTAATAGGCTATAAAGAGAGATATGAACATATTTAGAACTTACCGGAATGAAAATGTCTGGAGCACCAACAGATATTTGGAGATGGAAGAGAGCTGCACGTCAGCTCATCTCACAGCTGCTATCCAGGCTAGACGCCTTCGTTTGGTAACATCGATACACGAGCTGCCTCATGTCGCTTCCAGGTTGGGAAAGCATAAAAAGACAATCCAACCTTATTCCCGTGCCGGTCGTAAGATCGAACATTGCAGCCGAGCACACAGCAAGTACGAACCATGGCTATGCTATCGCTCCTAGCTTAGACCCCCAAAATGGTGAATCGGGCCAAAATCCTTTCCACGCCCACCCCCGTGACATCACGCTCCGAAGCCCTATTCTGTTATACCTATATGCAAAAAAAAAAAAAATTTCATAGTTCAGCAATACTGATCAATCTAATAAACTTAAACCTACACCATCCTCCCTATTCTGGTATTTTAAAGAGTACTTAGCGTAAATATTAAGCAACCTAACTAATAGGGTTCCAATTCCCAGGAACAACAAAAATAAATAAATAAAAAATAGGGAACTACCCCTCACACGCCACCTCATGATGCTTAATCGACGTAATCAACCTTAATTTGATGCAGTGTGAAAAAAAATGCACAGAAATCAATTATTTTTCAAGAAATATTAAATAGATTCAACATCTTTCTTCAACAAAATTGCAGACTGCACAGATGGTACCTTCCCAAAGGAGAAAGTACTATAGCTTACTAGGGTATATTAGACTTAATAGTTACTATATACAGTAATTGACTTCTATTCATTTTACATCAAATTAAAACTTTGGGTGTCAGATAATTATTTATTAAAAGCTAGACATTTTAAATGAGAATAAGAAAGAAAAGTATGTCTTTGTGCCCCCTTTTCCCTGTTAATGCCCTATCGGCCCCCCTGGCTAAACTTTGCTAGATCCGCCCCTGCACAGTTACCAGCCGTCAGCTACAAAAGATCCTCGAGTAGAAAGTAATATTAAATAAATTCTAACAACAGCGTATCAAGCTTAAACGTGCTGCTGTTGTTCAGCCGCTGGTTTCCTCTTTCTGGTGCAAAGTGGGCCAAAAACAAACCAGAGAGACGGAGTCGCGACAGAAAAGCCGATCAGCTGATCATTAAGCAGTTTCATGATTGAAGTAGCAGCAAGAAGAGGCAGTCGCTTGTTAAGCTTAACGCAGGAATGCTTTACAAACATTCAGAGATGGACTTACACACTTGCTTTACTTCTCTCGGGGATAACTTTGTCGGAGATGAAATGCCGGGTTGCTAGCGAAGCTCCACATGCTATCCAGACCACCGACAGGTCACAAATGCCACAGCCGCTCTATCACGTGATGCATACTGTTCCGACGTGCTAACGTTCTGAGGTGAGTTACGCGTGTTGCAAGTTTTGTGAGGTGCTTTCCTGATATTTAATGGATCGGATTACATTTTTTATTTTTCTCCGATATCCGATCCAGTAATTTAGGTCAGTATCGGACCGATACCGATACGTAATATCGGATCGGTCCATCTCTATTTTTCATATCGCTACAAATCCAACTACAAAGGGAAGCATTTGCGATACAGCTCACAAATACTGATATATTTGAAAGCAGAAAAAATTTATTAACTGAGCTCAAAAAAAAATCTCAATATGACATCATGTCAGGCACATTTAATGGTATTAGTGAAGATAAATCTACCAATAAATATAAAAAAATGGCTCCAGTAAAAACAAGCTAAATCACGCAAACATTTTTTTAGCACAGAATTGCATGATAAATCTTTCCCTTAAGTCTCTCTCCTCTGCAGCGAGTGGATCTGGTATCCTGCTCTGCTGGTCTTTATGTATCTGTATCCACAGGACATCATACATTATAGCAGTGATTCTCATCCTTTGAGCCCCTCACGTATATCATAAATCACTGGTTGGGACTCGTTCCGAGCCAAAATGACAGTAAACCATAAATACAACAGACTGTGTCTTATCCAGCATAATTTTAAAAGCAGTCTATGGAACAATCCCAGGTTTGAGAATCCTTAGTATGACTAAGCATTAGCTTAAGTTTCCACAAAGAGCAGTAAAGTACTGCACTGCTGAGGAGGTTGAGGACTAATACTATTAAACATCTCTCAACTCCATTCAGCTGCGATGTGTGGTGAGCACATGTGTGCTTGGTTTTTGTTTGTGGTGCCATTGTTCTCAATGTTGGCATCTTTACACAGCTGCAGAGTGCAAACAAAATCGCTCTTCATCAGAACATCGAATACAAGTCGTGCACGACTCACATCAACTGCATGAATGGTTCCTTTTTCAGGGGCTGTTTATTTATTGTCTTCCCTTCCTGACTGTTGGGTGGGAAGACCCTTTTTACACTAGAAATGGATCAAATAACTGGGTAATGGGTGGCTGTGCGTCAGGAGGTACAGTAGAGCAGGTGTATTATACTTGGGCAAAGATACTAAACCCCAAGTTGCTCTCCGATGATTTCACTGAAGTGTGAATGTTAGATAGAGAGCACCTAGGTGTAGAAAAAAAAGTACTTAAATGAATGGGTGTGAATGGCTGAATGAGGCACGTCGTATACAGTGCTTGAGTAGCAAAGCACTATACAAGAACAACTCCTCTTGGGATATATAAGAACCAGTAATTTGAACAGTCCCATTAGCACTGTGGGTGTCTTTCAGATGTTTTGTTTTTTTAGGCAGTAACTTTAGAAGTAAGCAGTTAGACAGAGTTAGCTACCAGATGGTGAACATTTGGACTACAAGCCGGAGCTAAAAAGTTGAAGGAATAGAGATCACTGAATGTATCAGGTCAAATGGCAGCACCTGTCCCAGTATGATGTCCAGTTTTATTCATCTGAAACCTGAGGCTACAGATTAAGACTCTTCTGTATCCTGATGTTACTGGCACCAATGATGATTTATAGGAGTGGACAGATTCCAATATCGATAAGCTGCATCAGTAATGTTGACTGACTAGCGGCTAATGGTGGAGTGTGGTCATTTGCAGGCAGAGGAGGCTACACACAAAATCGTCGACAACTAATTTAATAGTCAACACATCGTTTGAAACTTTGTAAGATCTCAAAACACGCAGGAATAAGTAGTAGGATTTAAGAGTGTAATAACGGACTGAAACAGAAGATGGTAGCACTGCATGTACAAGGATGCCAGCTGCCGTTAAACCCCAAAGAAGAAGAAGCTGTGTCCGGTATCGTACCCGTGTCCAAATTCAGGAACCGCATCCTCCTGTGACCGCATTTGTAGGCCGATTACGTTACAGCAACACGATAAAGACTGTCCATATTTGAAGACAGATATTCGACAAATGCGGCCGACAAATGCGCCCTTCATTTCCCCAGATTTGAAGGATGGGTCGGGTGTATACTTCGTGGCCCGACCTATCCCGGAATTCATAGCCCTGCTCAGTTTCCAACAACGGCAGCAGCTAGTTAGTTTTAATATTAGTCTTATTATTTTTCTGGGTCATAAAATAAACATTTAACATATTTTCAGGCGAGAACGTAGCTGTGTAAACTTCAAATATCTGCTCAGTTTATCAAGACACCACATATTTTCAAAAGCGCTCCGACGTTTTCAGAGACGTCTGTTACCCACCAGCTCGATAGTTAGCCGGGGTTCAAGGCTCACTAGAGCCGGTGAGAACACCGGACACCCGGCAAATCGTCTTTCGCTAATCAGGTTAAACATGTAATATAAGTCACTTAGATAACTTAAAAATGTTATTGTTTGGCTTTTTTCAGTATTTTATTCGTTCTTGAGTAAATCCGTTTGGCTGAGATTAAAGTTATAGTTTTTACACAGCTGAATAAATGTCAAGCAGACAACTGATTATCAGAAGTGTGAGATGCTGGAGAATATACTCCGGTGTCCTGTTATATTTTAGATAGCAAGGAGCAGACGGCTGAGTTTATTAAACTCCACCGAAACAATCTGCAAACTTCATTAAAATTTAATAAACTATCATCTTGTCTTTATTTTTAGTTAGCACATACCTTAAACACTTAAAGCTGTAAGCTAATGATAGTTATATAAGAGCAGATGCATGCTGGTGCAGTAAGCGGTGTGTTTTACATCCAATGGATGCATGATCTGATTAGTCGACTAATCGCAAAAATAATCGGTGACTAGTTGACTATCAAAATAATTGTTTGTGGCAGCCCTACCTGACACCTAGTAGGCATCCCACTTTAACCTGTATGTAATGCTATTTGCCATTTTGGTACCAAAACATTATACTGTTTTTGGAATTCCTGGCAGAGTGGAGCAGCGGTTATTGCTATCGGCTTTGCAAGAAAATTCCAGGTTTGAACCTCCTGCTCAGCATGATTGGAAATTGGCTGTAGGAGTGAGTGTGTGTGGTTGTTCATCTTTCTGTGTTGACCTGATTAGCAATTTGCCCTTAAGTTCAATAAGTGTACGGTGTACAAACAGACAATGTCTGTATATAAACTAGATGAAAAAACAACTATTTCATACATATTATATGTATTTTTATGTAAACTAGTTTAGTTAATAAATTAATAAGATGAATTTTCCCCATGCACTTGTACAGTTATAAATTTAAATTAGCTTGATAAATGTAATTATGCAACTGAAATTCCTTGATTTTATTTCTATGCTTTTTCTTATTTGTGATATTAGCTCTCGCAGCCATGCAGCATCTATTCCCTCCTTTGAATAACTGAAAAAACAATTAAGGCAAACATTAAAGTTTTATTTTTGTATTTGGTGGTTGTTTTGATCTGTTTCACATTAATTAAGTAAGCTTTGTATAATTCAATTCTTTAATTACTCCTGAATTATTATAGATATTAATCTAACATTAAGCTGTGTCGGCTCCTTTTGTCACTACAGAGATAAGAGTGCTCCCGATAACCTTGTCAAATTGAAGAATGTAATACCTTCCTTCATCAAGGTTAGAACTCTTTTCATTAATGTGAAAAAGAACTGCCGGGGCTTGTATTTTAATATGTCTGATTTAGAAATGGCAGCACATTTTCTTCATGTTTTACAAGAAGATAAAACTCTCTTTTCGCCTTCTTGACGCATAAAGTTTATTTTTCATTCACTTGTTTTTTTAGGTTTCTTCAAATCCATCTTGATCCTTTTTTTTTATCCTCTGTCCTCAAACAGACTGTTTCTGAATCTACTGCAGTAAGATTTTCATGATTTACTACCACATTCACTTCCAACACAGACTGTGTAAACACTGTAAAATGTTTCTGGTATTTTTGCAGTGAAGAAATTGTTTCTGCTGCCAAATAATTTTCTGTCCACCGACTAACTGTTACACCTCTATTTGTGTAACTGGTTATGTAGTTTTATGTATAATAAAGCGTCAAAAAAAATCACATATTTCAGGGAATCATTGTACTTTCAACTACCGCTTCATTTTACAGATAGCTATTTATTTCACCTTGACCGGCTCATGCTAAAGGTGACTTTCTGGAGTGTGCATGTGTTGACTGAATTTGGGGTATGGATTTCATAATACCAGAAATTTGTGTGATTCTATGAGATAAACTTTACAATTTCCCTTATCAGTTTTGATCCCTGCAGCATATCACATCATGAGCTGTTGCTATATTGACCTAAACAGGCGTACATGAACCTTTGTGGCCCCTGTGTGTGGAGCACTGCTGCTACAGGTGACAAACAACAACAGCAACATTTCAGGATGTGAAAAATGTGACAACACAAAGTAGAATTCAGCGTACAGATCCAGATGACGCTCTGCTGCACCTGCTGTTGTTGTCGGTTATTGTTATTTTCGAAAAATGATCCAGTACTAACGGCAGCTACTTTCAGACAAACAGGTTGTGCCACCCAACAGATGTCAAAGAGAGCAAAGAAGCTGCTGTTGTGGAGAAATGAGAATTCGTCTTTATTCAAGCAAACGTGGGAAGACCGATGATGATCAAGAGAAAAATGGCAGTTTACACAAAAAATACGCTTTTTTTTAGTGTCAGTCTTGTTTATGACAGCCCATTTCTATCTTTGAATACTGGACGATCATAATATAACAACAAGTCTTTAGACAATCATCACCCTGCACTAACAGCACAAAGATCATACATGGAAGTAAGGCATGAAACATGTTAACGCATGTGTATAAATGTCATTTATTTAAGGTTACTTGTTTATTACGACATAATGACTACACTTTTCCAGGTTCACAAAATCACTTCAGCTAGTTTTCTTACCTAAATTTTAGTTAACTATAATAACTATAATAACTTGTGTTTGCATGCTATAAAAAAATCACAGTTTGTTCAGTTAACTCAAAATTATAAAGGTTTTAAAGTGCAGTCCCACACAGTCCAGTAAGTATGTGCGTATTTTTGCTTCTTCTTCTTTGGCTGCTCTCTTCAGGGGTTTCTACAATGGATCGTCTGCCTCCATCTCACCATATTCCGAGCATCCAACCCTCTGCTTGTCCTCCTTCACTATATCCATCAATTTCTTTTCTGTCCTCTTCCTCTTTTATTCCTGCCTGTCAGCTTCATATTCATCATCCTTTCCCCATTATCCCTCTTCTGCTAATGTCAAAACCATCTCAGCCTTGCTTCTCTCTGAAACACTCAACCTGAGCTGTCCCTCTGAGGTACTCATTTCTAATGCTATCCATTCTAGTCGCTCTCAACACAAATATGAGCATCTTCAGCTCTGCCATTTCTAGTTCGGCCTCCTGTCTTTTAGTCAGTGCCACCGTCTCCAAACCGTACATCATAGCAGGTCTCGCTCTTGTCTAAATTTTTTCTTGCTGCTGTCTTTCTGCTGACACTTGTCTCTGCACTGTCTGTTATTTGGGACGGTTGACCCCACATATTTAAACTCCTCCACCTTCACTATCTCTGCTCCTTGCATCTTCACCATTGCACCTGTGTCTCTATCATTCACACACGTGTTCTGCCTTGCTTCTACTACTACTGCATTTTATTTCTCTTTCCTCTTGTACATGCCTCGGCCTCTCCAGGCCTTCTCCTGCTGGCTCCCTGCTCTCACTACAGATAATAATGCTGTCTGTGAACATCACAGACCATGGAGAAATCTTACTTATGATCTGCATCTTTGATTTGACATTCATAATGCAACACAGCCTTGGGACTGGCACCAGGGTTGTAGCCGCCTGTGTAATTTGTTTTTTACCAAAATGATTTTAGCAAATAAATAATGTGAAATAAAAGCTAAAGCAACATGAATTAACCCATCAAGCAGGTCTTTGAACTGTGGAAAGAAGCTGGAGTACCCAGCGAGAACCCACATAGGCCAAAGCTAGCCAGCAGTTTCAAACCAGTAACCCTCTTGCTGTGAGGCAACATTGCTAACCACTCCACCGCTGTACCACCCTAAATTATCCGCAATTCAAATTATCAGTGTTTCATGGATAATTTCAAAAGTCCAAAATAAATTTCAGAAGTTTATAGACAACTTTATTTTTTCACTAATCATTTCATCAGATTTAATCTTTACAGGCTCTAAGACACTAAACTGCTTACACTGCTGCAGCTGCATGTTTTTGTAGGATCTTAATCATCAAAATCATTGAAACTTTGGTGCTTTTTTTCAAGGACTTCCTTCACCACTGCCCACGGACTGGCTGCTGTAATCTCCACCCACTATAAAGCATGCTGCTTGTATCATTACCTAAATAGAGAGTAAGTCAGGGGGGACTGACAGTAGGACAAGTAAGAAGAGAAGTTGTTCTACATGCAGGCGAGCCGAGTTAAAAGATTGAAACAGTCAGCTGAACAGGGGATGAAAGGTGAAGAAGAAGAAGGGAGAATGAAAAAGGAGGAGCTGAAGCCAGACAAGCTCATTAAAGGGAGGGCAGCGGTGTGACAAATGATGCATGGAGCTGGCTGCATTGATCTCACCGCTCACAAGGAGGGTGTCTGGGCTGGGAGATGCATGGAAAAGTGTGTGTGCGTGAGTTTTTGTGTGTGTGCGGGCGCAGGACTGAGAAATACTCAGGTGCCACAGCTCTAATGGAGAGGCCAGAGCCGCCAACCCGTTTGACAGATGACTTGTCAGTGAAGAGGAGGAGAAAGGGGGGAGAGGAGGAAGAGAAAGAGTAGAGCTAGTGATTAGATAGTTTCGCTAATGCTTGACCTCCTCTAACCCGGCGCCTGTCCTTCACTGGCACTGAAGATGGGGTGGACAAGAGGGGAAAAGGGAAGGAAATAAAGAACAAGGGAGAGAATGAAGGGATGAGAATTGATTTTTTTGGTGGGAGGATAACCAACTGTGAGCACACTCAATTAGCACTTTGTTTGGGCTGAAACAAATATAGCATTTTTACAAATGAAATGATATACAATGAAGCAAATAAGCAGTCAGATTTTACTATATAACTTTGCTTCAGTATTATAGTACCATGTTAAAAATACCTCTTGAAAAGTAAAAGTATTCTATGCCAATATTTTACGCAAAACTAAAAAAGTAGTATCATCAAATTACTTGGACTTAGCTTAGCTTGCTGGTCATCACCCATGGGTTAGCATTGTTTCGCCCACATTTAGATGAAAAAGTGGGGTCATCGGCTAAAGCTAAAAAGCTTGATTAGTGAATGGCATCTATAAACTGTACAGGCACTATGCACACATATAGATACCTGCTAATTAGCGCTACGTGACAGACTAATACAACACTAGAATTTCAGCCACCAGAACACAAGAACAAACTACTTGGAAGCCATGATGTCGGATAATTCCATTAAATTGCCCTAAAACATGACACAGTGCCCAGCTCAGTTCAGTGACTGTAAATAATCAAGTTGACGCTGAATAAACACCAGTCGGTTTGAACTGCCTTTTCCAGACACCTTTCAGTCAAAGTAGTCAAACCTCTAACTGTCAGATTAGTCGTTAAAAAAATCCTATCCACTCAGGACAGCCTGGTAACTCTTTCTAATACAGCACTAAGGGCGTAAGTCCCTGTAATTAAATGTCATTTCAGAGTATTTTGTTTGAAAATGGAATCTAAATTAAAATGAAAGGTAAAGTTGAAGTGAGACACACTAGAATAAGGGGGTAAAGTTTACAGTAAACAAAGAAATGATTATACTGTAAGTAAATTAAGTAAGTAAAGCTGCCCCCAACAAACATAGATGTTTACATCAGCACTGTAATTTGCACTAATCAACTGAACAACTACTACTGTTATAACTCGCACATTATTTTTCTCAGTTTATATAAAACAAACAACAACCTGTCCTTTAATCTTAATAACTGTACAGTACTCTGTTGCCAGGGCCCTAACAAGTACAGCTTACTTTGATGTGTAAATATTTTTGTTTTTCCACAAAATGACTGAGATATTCCAGAGTACTTAAAATTACTTAGAGCATCATTTGTCTCCCTTCCTGTAAAATACACAGAATTACTTATAATGTAAACTTAGCTAAAATGTAATTATTGCTCATTTTCTCTAAAATACATGAAGTTATACAGTACCTAAAATTATATTATTATTATCATTATTATTATTAATAATATTATATCGTTACCCCTTTATCACGATCCGAGTGAGTGTCTGGTGTTTTTCCATTTGAGTCCTGTGATTTTCCTGTGTCCGCCCATGTGGTTCCTCACCTGTTTCTCTCACCTGTAATCCATCGACATCAATCAGCAGAGCGACTTTAGAGGCCAGCTCAGTCCTCCACTCTTTGCCAGTTCATCAGCAACCTCATGATGGTAACTAGGCCTCCTCTTCTTTCGCGGGCCATGTTCTTGCCTCGTATTTACCCTCGTCTCTTTGTGTCCCTAGTTCTCTTACCCACAATCTGCCTGCCCTCCTGTCTGCCCTCACTCCTGGGTTCCTGGAAACACAAGGTTGGAACCTCACTATCACACACACCACCATTCAGGCACTTACTCAACCATTTATTCTAGTGTCAGAATCCAGGTGATGGCAACTTCTGGCCCTTATTAGCCACATTAAACAGAATTATACAGCTGGTGCTTGGATGCTTATGGACAAATGAAAGGCAACATTTTTCCAGAAGGAGCTAACATCTACATAAAGTTTTTATGAATAGAAAACTTTTACTTTTTTTAGTAAATGCAGTCTTTAATCTTCAAGTGGAGTTTGTACTGATCCAAACTATAGAGGTGCTTTAGCTGTGAGTCAAATTAACAATAACCTTGGGAATTTTCCATCTAGAAGTAGCATACTCCCAATTCTTTCCCACTGAGGGCATGTATTTTATAGTCTATTTGTATTCTTCTGGATAGTAATTACTTTTATAGAACACAAAAGTTTATGTTCACTCCTTTTGACCAACAGTAAACCATTTCCTAACAAATACATTGTTGGGGCACTCTGTTTGATGTCTTGGCGTCAAGACTAGCAACTACGAACACCAGAAACACTCTAGTTTACCTAACCTTACTGACAACCTATAGCAAACAAAACTGTTTGGAAAGCTTTGACATTTTCATAAAAGGTTACGGTGGAGTCAGCTTTGCCAGAAGCCAGTTTTACTGGTCAACAGGGAGCTGTAGTGGTCAACACTGCAGGTCCTGGATTTGATTCCACCATCTGGCCGGGGCCTTTCTGTGTGAAGTTTTCACTTTCTCCCCATACTGCCACAGGTTCACTCCAGACACTCTGTGTGTCCTTCCACAGTCCAAAGAAATGTATGGCAATTAGGTTAATTTGCAATTCTAAATTGGCCATAGGTGTGTTTGATTGTCTTTCTCTGTGTATTACACCCAGAAGAAAATGAATGGACGGACAGCTTTAGATTCATGTACATAATTGAGAGATGAGCACATAAAAAGTAAAACGAAAACAGTTTACAAAGGAAAGGCAATCATAAAGGAAACAGGGGAAGAAGAAGAAGAAAAAATGAGCTGGTTTGTTGCGATTCAGGCAGCTACACCAGGACTATCATTACCATACATCAGGACAATGAATGAGGCTTTCACCAAGCGGTAATAAGAATTTGATAAATCATGAGCCGAGAATTAACTAGACGTCAAAACAATGAGAGCACCCTGATAGATGAAGAGAGGATGATGGCAAAAAGAGCAAGGGGTGGGAGGGACATGAGTCCACACAGGGTCAGAGGAGGTGTAAGGGGGGTAATGAAAGGGTCGCTAGCAAAGGAAACTGCAGCAAAAACCAATGGAAGAAGACAAAAGAGACGGAATCAGCGAAGAGGCTGATTGAAGAGATTACGGAGAGGAAAAGGGTAACTGTAAAAGGGGTCGAGGACATGTCTGGATAACTGTAATTATATCAAAAGCCTAGATGTTTCAGCTCACCATGTGATTGGTGGGTATCTTAAAACAAGAACAGTGTCCAGTAAATCTGTGCTAAAATCCCTGCAAGTCTGTAGCTAAATGCTAGAATGAGCATGCTCACAAGTTAGTTTCCATCCACCGGTTGATGGACTCAAAACTTGAGAAAATGTTTTCAGAAATTAAAAGAAAAAATTAAAATGTGAAGTTCCTCAAAGATTCTTTCAGTTTTCTACATCATAGAAACAAGCACTCTTTGATTATATCGTTTTTAGTATTGGGGTTGTTACAAAAAAGTCATGTATTACTTATTACTTTTCTTAAAGTAATCCAGTATGTTCCCAAAAGTTGATTCTGTTCATCTGGACGTAGCGTTTTCAGTGGGAGAATCGGGAAAATAATCCAGTATGTTACTTAATTATGCGCTGGAGTAATTTCTATGTCGGCATGTACTCAGCTTTGACATTACTCTAGGTTTATCTCTAGCTTATTGTCAACATGTTGTTTGTGAAGATTCCTGCAAAGAGCCAAACTTTTGTTGGGAGTGTAATGCAGCGGTTTCTAGCCTGTACACACTTTACATTTTACCATTATGCTCTTGTTCTTTAATGCGATAAAAAATAAAAGCAATGTCTCAAAAGTTGTTGAGTGCTCCAATATTTTTCTCCTTCCTGCACAAGAATTGAAATCAGCTGATTGTAGCACAAGTGCACGGTAAGAAAAAAACATATTTGATGTTTTGTTTTGCTTTTTTTTGGTTTGTTTTTCTTTATCCACTTATCATGCAGATAACTGATTATTCTTTGGCGCTCAAGAAACAGCAAAACTGTAATACAATTACTGAGTCTGGTTCTGCAGGAGGTTTCTTGCTGTCGTCAAGCACTTGCTCATAAGAGGCTGTCTGATTGTTGGGGCTTTCTTTGTATTATTGCATTACAATATAAATTGAGGCATTGAGATGACTGTTGTTGTCATTTGGAACTATATAAATAAAAGTGAATTTAATCGAATTTAGTACTAAAACACATTACATTACTGCATCAAGGAAAACTTGTAATTACAGTAATGCGTTACTTTGAAATGCATTACACAAAACACTGTTCATCTTACTGTGCCATCTGCAATGATTTGACCCAATAGCTGATTGGATGCTGACTCCAAGATAGTGGTTTGATTTAAAAATCCTCACCTTGTGCATAAGCTAATAAAGAAAAAAAACTTGCTTTTGGGTTTCCATCTGTGATGTGTATAACAACCTCCAATTCAGAACTAAACTACCTTCCACTGGAGCCTGGTTCTGAATTCTGAGCTGTGATGCTTTTCATGTCATACATGTCCGCCTTAGACAACATTAGAAAACACTACATGCATTTGACCCTTCCCTTAGTTATGCTGTTATGCTGCTATAGGCTTGCCTTGTGTTCTCTTATGTTTGTCTTTTGTTGTCTTGATTGAAAAAAATTACTTTGATTCCATCACATCTTAAATGAATAGTGTCTAATGTCATGCCTACCTCTACTGCAGGCTGAATGAGGTGATGTTTATTCAAGATGGCGCCGGTGTGTATGGCAGGCCGTCCTTGTCTGCGCCTTGGCATAGTACTCCTTATTGTTTTGGTTTTATGCTCATCAGGTGGCTATGCACTAATAACTTACGACAGACAAATGCTTTTAAATCTCCGATTCTCTTACTCTATCGCCCGGATCCATGTTGGACCCTGGGTGACGCCACCCCTCTATAGCGGAACTCCCCCACCAGTATGTCCTGCCTACCCCTCTCCAATCTGCACAGGAAACGTTACAGGAAACAGGGTAAAAGGAGTGGCCTTCGCGTCGTCTCAAGGCTTACCTTAAAGCCAAGGCTGCGGATTATCCATATGCTAGCCGGGATATTCTACACTTTCTCCCCTCCTTCAGAGGCCGCCCTGATGCTAAACTGCTGAGCCATCGGTGGATCTGCCCCGCTGGATTTCAAGCCTACCCAGCCCTTCCAGTGGCTTGCCTCCCTGTTCGGTTCTGGATAACGTCCTCTAGACACGGCGTCCATCACAACAACCTCAGCGTCCTGCGACATGCCACCGGTGGTGACCTAGCTCCCTGGACACGGATGGCTTTATTTAATGTTAGGTCGCTGGCGAATAAGGCTTTTCTTTTAAATGACTTTTTCCTCGCCACAGGCCTGGACGTTTTACTCCTGACGGAGACCTGGATTTCTCCCGGTGAGTCCATCCCCTTCTCTGAGCTTCTCCCCCCTGAATTCGCTGACTTTTTAGGATCTGTTCTTTTTAAATATGGCTGTGTTCTTATTACTGGTGATTTTAATACACATGTCTGCTGTAAGGACGACCCGTTAGCTAAAGACTTTCTTGTATTTACTGGCTCTTTTAAACTCATTCAGCGGGTTAATGAACCAACCCATGCTAAAGGCCATACCCTTGACCTGGTCTTTTCATATGGCTTGGACATTTGCATCAAGGATATGAACAATGCTGGGACTTAGGTAATACTGAACTGCACCTTGAGGCCCTCCTTCGCCCTTGGGCGATCGTGGCTCAAGAGTTGGGAGTTCGCCTCGTAATCGGAAGGTTGCCGGTTCGCCAGTGTCCGGCAGCCTCGCCTCTGTCAGTGCGCCCCAGGGTGGCTGTGGCTACAATGTAGCTTGCCATCACCAGTGTGTGAATGTGTGTGTGAATGGGTGGATGACTGGATGTGTAAAGCGCTTTGGGGTCCTTAGGGACTAGTAAAGCGCTGTATAAATACAGGCCATTTACCATCTATGCGTATAGTTAATGCTGAAACTGTGGCAAATTTTTCTCTCTTTTTTGAATTCTGCATCCACTACTTTTGATTGTTTTACCTCTCATATGGTTGAAGACTTTGCTAACACCTTGTTAACCATATGGTCCTCTATCCTTGAGACTGTTGCACCTATTAAAATGAAGCGCCCTTGAACTTATTCCCAATGTTGGTTAAACGACTCTATACGCCCCTTACGACCTGTGTGCCGCCGCGATGAGAGGAGGTGGAGTAAAGATAAACTCCAGGTATCTTATGAAATCCTACGTGCCAGCCGCTCGAAATTTCGATGTAATTGGACCCAGTATTTTATCGTTATTGAATTCTTCTTTACTCTCTGGCTGCGTCCCGTCAGCTTTTAAACATGCTGTATTTCAGCCTGTTCTTAAAAAAGGAACCTTGATTATAATGATTATGTGAATTACAGGCCGATCTCTAAGCTCCTGTTCCTGTCTAAAATCCTTGAGAAGATAGTTCTTTCACAACTCCAGGCGTAGCTGGATGAGAATGACATTAATGATAAATTCCAGTCTGCCTTCAAACCACATCATAGCACCGAAACAGCGTTGCTTAGAGTCCTTAACGATCTTCTTCTAATTGCTGATACTGGACGCTCTGCAGTCCTAGTTTTATTGGATTTATCCTCGGCCTTCAATACGGTAGATCACAACATCTTATTAGCGTGGCTTGAGCATACTGTAGGCATTAAAAGTGTTGCCCTTGAATGGTTTAAATCATACCTCTCCAATAGGTCTTTCTCGGTCAACCTGGGCACCTGCTCTTCCTCCGCTGCACCTGTCTGCTGTGGCGTGCCTCAAGGATCTGCGCTGGGCCCTATTCTTTTCTCACTGTATATGCTCCCTCTAAGCGCAATCTTTGAGAAATACCACACCGCTTTTCACTGCTATGCTGATGATATACAGATCTACTTTGAACTAAATGATGATCTTGCTTTGTCCTTGCACTGCTTTCAAGAGTGCATGTGTGAGGTCAAAGAATAGCTCTTAGGAAACTCTCTTATCCTAAATGATAAGAAAACTGAAATCGTGGTATTTGACAGTAACATTCCTCGTGGCCAACTTCGTGATGCCTTTGGTTCCCTTACCAGTTCCCTCTCTGACACTGTTAGCAATTTGGGCGTGTTGCTGGACAGCTCTTTCAAATTCGATAAACAAGTGTCAGCTGTAGTCAGATCTAGTTTCTACCAACTGTGTCTCATTTCCAAGGCTAGGCAGTTGGTTCCGCATAAGGACCTGGAAAAGCTCATCCACGCCTTTGTGACCTCTAGGCTGGATTACTACAATTCACTTTTTTTCGGTCTTCATTCTGCCCTTCTTCATAGACTGCAAACAGTTCAAAATGCTGCGGCACGCATTCTGACCGGAACTGGGAGGTTTGCCTCTATTACCCCTGTTCTAGCTGACCTGCATTGGCTAACCATTAAATACCACATCCAACTTAAAATACTGCTGCTTACGTTTAAAATCACCAACAACACAGCACCGAGCTACCTTATCGAACTCCTTAGATTGTATGTTCCCGCCAGAGCACTAAGATCATCTACTCAGTTACTCCTGGTGCAGCCAAGATCTCGGCTGAAGTGTAGAGGTGACCGTGTGTTTGCCTTGGCTGCACCATAGTTGTGGAATAACCTTCCTATTGCTATCCGGGCGTCCGATTCTATCCAATCATTTAAATCACGGTTAAAAATCTATTTGTTTAATCTCGCTTTTCCTGCTTGTTAATGCCCGTACCTGATTCTTAGACTTACTCTTTTTTCCTTTATACATATCTTTTATAGCTTGTGGTTTTACAATGTTTTTACTTGATATGTATTTTATGCTACCCCTGTGTATTAGTGACAATGACCTGTTAGTATATTTCTGCCCACACCCCCAACAAATGGCTGCTCCTCCCTGAGCCTGACTCTGCTGAAAGTCTGTTAAAAGGGAGTTTTTCCTCCCCACTGTTGCCAAATTCTCACTGATCATTTTTTAATACTGCAGGAGGTTATCCTTACAATTTAAAGCACCTTGAGTAGATTGCTATAACTTGGCCCTGTATAAATAGAATTGTACCATACCAAAGGACCATGTACTTTTCCGATAAATATTATGCAAATCTATGCGAGTGCTGTTGATACATTTCTCTCAAACCACAAATGTAAATCCAAAATCCAGAGTCCATCATAAAAATATCTGCTCTAAACAGTTGGTGATATTTCAGCCTGAATCATGAAGTCGAAGGAGCCAACACTGTCAGAGTCATAGTGCTAGCTTGGATAACAAGCAGAAGAAGAAAAAAACAGCGCTACAAGTACTTTTACAAGAACACCAACATACATTTTGCAGCCGACTTGACTTTGATTGACAAGTTTTTCATTAACATTCCGCTTTATTGTCTGTCTCACTCATCCCTCTCCTCCCTTCGCCCTGTCCTGCCTCGGTTACTCCTCTGCTCGCAGGGTGAAGGATGTGACAGGAGGATGTTTATTTAATGAGAGCAGTCTGGAGGGGGTAATGAAATCTACCCTAACACCATTAACAACCAGGCTTATCAGCTCCTGGGACACACGTCAGCATGCTGCAGCCTTTTGTTCTGTGGCTCTAGGCAGCCACCGACCCAAAGGACAGATTAAGGATTCTCCGAACACCGTTGACACCTATGCTGAGAAATTAAAAACTGTCCACCAATCTGTGCTTTGAAGTAACGCTATCGTTTTTCACTTTGCGCATTAGGAATTGACATGAAAAGCATTAAGGAGGCAGGATAAGTGGGCAGGTGTCTGACAGGCACATGTAAAGTATCTGTAGTGTGTGTGTGTGTTCGAGCGTGGGAGGTGGTTAGTTTGTTACCTGACCGCACAGGCACAATCAGTCCCCCTTCATGTTGATATTGATGGATGGACTTCTTTGTGTAACACACAAGCAGAGACAAGCCACAAGCTCGCACTGTATGTATGGCAGCATATAATGGGACAATTAAGACCTCTTTATGCTCGCTCCTTCCCTGTTTCCAGTCCACAGCATGCACCGCCCTTGTGCCGTTTTTCCACCCTTGAATCATACAATATTCTATGAAAGGCTCATTTTCTGAGCATTACATTAGAGTGAAGCTGCTGATGGCCACACAAAAGCCATGTAAATGAGCTGTGAGAGAGGCCCATCAGTCATCATGCCAGATGCGCTCTCCCATTATTATTTATGGCCATAATTGGCCCGTGTTTCCTCAGGCAATGACTGTGCACTGATGGATCTGATGATGACTCTGCTCAACGATCAGGAAGCAGTCTGAAGGAAGGAGGAGGAGAAGGAGGGGAGAGAAAGTTTGCATGTGAAGGGGAGGATGCGTGAATCATAAGAGAAGAAAGGCTGTGTTAAATGATGCAGTGTAGCAGCTGAGTTGCACAAAATGAGATCCATCCAAACACTGATGGCAATCACAAACAAATTGCTTCTGCACATTCAAACTGTTTTTCAGTTCCCCTCAGAGATTCGTCGCCACGTGACCAGTTTCCATTCAAATGCAGTCCAAACTTTTAGCAGTTCTCCAAAGAATGTAAAATTACTACTGCATAATTTACAGGACACAGATTAATGGTGATGAGATTAACGGTTGGTGGTTCTATAGTGGAGGGTCATTGAACTTTATTATTTGAGTTTCACATTTGTATTACATAGATCTCACACACATCTCATTGGCTCTTTGTAGTATTAAAAAATAAGAACATTTGCTTCATTTTGTTTTTAGATTTATTGCTTTCTTCTATTACTGCAGCAGGTAATGAAAAAAAGTTTAGTTTTTTATTTAGAATTTCATTTGTTCTTGGCATGGACGGGGTATGACACGATGGACCCTCAACCTCTAGAGGTATAAACAGTAACTATAACTACGCCTCTTTATATAATGCACTATCAGTACTTATTATTTTGCAAAATGATTTAGATTTGTTTCGTGGCATCGTTAGCTACCTGGTCACTGAATATTATTCAAACTGCAGAGCGTGTGAATCACCTGTTGCGATGAACCTTTAATTTAAGTAGGATTCTTGATCATTTCTTTTAAATACAGCTTCTTCTTTTGTTCTTGGCACTCTGAGACCCCTCTGGTGTCTCATTTTACCTTTTCAAAGGAGCTCTCCAGTGATATTTGTTTTTGTCATTTTTTTCAAGGGTTAGCTTGCAGACTTACTGATGCATGAAAGAAAAAACACGACTGAGGGAGTGAGGTGTAGGTAGTAGTAGCATTTTTAGAAAAATAACAAATCAAAATAAAATACATTTTTAAACTAAGTATTTTTTCTTTGCACACGGTATGAAATAATCCAAAGCCAGTAACCGTTGGTACCGACTCTACGGTTTAGACTCCTCAATTTAAAGCCTCCAAACTAGCATTTAATCTTTAGCCATATGGTACAGAGTTACCATATTTGAATGAAGAAGTGAAGTGATAAGTTATCAACTAATGCTATCAAGCTTAGTTAGCTACATCCGTTACATTGTAAGAGTGATGAAACACAGAAATGACTGATAATTAGCCTTAAATAACAGACTAATGAAATGCTAGTTCTTCTAAAACCATTTTCCTTGCTAGGCTATTAGCATGATTTTTTTAAATCTGTAAAGTTGAACATTTTAACATGGGAGTCATGCTCAGTGGACACTAGAGAAATCACAAATCCAGAAGTACTGAAAATGGATAATTCTGTACTTTTCATTGGTCATGTTGACTTTAAAACAAGAAATGTTAGCTAAAGCTTCAAATATAATCTGGATTTTGTCCCAATTTGAGGAACTGACATAAACAATAATGTCACAATTACTAATCTGTGCCCAAACAAATTTGCTTTTTATGCAGTTAAATAAGTACAGTGTTCTGAAATGAATAGTTTAGGTTTAAAAAAGCTACTTCTAAGATTTGGTGGTGTTAAATCCAATTGGCAAACGTCCACATTTTTACATGTTTATGAATCAAATTTCAAACACGCATTTTTGTTATGAGATTTTCCACATACAGATTTTTAGTTTTAGTTTTTTAACATGTATGAAAATATGTCCTCAAGTCCTAAAGCAATTAATATACCTTGAAAGAATTTTTTTCTTCAATGTATATTAAGTAAGCAAACATATAAATGCAGTGGAGTATGAATAAGCATAGAAAAAAAAATTAAATGCAAGACGCAAAAATGTACTTGAGCTTCATTAGATTTCACCACTTTTGGACAGGTTTTTAAAGGTTCCTTCACACATCTAATGAACATGTGATCGACTCACTCCACATATTCATCCATCATTCAGGGCTGATTTACCCCTCCTAATACAAGTCAATACATGCCGCTGTGGAGTCAGGAGGACTTGTGGAGGTATTGAGATGTGGATCGTCAGGACATCGACTTTGGATTCGGTCGGTTCACCCGAGGACTGACAGACAGGGTAAGTGGTCTTCTCGCTCTTTACCTTGCATGCGACATTGACTTCTCTGTCTGGTTAATGGTTTTCTGTAGAGGCAGGTCGAGTGCAGTTTGTTTCCAGGCCGTGGAAATGTTGCGTGTCACGGTTTGTCATCAGTCATCACGGACGTGTTGATAAGTCCCGTCAGTTTGCCTGCATCTCTTCCAGTTGGCAGGTAGGCTACTTGTTGGCAGATCGTTTTCCCCGCCCTTGTCTTACACTGAGTTACACCTCATATATCCACGTGGCAGGCTTAGATAATGTGTTTTGCCTTGTAAAAATGCTGACCTTTGTAACTGATGATTGGTGCATCCTCGCAGTTTTTCCCTTTTTCATATTGTTTTTCTGTGCTTGGACACAAAGACCTGCTGTTTGCACTAATCGCGTGCAAATGGAAGCAACTTTTCTGACCTCATTACGGAGATAAGTCAAGTGATGAGGGCCGTGGGGATGCTTCAACAAGTGATAATGGATTTGTGAGTCTGAGGTCTGGAAAGTTCTGTATTAATAGTACAAGTGCTGCATCTCGTTAAAACCAATTAAAATGATATTAAGGTGAGTATGTGATCTTTCATCAACATGCAGCTACGCTTGCTAACCAAAATTTGCTCATATAGCATGTTTTTATATCAGAGAGAGGCAACTGGAAAAGGCATGTATATGCTTTTTTTAGTTAACCGGCCATTCAAAGCACATTAGGGCTTTAATGTACACACTTTAACCTATTTATCCACATCACACCCAAGCCCATTTGAAATCACCACTTAACCAAGCATGAATAGCTTTGGACTGAGGGAGGAAGCCAGGAACCCATACGAGCACAACAGCCACTAGAGGGCAACCCCTGTGGTTGAGTAAAGACTCCCAGTCCTATGGAAAACACCCGCATCATGTTATTCTGTTACTGGACACTAATTAGCAAATGTGTGTGTCTGTTAATTGTTTATGAATACAGCCAGCATTAGCTAACGACTTTGCCCTCTCCTTTTCAAATGTTAATATCTGCCTTTAAAAAAAAACTAGTACTGAAACTCTAACATTGAAACCTCAGAATGCAGAGTATATAGAGGCCTTGACTCATTTAGCAATAAGAGACCATAGAAAGTCTGATTTGTTCTGTGGCTTGACCTGACAATGGGCGAAATAAGGCACTAGTGATACAAAGTGGCCAGGTCCTGAGTTAAGTTTTCCTCAGCTGTAAAGCGAGGGACTGTAGTGACTACCAATGACATTGAAGAATATGGTTGATTGAGTCATGACCAGTGTTGGGACTAACGCGTTATTAAGTAACGCGTTACAGTAACTACGTTATTATTGTGGTAACGAGCACGGTAACTAGTTATTATGCCAAAATCAGGAACGCGTTAGTCGTTACTGGGATTTAGATAGGGTCGTTACTCGTTACTTCGTGTGGTGGCTATCGCGGAGCTTCCACAGATTCAGTAACATTAGCAAGTGGTGGAGGCCAGCAGGTGGAGGAGGGAAAGGGGACGCAGAAGGAAAAGAGACCCGAGGCGGCCGCCGGTCCAAGTGTGAACTGAACTTCAGGTAAGAAGTTATGACCTGCAGTCTCTCTGGGTCAGATATGAACCAAGTTTAGGTGGAGTTTATTTTCGTTATTCTGACTTTTTCCGTACTGCGTGCTAGCTAGCATGACGGAGTTTCTATACAGCTGGGTGGGTGCTATGAAGTTACTGATGTTGAACTTTATTTTGTTCATAAGTTATTAGAGTTGCCAACCGTCCCGTCTGGTATTCAGAGAAAATATTACGCGTTTCTTATTGAGGTGAAAAGGAACAGTTTGTCCCGTAATTCAGCTACAATGAAAAAGACACAAAGCTGGAGTTATTCTGTGTCTTTGCTGCACAGCTGCCTCTTCTTCTCTCATCCTCTCCCCTCCCTCTCCCGTTTCTACTTCAATCATGAAAACTGATCAATGATCAGCTGATCGGCTCTCTTGTTTGTTTATCGCTCACTTTGCGCCGAAAGAGGAAACCAGCGGATGTCGCGCTAAACAACAGCAGCACGTTTAAGCTTGATCAGCTGTTGTTAGAATTTATTTAATATTAATTTCTAGTATCAGCTGATGTTTGCTGGAGCCACAGCTGCAAAAAAGCTGCTGGTCATGATATCGTTTGGTTATCTGGTGAGAGGGAAACATGAAGATGAAACCAGGAGATGTCCTTACTGGATCATCAGAGCTGAACAGGTGATGGAGAAACAGGTTTACCTTTTAGGTGACATGAATGAGTTGAAGGGAAGTTATGAACTGTTTCTGAGAGACAAATAACCCCAGGATCCTTTTTTAGGTAGCTGACAGCTGGTAACTGTGCAGGGGCGGGTCTAGCAAAGTGTTGCCAGGGGGCCAGGTAGGGCATTAACAGGGAAAGGGGGGCACAAAGAAATACTTTTCTTTCTTATTCTCATTTAAAATGTCTCGCTTTTAAAAAATAATTATCTGAATCTTACAACAAACGATTGATAGATTGATGCATATATACCATCAAAACAGTGTACATCACTGTCACAACAGTGTTTGTTTTCATTCAAAGGCTTTATGATTTTTCCTATAATGGTGGGCCAGTCTCTAGTCAAAATGCCCGGGCCAATTTTCCCAGTCCCAGTCCAGCCCTGTATGCAGCTCATCTGCAGTCTGGTGTTGCCTACATCTTCCTATTCAGAAGGCAGAATTTCTGAGTTCTGAGTACAATCGAAAGCACCACGAATGCAGTTTTTGTGTTGGATGTAAAAGGCGCACATGACTCTGTGACGTAGGCTAGAATCATGGCAGCAGTCAATGACGGTCCAGGCGTGGGATTTCTCTCGTGGAAATATGCACATTATCTTTTCCTTTCTATTGGTAGGTGGCACAGTGCACTTGTGGCAAGTAAGCAAGCTAGAAGACTGGCAAAGTTATGGAAGAAACACATTAACAAGAGAACTCTGAGTAAAACCAAAGTTACTTTCCCTAGTAACTAGTTACTTTGAAAGTAACGAGTAACTTGAAGTAACTGAGTTACTTTTGAGAGAAGTAACTAGTAATGTAACTAAGTTACTATTTTAAAGTAACTTACCCAACACTGGTCATGACAGGGTGGTAAACACATTAGAGGAACACAAGCTGTCAAAGCAATAAAGCAATGCGCAGTGACTGAATTGCTTCCTGTGTAGAAGAACCTTACAACCAACAGGTGCACCTTTATATACGGTTGATACTTTTAACTGAAATGCAGTATAGAGCTAGTCTCTCTTGACCATGATATGAACGGAGTGGAAAACTAAGACAAGTGTCTCAAAGATGCTATAAGGCTCCTTTTGAGATTACTGCTCATTGTGAATGATCTCAAAAATATTTAAACATGACAAATTTATTGCACAATGTAAATTCTAGAAACGTAATTATTCTTTCTTCGGTTACATGGACAGTGCTAAATCCAATATGGTATTACAGGCTGAAGTTTTTGCTACCTGGCTGAGACTTCCGGTTTCATGTTAGTACTCGCAAGGTACCCCAAAAGTATGAATTTGTGGAGTAGTTGTTGTTGTTTTTCACTTTTGCACTGCCCCTGTCTGCAACAGTGAGTGTTAACCTTAGAAGTAGTTATCAGTTAATATAAATCAATCAACACACCAACCTGATGACATCACATTCTGTACTAAGAAACTCGTGTTTCTTAAATCCAGCTTCAAAGATTTACATACAAAATACAATACTACTGCTTAAAAGTAAATACAGTGGGTTGCAAAAGTATTCGGCCCCCTTGAACTTTGCCACATTTTGTCACATTACAGCCACAAACATGAATCAATTTTATTGGAATTCCACGTGAAAGACCAACACAAAGTGGTGTACACGTGAGAAGTGGAACGAAAATCAGACATGATTCCAAACATTTTTTACAAATAAATAACTGCAAAGTGGGGTGTGCATAATTATTCGGCTCCCTTTGGTCTGAGTGCAGTCAGTTGCCCATAGACATTGCCTGATGAGTGAGTGCTAATGACTAAATAGAGTGTACCTGTGTGTAATCTAATGTCAGTACAAATACAGCTGCTCTGTGACGGCCTCAGAGGTTGTCTAAGAGCAACAGCACCATGAAGTCCAAAGAACACACCAGACAGGTCAGGGATAAAGTTATTGAGAAATTTAAAGCAGGCTTAGGCTACAAAAAGATTTCCCAAGCCTTGAACATCCCACGGAGCACTGTTCAAGCGATCATTCAGAAATGGAAGGAGTATGGCACAACTGTGAACCTACCAAGACAAGGCCGTCCACCTAAACTCACAGGCCGAACAAGGAGAGCGCTGATCAGAAATGCAGCCAAGAGGCCCATGGTGACTCTGGACGAGCTGCAGAGATCTACAGCTCAGGTGGGGGAATCTGTCCATAGGACAACTATTAGTCGTGCACTGCACAAAGTTGGCCTTTATGGAAGAGTGGCAAGAAGAAAGCCATTGTTAACAGAAAACCATAAGAAGTCCCGTTTGCAGTTTGCCACAAGCCATGTGGGGGACACAGCAAACATGTGGAAGAAGGTGCTCTGGTCAGATGAGACCAAAATGGAACTTTTTGGCCAAAATGCAAAACGCTATGTGTGGCGGAAAACTAACACTGCACATCACTCTGAACACACCATCCCCACTGTCAAATATGGTGGTGGCAGCATCACGCTCTGGGGGTGCTTCTCTTCAGCAGGGACAGGGAAGCTGGTCAGAGTTGATGGGAAGATGGATGGAGCCAAATACAGAGCAATCTTGGAAGAAAACCTCTTGGAGTGCAAAAGACTTGAGACTGGGGTGAAGGTTCACCTTCCAGCGGGACAACGACCCTAAACATAAAGCCAGGGCAACAATGGAACGGTTTAAAACAAAACATATCCATGTGTTGGTCAAAGTCCAGATCTAAATCCAATCGAGAATCTGTGGCAAGATCTGAAAACTGCTGTTCACAAACACTGTCCATCTAATCTGACTGAGCTGGAGCTGTTTTGCAAAGAAGAATGGGCAAAGATTTCAGTCTCTAGATGTGCAAAGCTGGTAGAGACAAACCCTAAAAGACTGGCAGCTGTAACTGCAGCAAAAGGTGGTTCTACAAAGTATTGACTCAAGGGGCTGAATAATTACGCACACCCCACTTTTCAGTTATTTATTTGTAAAAAAAAAAAAAAAAAAAAAAAGATGTTTGGAATCATGTCTGATTTTCGTTCCACTTCTCACGTGTACACCACTTTGTGTTGGTCTTTCACATGGAATTCTAATAAAATTGATTCATGTTTGTGGCTGTAATGTGACAAAATGTGGCAAAGTTCAAGGGGGCCGAATACTTTTGCAACCCACTGTATGTTCTTGGTTTGCTTCTTGTTAGCAAATGGCTTCCCTAAATTGGATCAGCCCACTCTCGTTGGTTAGAAAGACTGGTTACAGCAGTTAAAGAAACCATGGACATTTTAGCAAAGGTTAGCTGTAGTATCAGCCTCTGGTGCGTTTCTAATAAAAGACGAGCTCAGATAGAAACACCCACCCCGAAACAATGTCACTGGCATAAAATTTGCATACTGATGTGACACACACCGTTGGAAAGTATGGTATAGCGTGCCATCCAAGAGCTGTGACATACCACTGTGGAACTGACATATGCCACCGTGCAGTGACTGACATGCTGCTAGCAGCTTTTCAATCTTGAGGCTTTTTTTTAAGACCATTAATTTTACTGAAAACCACTTTAGTCTTTTTAAATTTAAATCAACTTTTCTGGCTTCCAGCAACATACGAGCCCTCCCACCGTCTCAGGCCTTTGCTGTCTCTTTCTATAACACATCTTTTAGGTGATGGAGGAAGTCTCTCTGTCACAATGTGCTCGCTATTCCTTCCAGGAGAGGATTGATGTGTCTCCCATCTCTGTGACTGACAGACTACATAAACAGCTAAATGTGTTCCTCAGAGCTGTCTGGCAGAAACCTGCACCCCACCCTCCACCCCCCTCCTGCACAGGCAGAGGCTGTACTCACACTGATGTCCTGGGGGCCTGTGAGGGACGACGAGGCCGGGGGCTGGCACTGTTCTTAAACGCCTACACCAACCATGTAGATACACAGTGTGCAAGCTGCTATTCTGAGCGCTGCATATAATTTGGCGTTACGTCCTCATGGCATTAACTTGTAATCTTAATTAATTCATGAGCATTTGGACACATTTTGTAAGCATGTGTGATGTTTCCAGCGATATATCACACAGCAAGTGTGTAATCGCCGCTTTGTGATGCCCAGAAGGGAGAAAAAAGGGATGAAGCCAAATTATGAAATGCAGTTATACACCTAATTTTATTCTATATTAACTCATTTCCTGAGAGGAACAGAGTGAAACGATGCACTTCTTACACTCATTTCTCCTCCATTTTTACACTTCTTCAATTTGTGTTTGCTCAAATCCTGTAGGTGAAGGAGCAGGACGCTGCTTCCATCTGCTGGTAACAGTTATGTACATTCGTCCAGAAAAGTAATGCAGGACTTCCACTGTAATGAGAACACAAGCCGTCTTTTATCCTGCAGTCATCTGAATTTGACTGTGATATTGTGATGTCTAAGCATGCAAATTCAGAGAGCATCTTCACCAAACTGCACGCTACAAATAGAGAAAAGAAATACACCGGAGATGTCTCCAGGGAATATTAATGAGCGGTGGATGTAAACACATAACTACATAATGGGGGAATCCAGTTTACAGCTGGATATTGCACAATGAACCTGTTAATGTACATGTAGCTGGACTGTGGATTAGAACGGCCAGAAAACCAAGCCATGTTCACAAATGTCACCAGGAAAAGTCAGACAGGCTAGGTATGACAAAAGAAATTCTTAAAAAAGAAAACTCATTTAATACTGGCTGTCTACACCTTAAAAGTTGTCCTTCTGTAACACTGCACTGCCTCCCAGCACAGAGGCTGTTATTAGATTAGGCTGGAAGTCCTGGTCTGACTCCTTGCATGTATGAATTTCCAGTAAAGGCTGGATCTTCTCCAGCGTGCACGATGGCATGACAACAACCATGGACGGTATAAAAGATGGACTGCACTGTGACGTCACTAATTACTTAATTACTTAATTAATTACTTAATTACAAGTTCTGACTCTTAGAATGACCATAATTGACTAAGTAAAATGGATGTTTATTAAACTTATCAGTAAAGCGCTTACTGAGGTCAGAACAGTCGGGTGTTTTCTACAGGACTGGAAGACTTTGTTCAACCGTAGGTGTTCCCCTCTAGTGGCTGGGAGGTGCTTTGCTTTGGCTTCAGTTTTCCAGACCTGCAAACTGCTGAAAGTCAGCTTGTTAAATGGCAGCAATTTATCCTTTTTGCTGACTGTCCTCCATCAAGCGCCTCACACAATTACAGCAGAACTGTGCTTTGACAGTTTGTGCTTTGACCCTGAGGTACACCACTCTGTGAAAGGCCAGCATACTCCTGGTCCCTCACCTGACCTTGTGTACCTGCTGGTTCGGTCTTTGCCTGAGAACCAGCTCTGATCATCAGATCACAAATGGCCTCTTTTAATGTATATGCTGATAATTCGTTTTCAAATGCTGGATTAAATGTTTCTATATATGATTCTGTTTTTACCTGTTCTTCTAAATTTGAGAATCACCAGTTTAATCACGTGACTGAATGATGTGGCTGTGGCTCAGGTGGAGTAGGTCCTCAACTAATTAGAAGGTTGATGGTTCAACCCTCTGCTGGTCCAGTCTGCATGCCAAGTTATCCTTGGCAAGACACTAAACCCTGAGTAACTTCCAGTGCCTTCACTAGGGTGTCAATGTGAGATAGAAAGTGCTAAGGTGAAGGAAAAATGTACTTTTATCAATGAATCAGGCTTAAAGCTCCATATAAGAACCAGATCATCAATCATTTGATCATCTGGACATGACGAAAAGGCCTAAGAATTCATTTCTGAGTTTCCCAAGATGAAAACACAGCAGAACACACAGGGCAGTAAATGCATCTTTTTTTTCCTGATTTTATTTTGCACACTTTTTACTGTACAATCAATTTCAGACTTTTTTCTTATCTTTACAAAGTAAAAAAAAACTGAATCTGTTTCAAAAAATAAACTGTTGATTTTTAATATGTAGTTTAAATATTTTTGCATAAAGGAATACACATTAAAATGAGAACTCCAGTACAGTCTAGCTTTCTACTGATCAATATTATACAGTGTAACACACTTGTTCCTTCACACGTTTCATAATACTTTTATTGACACATGGAGATATATATATATATATATATATATATATATATATATATATATATATTTATTTATTTATTTATTTATTTATGAGTGGGACACATGAGGAGACACATGTCATGCTGTGTTTAGACGACGACCTGTAGAATTTCGACAGTGTTTGTGAGTTTGTGTTGGGGACAGTCTGACTTATTACGGCCTCCTTTCTCTGCTGCGCTCGTTTTGTCGCCGTGTTCGGGCTGGCCGCTCTGTTGGTGGCCAAATTCAAAGCTGATCCTGAGCTCTCCCACGTGACAGCGAGGGAGAACGTCTGGGATCCAGTCAATCACAAACGGGCAGGCCTCCTTCTGATCTGCTGCTCCTGCTCGAGAAACAGCAGTGTAAACATGGCTGTGCAGGCTGACTTCAGGTGTAAAAGAAGAAAAACTAAAGAAAGAAAGAAAAGTTACTCACCGACTTTGAGGAAGGTGCGGAGCTCCATTGGTCGTATCGCCTGCGGCCGATCTGACTTGCATCCTTCTAGTGATTCCAACTCAGGCGGAGGCTCGGGGCAGCGAAAATGTGAGTACGAACCGTCTGCGTTTTTCACAAAACTCTGAGTGACCTCCAGCGGCAGCTGTTGGGCAAGACAAGAAGAAAGAGGTACGAAGTTGTAAGAAGAGGTCTGGGGTCTGCCAAAAAAACCACTAATGAAGATCTTTCATGAAAGAAATGCTGTGTGATTTTTTTTTTTTTTTTATAGATGCGAGCGTTTACCTCAGGAGTGTCAAAGATGCGTTTGACCTGCATCAGATTGGTGATGTGCCAGGTGTACTTGGAGTAAGAGGTCTGAGGAAGTCCATCGTTTCTCACAAATGCTGACATTCACACAAATAAGACAGAGACAGAGAGAGAGAGACGTATCACATAAGTATGAATTTTTGGGCTTGTTTAGCTGGAAGTACCCAGATTCACAGGAGACATTCACAGTTACTGCAAAGGGTTACAAGAGGAGTAACGAGGCGATGAAGGCAGACTTACTACATTTCATTTTTTGAGTATTTTCTTTTCTCTTTAATGATTTGTGAGATGATAAAAATGACCTCCATTGGCTTGAAACTTAAAACCATTTGCAAGGTTTTTGCGTGGCTGTGTTACGATGGTTCATGAGTCACTAGTTTAATATCTGCCATTGTGCTGTAATTTGTAAGATTATCAAGTACTTTCTGGGTGACGAACCAGAACGTCGCTGACATAGTTTGCATCACAATTCACAGGTTACTGCCTGTAAAATGATCATTATGATCTTAAGCACAATTTGAGCAAAGACCCGTTACATGATAATTGTGTGCACCTAAATTCAGACATCACTCTGTTCTGAAGTAGCGAATATTGTGACTTGTGAGCACACGGACACCTCAACCTGGGATAAGCTCATTGGTTCTTTTCCAGGATGAGCTACATGATGAGCTCAGCTGTGTGGTTTTGATTTCTGTCTTACTTAAAGCCTAATATGTTCCCACCTGTTGTGAAGTTAGGCAGTCTCCTCTTCTTGGATCCGAGCGACAGACGCTGCTGCAGAGCGTTGAAGAACTCCTGAGGAATGTGGTAGACCAGAGGCTCTGGCTTCCCTGATGGGGAAAAAAAGAAACAGTTTTTTTTCTGTGCGCAGTGAGAAATTTAAAGCCTGTCATGTTGCAGAAACATGTACTGTGATCAAGTTCCATACCATAGTACCATATCACCCCAGACTGCAAGCTTACTTGCAGTCTGGGGTGATATGCAAGTAATCACCCCAGACTGATTACTTTCTACCTTTAAATCTACCTTAGGAGATTTAAAGGTAGAATGGGAAAGCCTCCCCCATTCTACTTCTTCTCTCTGTTAAAAGGAAGTTCTTCCTCCCTACTGTCGCCAAATGCTTGCTCATTAGGGAGTCATCTGATTGTTGGGGTTTTCTCTCTCTCTTACTGTAGGGCAGTGGTTCTTAACCTGGGTTCGATCGAACCCTAGGGGTTCGGTGAGTCGATCTCAGGGGTTCGGCAGAGCCTCCGCCGTGACATGCACGGCTCATTTTGTGCACCAGTAAAAAACATATCTATTTTATTTTATTTTATTTTTCACTAAAGAGGGGTTCAGTGACTGCACATATGAAACTGGTGGGGTTCGGAACCTCCAACAAGGTTAAGAACCACTGCTGTAGGGTCTTTACCCAAAGTGCCTTTAATTGACTGTTGTTGTGACTTGGCGCTATATAACTAATAGTGAATTAAACTGTCGATGTAAACACAGTCGATGTAGAGAGTTTGTATGTTTTCACTGAATAAATTAAATAAAATGGGGACCACTGAATGGCTACCCTGAGGTACCCCTGAGCAAGGTACCGTCCCTACACACTGCTCCCCGGGCGCTGGATTGGCTGTCCACTGCTTCAATAGAGTGAATGGGCGAAATGCAAAGAGTAATTTCCCTACGGGGATAAATAAAGTATACATTATTATTATTAAATTACATAAAAATTAATTAAATCGTTTAATTTTGTTTTACAGCTCTGCAATAAGCAACTAGAAACTGCTATTTTCATCAAAAGCAGAATAATATTTGTGTTTTGTTACTACAACTGTGTGCTCCCCAGTTCCTCAATTTAAAATGTGTTAACAGCGTGTTTGCGCTGCCCCCTGGTGGTTAAATACAGCAAGTACAGCATATTTAACAATTAAACGAGTGAACCATTCCAAATAAAGGTTCTTTGCGTCATTAATTTTTAATAATCTGTTATGTTGTTCATGTTGATAACTTGGAAATACATTTTTGTTGTTGTGATTTGCTTCTTACTGATTTATGGTTTCACTGGATGTAAAGTAACTAAAACATTTATGAATTATGATCAAAAATGTGACAGAGCAACATGGAAGACCCGGCGCAATTATTGGTCAAAAAAGTGAAAGGAGGGTGAAAGTGTTTATTAAGTGTTGGCTAAAGTTTCGTATAATGAGATACTATCTCTGTATCTGACTTTATCTCATTGTATATCTGCATAGTGACAATAAAGACATTCTATTCTACAAGGAAATGAATAAGAAGTCTCTGTGAGACAAAAACTCAGGCTTCAGTCTGCTCCAAACACTATGTTTCAAGAACTTTTTTCTACTCGTGGCTCGGTATGATGTCAAACATGAGGATATTTTCTATGTAAAAGTCTCCATTGTACCACCGGAGACAGGTGACACTACTCTCAAAGACGCAAGATTTCATGGCCTAATTTGTTGAAAATACTTTCGTTTTAGTGCTTGAATCGTTGTTTCAACTTTACCATCACACTGGTAGTGCATGGCCAGGTGGATCCTCTCTGTGATACTCGCCAGCCACTGATGAAAGCCCATCGTCACCGTATGCTCATCCACGGCCTGAGTGCTCCCTGAGACATACAAATATTTAGTCTTCAAATCAGATTAAAAAAGAATCCAGACATTTTCCTGAACTAAATGTTAGAATATGCTACAACTGTTATAGTATCTTCTGTGTTCTTTTTGAACAGTGGATCGGGGTAAGTGCTGCAAGATTAGATAGATGAAATGACAACCACAGAGAGAGACGTCTGAGGAGATTTAAGGTTCTTTAACAGACACACACAAGAGAGGTGGAAAGGCTCCAGTGGTGAGACAAGGCAAGGAGGTAGCACCTGGAGCCTTCGGCCCACCAGCACCAGGGGCTTTCCTGTGACCAGCTTTCCTTGGGC